>NC_052618.1:34288876-34620638 GCF_016545825.1 Eucalyptus grandis
CACGATGATCGAAAAAGATCACGGTGTATATGTCAAACGGTCTGAAAATAAATTTGTGATTTTATCACTTTATGTGAACGATATTCTATTGGCTGGAAATGACAAGGTTTTGGTTATCACCATAAAAGAATGGTTGTTCTCTAATTTTGAAATGAAGGACATGGGAGAAACTGCTTATATATTAAGAGTTAAGATTAAAAGAGATCGATCAATGAAACTCCTTACTTTATTATAAGAGTCTTATATAATGAAGATTCTTGAGCGTTTCAATATGTAGCGTTGTAATCCCATTGATACCCCTGTCATGCAAGGTGAAGGTCTAAGTATTGAGATGTGTCCTAAGACTCCAGAAGAAATTAAAGTGATGGAAACTGTTCCTTATACTAGTGCCCTCGGAAGTTTGATGTATGCTATGATGTGTACTCGACTCGACATATGTTATGCTATGGGATTGGTATGCCGATATCAATCAAATCCGGTCAAGCACACTAGAAAGCAGTGAAGAGGATCCTGAGATACTTGAAGGGCACCATAGACTATCGACTTTGTTACCAAGGAAATGATTTATGCCTATTGGGTTATTCAGATGTTGATTGGGGTGGAGACCTTGATGAGCAATCGACTTCTGGATATGTGTTCTTGCTCAATGGAGGTACAATTTCTTGGAATAACAAGAAACAGACATGCACCGCCTTGTCTATGATGGAGGCAGAATTTATTGCATGTTCTGCTGCAGTGCAAGAAGTAGTATGGCTAAAGCGTTTCTTGGAAAATTTAGCCACTGTCACTGAGGTTCCAAGACCGATGATAGTTTATTGCAATAGTTAAGCAGCCATTACCTATGTGAATGATCCTAAGTATCATGGAAGAACAAAGCACATTGACATAAAGAACAACTTCATAAGAGAATTCAGGCTTTCATTCAATATGTAGAACCCAAGCAATGAAATTCAAGACTCGATCCTACCTACAATGGAGGAATCATCTGATCAAATCTTGGAACAAGTTAAGCAGGTTGATCAACATCCATCTACTCCAGTTACAAACCAATTCTCTACTCCAATTCAATGCCGTATGCACCATGGATTCTTATCTAAGGCCCATGGCATGCTAGACCTAATCAATGGGCCTCCGGGTCCAATCAACAATGGGCAAACTACAGCCCATAGCACCCGAGCGGAAATCTAGACCCGAATTGAACTCGGGTGGGTCTGGGGCAAATCCCTACCCGAGTTTCCCACTCGGGTTCATGCCGCTAGTTTTTTCCAACCATCATCGGCTGCCCAGAGCCTAGCTAGCCCGTTTATGTACCATCGACCGAGGCATCGTAGTTGCAGCTGATGACTCTTCATCTCATAAGACCAGTCCACTACTCAATGTGGGGGAGAGACTTCCAGCGAGCTCTCATCACGATGGACAAGGTCAGATTCCTTGACGGATTTGTCCCCTTCCCGATCATTGAATACATGCAGCGCTATTGGTGTAAGTGCAACCAATTAGTCCGAACTTGGATCGGAAATTGTGTTGCACTAGAGGTCTCGGCTAGGCTTCCCCTGACTAAAGACGTAAAGAAAATGCGAGACGACATCAAGGAAATGTATGGCAAACTCGATTGGGTTAAGGTTTTTTCACTCACCCAAGCTCTCTCAAAGTTGAAGCAAGGGAACCTCTCAGTTACTACTTGCTTCAATTGTCTTTCGGCCCTCTGGAATGAGTTTAAGGTAGCTAAGGAGCAGCTCGAAGGGTTGGAGATGACCCTCAAGCAATATAAGGAAAGTAAAGAGAGAGAGAGAAAGTGACTCGGTTTCTTTTTACCCTCAAATGAGAGCTACATACCTTTTCGCTCGCAAATCCTCGCCATGGACGCGTCCCCTCGCTCGACTGCATATTCTAGCTAGCTACCCAAGAAGAAAATCAACAACTTGGGACCGATAGACATGAGAAAGGAGGTGATGGTGTGGCCCTTATTGCACCGACAAGGTTCTCAAGTCAATCTCACAGTGGCCTTCATGCGCTACAGCGAGCTAGTGGGTGCAGCAACCCTAGATCAATGAATGAGGAAGAAGATGGGGAGAACTCTAGAAGCTACTGTTTCAAGGGTCCCGATCAAAGGAATGAATATGACGGTTCCTATTCCTTTCGAGCCGATGGTGGATATCAAAAGCATGGGATTTGACGGCTCCTATTCTTTTTGAGCCGATGACGAAGATCACAAGACTGGGCACGGATCTAATGGCCCATATCTTCCCAAATCTAATGGCTGAGATCAATGGTGAGGACATG
This sequence comes from Eucalyptus grandis, assembly GCF_016545825.1. NCBI lineage: Eukaryota > Viridiplantae > Streptophyta > Magnoliopsida > Myrtales > Myrtaceae > Eucalyptus > Eucalyptus grandis. Next base: position 34,291,160 of record NC_052618.1, read on the forward strand.
CATCTAACAGCCCTTATTTAATCTCCCATGGGTTCGAATCAAATGGTCATCATAAAGCCACATCATCACAAAGAGGGGGAGGCCAAAAAAAGGGTAAGTATTGTGAATATTGTCGGCGTCCACATCACACCATTGAAACATGTTAGAAATTACATGGTAAGCCCACTAGCAAAGAAAAAAAAGGATATATATCATATCCATCTATATTGAATTATGGATACATAAATAATAGAATTATTTTTGATTGGATCAAATGGCGGTCTCTGATAGAGATTAAAGAAGATAGGCAAGAAATTTAAAGAACAATAAACGCTTTTTTCTCTAGTTTATATAAAAAAGAAAAAATCGATGTCTAATTAAAATAAATGTAGGATTTCAGCATAATTAAAAGGGGGATAGCAAAATTGGTAGACACTACGGACTTAATTGGATTGAGCCTTGGTATGGAAACCTACTAAGTGACAACTTTCAAATTTAGAGAAACCATGGAATTAAAGATGGACAATCCTGACCCAAATCCTGTTTTACGAAAACCAACAAAACAATAAGGGTTCATAAAGTGAGAATAAAAAAGGATAGGATAGGTGCAGAGACTCAATGGGAGCTGTTCTAACAAATGAAGTTGACCACGTTGCATTGGGAAAGGAATCTTTTTATCAAAGCTTGAGAAAGGGAAAGGATAAACTTACGTATATATGTATGCGTACTAAATACTATCTCAAATGATTAATGACTACACGAATTTTTTATATGAAAAAAGGAAACAATTGTTGTGAATCAATTCTAAGTTGAAGAAAGAATCGAATATTCATTGATTAAATCTTTTACTCCATGGTTTGACAAATCTTTTGAGGAATTGATTAATCGGGCGAAAATATAGATAGAGTCTCATTCTACATGTCAATACCAACGACAATGAAATTTAGAGCAAGAGGAAAATATGTCGACTTTAAAAATCGTGAAAGTTCAAGTCCCTCTATCCCCCAAAAAGGACCATTTGACTCCTTAACTTAATGATTTATCCTATTCTTTAAAAAAACAAAAAATTATGGAGTCTGGATAAGACCTTTTCTACCCCTTTCATCTTTTTAATTGATATAGAACCAAGTCATCTAGTAAAGTATTGAGAGTACTTGAATGACTCAAATGTGGTTGTAATTTTCATTGTGTTGCCAATTCTCTAGTCGAATTCTGTGTTGTTCTCCCTATAGATGTAAGTCATGCTGACCGAACCATGTAAATATAATGTCCAATTTATTTTCTTACTTGGTTTATTTTATTATTTGATCACTTGCTTTCTGCAATATCAAGAAAGCAAGATGGCCTGCTTTCTTAATGCACTCCAATGTTGTTTTATTTCTCAATTTTATGCCCCAAAAAAAAAAGTAAAAGAAAAGGTCAAATTCAAGCCAGAACTTTCAAGGGATTAGGTGCGGCGAGCAGGTATCCGCTAATAGTACATGAAATGAGGAAAATTTCCAGGTGGGATAATATAAAAAAAATAATGCTTAAAAAAGATCTTCATATCACACAAGCATTGTTGGATGAATGTCTATGAAATAAATTCACCTTTGTAACGAGAGATTTTATCTTGCGGAAGAAGGTGCAAAAAGTGAGTTTCACACCTCAAGTTCGAGAAACCAAAAAGAAGGATGTGAAAGCAAGCAATCCAAAATACTTATGCCGATTGGATTACAACATACCGATTGTTGCTCTCAAATTTGAAAAAGCACACCATAAGCCGCATGACTTTTGTATGGCACTCATTTAAATATCATAATTTTTTTATCACTTAAATGTCAAATAACTTTTTTAATTGATAATTTGAGTGCGATAAAGTTTTAAAAATATTTACCATAAGTACTATGCCATGTTGGATTTTCAGCACTTGGGTGAAATTTAAAAAAAATAATAAAATAACACTCAAGTGATCGATTAAAGATTGTGATATTCAACTAAATTTGTATTTTTAAAGTTATGCTATTTAATTGATAAAAAAAAATTAAAACACTCAAATGTTTATGTTTGAACCCCGTGATAGTTGTGGACCTTGTGGTATTTTTATCCACTCCGAACGCATTCCTGGTTGGATTTTCCTGGCTGGGTAAAGGACAGTCCTTTCCTGGAAGTTCTGTCTCAACAGTCATTGCGCACGGAGGAAACCCACCCCTCCTGCTGCGTACACGCTGCCGTCTAACGCGTGCTATGCCGCCTTTGTCCCCGCTGTCCCGCCATCTTCGTTAGCACGTGTATTTACCCCGAATGTCCTTTTTTTTTTTCTCTTTAAAACACAGAAAGTTCCATTTACCGTCAATTTCTCAAACATACGGATAAATGCGCGCTTTTTTTAAGGAACCAATTTAATATCACAACATTTTTGCTGGATACGACCTAGGTCATTGCCTAATTCCCTTCAGTTCAAATTATGTTACCAAGTTTAAAATTAAAAAAAAAAAAAAACACCAACTTTTACTCGAGTCTCAAATTTGTCCTTGACCTTTTGTTCAAAGTCACTAGTGATCATTTAATATGGCATTCTCACATCAGCAATAGATCCACTTACAACAAACTAATGGGGATTTAAAAGTTATTACTACCAGCATGTTCCTGGTCCAAGAAAAAAGGATTTTGTCTAGAAAATGCATATTAGTCTCTCTTTCTCTCTCTTCAGCCCCTCAATCCTGATCAGCGTGCATCCCCTTACCTCCAACACCTTAGATCTGGTCCGACTCCACCCGTGACAATCTTCTAGCCAACTCCGCCACTGAGCTACCTCCGCCACCGGAGCCCCTCTCTCCTGTGACCATCTCTTCACGGCAGACAGTGACAATAAACAATCATCTGCCGCCACTATTCATCTATCTCTCTCTATATTTCTTTTATATAGTAAAGCAAATTCATAACATAATTCCGACGTTGAACACTAAGGTTAGCGTATATTGCAGCAACAGAAGCAATCAAGGAAGCGATGTGAGAGGTTTTCTTAGCAAGATATCAACCAAATAGAATTGTTATTAATTGTGATAATCAAGTGCATGTGTCTAGCTTAAAACAAATTCATCAAGGTGCAAACCATACAAATTGACGATATTTGTAATCTTTTTAACAAATTATTCTGCTAATTGTCATGGTAGTCATCAGAGAAATTTTTGCGACCCAACTATTTTGTGTGTCCAGCTTTGTAAATAGAGGCCAGAATTTTCTTCAAACATTTATTGTAGACGAAAGGTCTCTCCAAAGCAACAATATGGCCTGCTTTCTCAATGCATACCAGTGTTGCATTATCTCCCAAATTTCTGTCCAAAAGAACATAACCGAACGAGTCAAATTTCTGCTGAAAATAATTGAATGGAAACCCAGTGGAGCAAACAACATCTTTTAAGTATGTCTATTTACAATAATAGATATCAGGTCGGAAAGAGAGAGAGAGAGACCTATTTAACAGGAAATTATCAGGGAACCAAGTACCAATAAGATAAATAAATCGTTACAAGCGTATCAATACTTCCCAAATAGCTTCATGCAATTTCGCATAGAACATATAATAGCTTTATTAGGTCTGCAAACCGTGCAAAAGAAAATTTACATTGTGATTGTCGTAAATTGATTTTATATATCAAAATTCATTTCTTAAAATTCTGATGCAAACATATGCAATCTAACGAGTTGTCTTAATTGCAAACTAGAATTGGACAAAACAAAATTTTCGGTTAAAGTTTATGCGAAGACATGGCTTCTATTCTTCACGATGGAAGATAATCAAGCAAAAGGAAGCAGCAAAGACATGCTGATATAACAATATGGTTTCGGCATTAAAACTTTAGTATTAATAAATACATAAATATAAATTGATTGACGAACTATTAAATGGAAATCTGTAAACATACTCTTTCAGTGATTTGGCTACTTCAGCAGGGAAGATCCTGTCATTCTCGCCCCAAACCAGATGCACCTTCTGCGAAAAGATCCCATCAATCATCAGCCAATTTCCACAACATTCTACAAATATGACTAGAAGGAAGGTAGTTCGAGAAAGTCTTGCGTGCGTACACCCGAATAATCTGAGTCCATTTCGTATCAACCATATGTAGCAATGGGGCTATTGCATTAATTAGTACATTGTTTGATTTAAGTAATATAGTATCTATTATACTATTTGTTGTATGAATCACATATAAAATAAGGGGTAAATTTTTTTTTTTCATTTATTATGACTCCAAATTAATTGTTTAATATGTCCAATTAAAAGAATATTATGTATTACATAGTTAAAAATGTGATTGAAATAAAAATTATAATATTTTGAGCATTGATTAATATAATCAGTAATGATTATTCATTATATTATGATAATAAACTATTTGATTATAGAAATTTAGATAACTGCACCTGATAGGAGGCAACTAATATGATGCTAGTTATTGTTATAAAATTTAATATAAACCAATGTTTGTTTCATAGATAACATAATTATTATAACATCCATTGTTTACTGGTTATATCTAGTATTTTATTTATTAACGACATAGCATATGATTATGTCAAAAAAATATAATTAATGTTATTACTATATATAAATAATTCAACAAATTTATTCATAATTTGGAATAATAATCTAACATAGATAGAGTGAGTGCAAGAGAAATACGTGGATATTTAATGTAGTTTTGGCTGTACTACGAATTATGCTATAACAAATATTGCCGCATACAAAAACTGTAATGGGCATTCAACATGTAATATAATAGACACTATTACAACCAAACAATGTTCTACGTATTGATTCCATGCGACGCCACAGGATCTAATGGCTGTCATAGCATTAAGTGGGTTCACATGCGCTTCACATGCACCGAGTGCATGTTACAATTCTGCGTGTAGTCATTTACTTAGGTTCTAACCCTTATTTTCTTTTGCTTTTTCCATTTTTGTCCCAAACTCTGTACAGGTTCTTACTAGAATATGTAAGTTTTTGCATCACATAAGTTTTGGCCACTAATCATTTCGCTTGAATCTAGTTATAGATCTATTCTTGAAGAACAAGCTTGTGATAATCTCTGCCATTATAGATATGCTCTTGAAGGATAAGCTTGTGATGATCTTTTCCAATCATGCTCAGTTGAAACACCTTGATTTTTGGTTTTTTGTTTATCTTGGAGATCTATAGGTTTGTTTTGTTATTGTGACTTTTGAGATTCCCTTTCATGCATCAATTTTGTAATGAATGAAAATTTCTTTTTGACCAAAAAAGAAAAATAAAAAGAAGAGATTATTAGGTTTGACCAAATAAAATAAAATACATTACCAAGTAAATGAAGACCGTTAGTACAATAAGTGATGTGAGAGAACTTGAATGAGCATTTATCAGCTAGATAATGTTCGAACATTAGTTAAGAAATGGCAAAAGAACTGTGCAAGTGCCAAAACTTGACACAAGAGAACACTTAAGTGTCAAAAGAACATTCAAATGTCAAAAGTTACAAAAGTTACACTTAAATGTCACTTAAAAAAAAAAAAATGGGATACCCGAGTGCCAAATCCAGCAATCTTGGCCATAAATCCTACGTGGCAATTTTTTAATAAGATAACTCACACTATATGACTTGTCGAAGAGATAAGTCAGCAATGAAGAGTCAAAACGACATCATTTTGGCTCTTTTTTTTGAATTTAAATATAAATTTAATTTAATTTAATTTTAAAATAAATCATTAAAAAAAAAAGAGAGGAAGAATATAAAGATTACAGAAGGCGAGGGATCAACCCTTGCCACCGCCTTCCACAGTCACTAGGAAGGGCCAACAAGGATGGGGGAAAGGTCAGTGCGCCCTGCCCAGGGGTCGGCAGCCCTGGTTGGCTTATGGTAAAGGCCTACCCCTTAGCCAGCGACGGCCCTTGGTTTGATTGCATAAGGGTCGATGACTCTTGGTGAATCTAGGGGAGGGCCATGACCCTATCCCCAAATCTAGGCGAGGGCTTGCATGCTATGAAGCATGGACAAGTTGCCAAAGCCTCCGTGTCGTGTCAACGTGTCGGACATGCGATCAACACATGTCGAATTTTCTGACACATGGTCAACTCTTCTCAACACATTCCAACACGCGTGTCTAAGAGAGAGAATCATTGAAGAAAAAAATGGCAAGGGAGCGGAGGCAACGGCACGGGAGCAACGGCGAGGCCACGATGGTGAGAAAGGGCTAGAGGAAGAGCAAAAATCAAGGCGAACTAGAGAGAAGACCACAACTGCAATAGAGGGTCGGCGGTAAGGTGGCGAGCGATAATGATGAGGCGACCAAGAGAGGAAAGAGACTGAGAGGAGGAGGGTCGTGTGAGGAGGAGGAGAAGGCTAGGGCTAGGGTTTTGAGGGGGCAAAACTCAAAAAATTAAAAATAAGATTTTAATGGGACATTGCCGTAATTTCTTCTTTCTGGAGAGAGGAGAATATGAGTGTTCAATTTTCAAAAAAGAAGTGACATAGACGGAAACGCCGGGGAGGGGGAGTGTGGTGGGGGTGGAGGAAGAGGAGTTAAATAAGTTTGTTGAGGGGCGGGAAAGAGGGGATGGGTGGGGGTTGGCGTGGACCTAGGGGCTTTTATTTTTTATCAGAAAAATAAATAAGAGAAACTATAAAGTGGGGGAAGAAACGATGGAAAGAGAGTGAAATAAATGTGGGGGTGAGAGTTGGGGTGGACCACGGGGGCTATTTTAATCAGAAAATAAATAGGAAAAAAAGCTTTAAAGTGATTTCGGAAAATAAAAGGGTTGAATGTTGAATAATAATAAATTTTGGTCATTGCAAAAGATTATAAATTTATTTAAACAAGTTAATTCTAATTTTTTTTAGTCATTAGTTTCATTAATAATTTTTGTTAGAGTTAGAAATATGTCCTCAAAAATAAATAAGCATTAACTATTAATATGTTTTTCGAATTTCCTATGAATAGATCTATTACTATTATAAGTGTAAGTTCATTGTTTGCTTTTTTTTATTATTTAATTATGAATTTGAATCAAATTAATTAAAAATAAAAATATTCATTTAATATATAACGTATCGAATGTGTCGGAATTCTCTATTTTTTAAGAATGATGTGTCGACATGTTATGTCGTGTCGTGCTACGTGTCGAGTGTCCGTGTCAATGCTACATAGCTTGCAAGCCGTCACTGCTGGTTAGCCAGGGTTGCTAGCCCTTAGCCAGGGCTCGGTGACCCAAGCTGACCCTTCCCCACCGCCCCGAACCCTTCCCAACGACGGTGGGGAGGCAGCAATGAGGGCTAAGCCCTCGCCTTCTGCAATGTTCACCTTCTTCCTTTAAAAAATAAATAATTTATTTGTATATTTAATTTAATTTGATTTATATTAAAATTCAAATCCGAGGCAAAAACAACTTCGTTTTGCACTTATCTCGCTGAAAAACGTCACGTTACTATTTTGGTCGGATTTTCTCTTTGTTGGCACTTAACTAATTCATTTTGCTCCGATTTTGACACTTAAATGCTCCCATGTGCTAAGTTTTGGTACTCCAAGGGTCCGAGTCTCACTAAGAAATATAGCAACTTTATATCAACGTAAATATACCTTGCATTTCCAATAGGGCATACTAAATTGAACATGAAAAATATCAATTTCAATGATACATATGTATTTAAAGGCATGCACATGTAATTACATATGAGATTCCAGCCTAGACTAAATATATAGAATTATCTTAGGATAATTATCAAAAAATTCGTAAATATATTACATTAATACCAATTTAGCCATAACATGATAGGCAAGGCTAGCCTCACCGGCCAAGGACAAGGCCACCTTCGCCTATGGCTAGCAAAGGCTCCATGGCCCTCACATGCAATCAGCAAGGGCTTCATGACCCTTGCCTAGTGGCCAACAAGCTCTAATGACCCTCCCCAACCATAGTAGAGAGAGAGAGAGAAGAAGAAGAAGAAGTAAAAGGAAAACAATTAATGAAATGTGAAAAATATTAAAAATTAAAAAATTATCCATATCAGCGCCGATCATACCACATAGCACGGCCAGCATCCAAGCTAGCAATTTTTGGTAAAAATTGATTAGATGAACTCAATTGGTAAAACGTGAAAATGTCTAAAATTAAATTGACATAAGTGCAATAAGTTTGGAACTTTTATGGTAACTTTCATGAATTATCTTAGTTGTCAGATGTAAAAGCCACACATCTCTGACAAGATGAAAGGGTTGAGATCAGGTCAATTGTGCATATCTTGCATAGACATGTTATAAACTTAATATGTATAATCTACCCTTGGATTTGGCGAGAACCACGGAAAGTAATTTTATAGGTTGCAAGGATAAGTGTTCTAAGGACTAGCTATTGGCAGAGAAATTGTAGCATACATCACAACTGTGAAAAGTTTTACACGAGCACCTTTATACACTATCAATCGAGAAGATTAGCTGGTTATGGTCCTCCAAAAAGGTTAATGAGATCGTTTGTGTATACTTTTCTTGACACAAGCGGTTGTGCTCTATTTTTCCCTTTTGTATACTTGAGCAGGTTACAAACACGTCTTGCATTGTCAGAACAAAACTTATACTAGAGTGACATGCAGATTTACACAATCCAAGTATTATGCCTAGGATCTTAATGTTAGAGAAAATCAACAAAGAAAGAAAGAAATAATGGATCTTATCTCATATTGCAGCCACCAAGAAAATTTTTCTCGATTAAGTGCCGGTTTGGTTCGGTACTTCACCCACAAAATGAGTATAAATCAGAATTTTTCAACTTATAATCAGTTTTTTTTATTGAAAAACTATATCTATCTATATATATATATATATATATATATATATATATATATTTGTAACAAAGGATTCTATGTAGGGTTAAAAAATAAACAACCACCGAAGGAGAAGATTCATTAAACCTGAGAGTACTGCGGGAAAGCGAAATCCTTGTCTGGAATGACCGAAGCCTCCAGCAATTCGGCTCTCTCTTTTCTGCAGTCAAATAAGACCTACCATCCAACGACAAGAAAGGGATAAATGAGGTAAACATCTTATCTTTACAAGGAGAGTCGATTATGATTTTTACACATGTTCATAAATACCACTAGAAAAATCTCTCTCTCTCTCTCTCTCTCTCTCTCTCTCTCTCTCTCTCTCTCTCTTCTGCTTGTAAACGCCCTAGCGCACCATCAATGCACAAATATCTTGATGATGATCATTCACCACGGAGGAGATGACATCTAAATGCCTCCCGAAAACAAAGGAGAAAAGATCTACTTCGTTTTGTTCTGCCCCAACCACACCATCAATGCTGGCCGTGGCACTTTCCGACCACCACGACTACTAGAGACATCCAGCGACGTTACAATCAGCGTCACCCCCATTCCAGCAATAAGCTTGATGCAGCATCTCTTTCTCTCTCTCCCTCTCGACGATCAATGTGTCAAGGATGAGGAATAAAATTTAACAGATAAAAGCATATGATCAAAACCTACACAATTGTTTGTTAGAATTTTAGCTCCATTTATTTCGTGGAAAATTGATAATTTGAAAAATATTTTTCTAAAAAAATTACTTGCATCACTTATAAAAATGAACAAACGAACGAGAAATATTATCATTATCCATGAAAATATTTAGATATAAGTATTTATGATTTTTCTAAAAGAGCTACACAAAACAGTTGAAGATCCTGCATTTAATTGTTTTTTTTTTTTTGGGGGGGAGCGGGGGCTGAGATTTTTTTCTTTCTGTTATATGTTTTACATATCTTATGCGGGTAAACGCAAATCACTTATTTTGGGAGGAAAAATTATTCTTGAAAGAAAATATCAAATACATATCTCAATTTTCACTTAGTAATTACCTGCGTACCCCTATTTTTGCAAGTATCATTGACAAACCTCTAAGCAAAATCTCATATTAAGAAGATCAAATTGCCCCTACTCATTTTAACATCATGCTTAAACTTTGAGGGGTTTGGCTTTTAATTGGTTTTAATTATTTTGGATGGGTGTGAGAATACAGGATTTTATGAAGAGTATTTTTGTAAAAAAAAATGGTATGTCGTAGATAAAGACACAATAATAATTGATGTGGAGACGCAGATACGTTTACAAAGGTAAAAACTCATGTAGCATTTACTATTTTCAAATAAGATGTAAATAATCATAGGTTCTACTAATCGTCATCGCTAAAACACTGGCTTCCTTTATGCGAATGTTATCAACAACAGCACGTGATGCACGCGTCCATGTGCATCCGCACACACATGCACGCACTCACGCATAGAGGATTAGGGTTTTTTTTATTGGGTGATATTAGATGCACGGATTGTGTAACCAAATTTCCACATATTCTACGATCATCACTGTAGACGTAATTAGTTATTTAGTTGCTAAAACACACACACAAAGAATTTGGATTTTGCTTATTGGGAAATATTAGGTACACAAATTGTATAAGAGATTCTTAACATATCAGTTTGTGCATTTTCATACTTAATAATATTGATATATCATTTATACCAAACAATGAACATTATAGAATATGAACATATTTGACTATATTACTATAATTCACAAAACAATGAATAACATCTAGTAGAATATTTAGATTTAATATCATATCTTATTCAGTTTTATTTTGACTAGTCAACAACGACTCATTTTGGCCTCGCCCATGGGGCCCATCATGTTGGCAAGATGCTACCATGTCCATGTGCAAAAGATCTCTCTATATCCCAAAATGATCACAACAAACGATGTGGCGTCTCTAACCTCTGAGGTCATGAACCAAGCCCTCTGCTTCTGTCGTGCATACATAAGTTATATTTGAAAAGTCTCATGTTGAAGAGTAAATATGGTGTGAAATAATTAATATATCTTAACTGGTTCAAAACTCGTTAATTTAAATATTTAAGTGAAGATAGATTCAACTAAATATATTGACAAGCTTGGACTTAGTCTCTTCCTTGACAATCTCTCTAGATAAAAGTATCGAATTTTTGCTGTGCATTTCTAACAACTTCAGCTAAATGGAACGTAGACAATAGAAGGTAGCAGCATCCGTGCTGGCTAGTAGGATGACAATGAATGATGTGGTAGCTCGATAGACACAGGCGAGTGACAGAGACCACAAGTTATTGAATCATAGATCTTGTATTGATAGTACGTTTGCGATGGACGTAAATTAGAGAGTTGGTAACTACTTGCCATCTTCATTGTTAGTCTATCCCATGAAATTTTTTAGCATTCTGTATAAGCATGTCCAACTCTTATGTGCAAGTGGGATTACGAATAACACATGAAATTTGACAAATGAGGGCTCGCATGTCAAAGATAAATTAGGGCAACACCTTATTCTAATACTTTGTTAAAATTGTCCACTCAAAAGCCTAAACTAATAAGTGAAAATAGATCACACACACACACACACATATATATATAGAATATGTAAACCTCGTAGATACATAATATGGGATACTTTAACATTCTACTAAAAATAAAATTAGTAGAAAAACTTGTATCACATAATGGATCGATACAATGTGCACATATGAAAAGCACTTACTCCAATATGACATCAACATGTTAAGACTCGTGAAAATTCTTCCTTCTACCGATGTTATGAATAATAAATGTCTTCATCAATTTGAAGCAAAGTCAAGTCCTCATTTAACCACTGGGGGTTCGCCCCAGTGGCCACCCTATCAACTTGAAAGGAGGAGGTTGGGAGTTCAAATCTCCACCTTCTCATGAGAGATTGGGGTGGAAACGATTTCATTTCAGGAGTGGGTTTTGACTCCCACGCCCTGAAATGAGGTAAGGGTAAAAGTGTGAGAGTGTGTGTTAGAATAGGATTAAAGTAGGACCGACAAAAAAAAAAAAAAAAAGTCTTCACTTTGTAATAGAGAGATTCTCCAAGTCCTATATATAGTAAAATGTATCTGGATCATTAGATTTGATAAGATTCTCGTGGGGCCAACACTTATTAAATCTAAAGATTCTCAAAATTTAACTCACCGAATATATTATTTAAGATGAATGAATGAAACAAGTGATGGACTGATAAGTAATGTACCTTCCCATAGTCAAGACTAAGGACCACATATTTAAACCTTCCCATAGTTAAGAATAAGGACCGCATATTTAAAATAAGTAGAATCAATTTCATTCGTAAAAGAAAATTGTCAGTCAAAAATTTATTTGAGAGGCATGTGTACCATAATATTCCAAAATGGTAATGGTACCTATTGAAAAATTCAAATAAATTCACCTTAAGAAAAATATCGTAGTCCAACCCAAGTCCTACATGTACGTGTGTTTTTGTGAATAGCATTTTTCAAATTATGATAAAAAAAATTTCCTTTGAGAATTTATCAATTGCAAAGTTTCTAAACTAATACTAGAGAAATTTCCAAATAAAGGCTTAAAGAGCTCTTATTTTCTCAATGTAAAGTCCTGAAATGGATATTATTTCAAATAGAGGCATGAAGTAGCCATAAAAGTTTCAACTAAGGACTTGACTCGCCGGCCAACTAAGGGCATTTTTGTCCAATATAATTTTTTATTTTAAGTATTATTTAAATTATATTTTTTAAGAATAAAAAGTGCCAATGGTGGTGGGGAATGGCCAATCAAGGGTTGCCAAAGGTTGCCAAGCCCTAGCTAGTGGCCAATGACCTTTGCCAATTGTAGGCAAGGGCTTGCAAGCCCTCACCCAGATTTGGGCAGGGGTCACAACCCTCACCCAAATTTGGCGAGGGTTACCGACCCTAGCCTAGAACTAGTCAAGGGCCGCCACTCGCTACCGACCCTTGCTAGTGGCGGCCCTCGTCAACCCTTGGCCGACCATCCCCTACCATTGCCAGCCCTTCCCGGCAATGGTGGGACGGCAGGGACGAGGGCTAACCCAATTTCCTTCCCTTCCATTTTTTTTAAATTTATTTCTTATCTAATACAAAAAATAAAAAATAAAAAAGGGAAAAATAAAAAATGTAAAGGATAAAAATGCCCTTATCCACCGGTGACTTAGGCCATTTTTTGAAATAAGATTCATTTCAATTCTTTTGAAAAAATGAGGACACTTCAGACTCTTATTTAAAAAATGAAAGCACTTTAGGCCTTTATTCAGAATTTTCCTTAATACTATTATCAATCCTCTAATTTGTGTACTTCTTATATAAAGTTTTGAAATTTTTAATACTGATGAATACTCTAATTCCAATGGTTCATGCAATCAAATCCTTTTGTCATGAACACACTTAGTTGTAATGCGGTGGCCATAGGAATTTAAAAAATTAATATTATAGAGAAAACAAACAATTATTTGAATAATCACGAGTATTTCTTCATAACTTTGATAAGCTCTTGAGCAAAAAGAAATAGTAACAAATATTATTATAACAATAATTGATCGACTAAATTCGAATATGTGGAAAGAAGGAACATTTGTGATGGAGGTGACTACAGGACAGGATAGGTGCCAACGATTAAGGCTAGGGTAGACGTAGAGGGTGACGACACATGGTTACTCTCTCTCCTCCAATTTTCTCACTTCTTATCGATTTTCTTCTTTATTACTCTAAATTTTACATTGGTCAAAACATATAAAGCCGAAATTTCAGAATTTTAATTTTCTAGTTATGTTCGTAAATTAAAATTGATTAATTCATCAACAAATTCAAAATGATTAAGGGTATGATGATGAAAAGAATCGATTAGAGTCATCTAATTTAGAGGAATTTGCCGCACAAATTACAGGTTCCGCAATCATTTACTTAAAATAGCATCTTATTGGAAAAGTTAAGAAACGTAATCATTTACTCACTATAATAAAAGCATAACCAAGCAATTAGTCATTAGCACCAAAATTAGAAATATTATATACTTACGCTAAAATTGCATTAAACTATCCAAAAAAAAATATTACACAAATTAAAAACAATGAAACATTTCACCAATCTTATACCTAGGGTCAACTATAGTTGAAAATGCTTTTGGTGGGAGAGACTAAAAAGAGATAACATTAAAATTACGCTATAAAATCGAAATCAAAAAGTCAATTTGATTAAATGATCAATAATAGATATCTAGGTGGTTCAAATTTAAACATAAATCGACTAAACTATATCGCATTGCCATGATAAATGATGAGCACAACATGTTATGTTAAAATCCACTTTATTATGATATTTTGTCCAATATATTAAGTGAAGCCGCACACATTTTGTCAATTTAATATCATCACTCGTAATGCAATCTTGACATGCTAGCAACGTAAGGCTACAAGTGCAAAGGTTGCTTCGAAAGGCACATTAAAATCAAGACTGCCATGGATATCTGACAAGAAAAGCAAAAATTTGTGTAATCAATTGATATTGTCAACTACCATCCATCAACTCTAGTGCTTGGTCCTACATAATTTAAGAGAATGCATTTTCGGAGTTAGAAATGAAAACACATAACTATTGAAATTCTCAACCACCTTGGCTCGTCCTATATAGCTTGTGAAAGTCTAAAAGGGAAAAACAGAGACAAAGGCTATCGAAATTTCCAAGAAAGCCACGCCTGCAACTTTCCTCGTTTTGTTAAGAGCATTTTTTCGAAAATAACATATATTTATATGTCATCGGATTGTAAAGAACAAAAATTACGTTAAATTGTTCTAAAACAATCAAAATAGGATACTCATGCTAGATATGGATAAAAGATATAATTTGAAAAGTAAAAACGATAAATTCCGATGAGATACATTATAAATCGACAACTCATCAGTGAATTGATAATTTTATTTTGATTTGGTAGTTTCGATTACACATAATTGACAAATGCATTTCATTCACATCATTAACATTATGAAAATTTAAAAGCAGCTATTGGAGAATCGACCGATTATTTAGATAACGGACTAAGAACCTCTAGATAGAGCAAAGGTTTTCGTGCATGATCTTAGAAAAGTTCGCTTTGGGACGTACCTCTAAAGCGTGCTTGAAAACACATTTGGGGAGTCTAGGGAAGTGGAAGCTGCCAATTTCAAGCAACTTCTTGAGTGCACTCGCCGAATCGGGCAACAGAACTTCCGACCATGTCGGAAACCCCAACCTCTCTAAGCACTCTCGGCTCGGCGACTCTGTCACCACCGGGCCGGAGGACGTCGCCACCACCGACTCGACCAGCTCAGGCTGCAACTCGGCCAACCTGAACGCCACCATCGCGCCGTAGCTGAACCCGACCACTGTGCACCGCTGCACTCCCAGCTTTGCCAGCCCCTTGCCGGGCACTCCGCCTGGAATCCCACAGTCCGGCGGCCATCGCCGGTGGAGGAACCACCGAAGAAGAGGAGGTCCGGCACGTAGACTGCATAGTCCCCGCAAGGGCGAGGACTTGGAACTGCCACGTCAGGATGCCATCGCCAACGAAGCCGTGGAGGAAGACGACGGCAGGTTTTTTACCGTTGTTTGCATTCTCCTTGGATCGGCTCGGAGCCCAGATGTTCATGACAGTCCCCGGTTCGACCTCGATCTTTTGAGGTCTCACGCCGGCGAGCTTCATGGTCGCTCGCAACAAGGGCTTGTAAATCTTGACAGTGTTCACCATTCTCTCACTCTCTCTCTCAGCCTGATTATGCACGGTGTCGTCCATCTTCGCCATGTACGCCCAGTGGTCATATATTTGTTAGGAATGTGAAACAAGCAGTTTAGCCTAAAGAGCTTTAGAGGAAATGCAAAGATTGTTTGGTTTCTGTTTTGAAAAGCAATTTTGAGAGAAATATTGTTTGGTAGAAAACACATTTGCAAAACCCATTTGGTAATTAATCTAAATATTTTAATTTTTATTTGTTTAAAATTAAAAAAATAATAATGTTTGCGACTTGTTTTAATTTATATTTGACAATAATGTTAAAGATGTTGTGTAAACAATTTTATCAAAATTAAAATTCCTTTTTTTTTGCTAAAAAACATCAAATGGAAAAAATTTATGTGCTTTCTTTCTCAATTACAAGAAAAATATTTTCATTACAATAAAAGCATGATAACATATGTTTTGAGGAAAAAAACTTATTTTCTTTAAAAATTACAAATATCATTAATTACTTCCTAAATTCATAGCTATTTAATCACGTAAACGTGCCATATCAAATACTACATCATCATTTGAAGCACTACCCTCCCCATTTACATCATCAGAATCCGTTGTATATAAATTGGGATCCAAATCCACTCTAGCAAAATGTGCATCATTCAGGGCATTTCTTCGTATATAATTGTACAAAGTCATCGTTGCTATCACAATTTTCATTTGCTTTGTATATGGATAACTTAGCATACTCTTATTTACCAAAAAAAAAAAAAAAAAAAAAAAAAGATAACTTGGCATACTCTTTAAAATCCTTCACTTCTTCTTCAATACGCCAAAAGCTCGCTCAATTTCTGATCATAGTGAGAAGTGACCACGGTTGAACACTTCTTTATAACCCATCGATTGAGGATCTCGTTAAAACTCAAGTAAATAATATCTAACTTTTTTATATTGCCCCAAATAACTTGTGGGATTTGGATACCCAGCATCAACCAAATAATATTTTACTTACACGAAAAAGTTGTAAAATTTAATCAACATATAACACACACACACACACACACACATATTCATGCGTAAAAACCATTAATTAATGAACCTTTTGAAGGATGAGGAAATTATAAATCATGTCTTCTAATGGCTTCATAAAAGATACGAGTATTATGAATTGTTCCCTCCCAATCGGCCCACACATAAGTAAATTCCATGTTAAAATTACACACAGCCATCACATTTTGCATCGATGTTCCTTTTCGACCAATAAAACGAAATTGCTCACTCATAGGTACCACCATTGGAATATGAATATCATCTAACTCCAATGCAATCCTAAAACTAGAATAAGAATATTATTTGATTTATATTTAATTCATATTTTATCTTGTATAATCGTAACTTACCTTAAAATGTGGAAAAGATCTTGTATTATTATTGGTCTTCTTTGAAACTTCCTTGAATTGTTGATCAGATGGTTGGATCAAATCTGCTCTATTTCACATACTTTATCCAAAACTAAGCTAAATAGCATGCATATGGTTTCCTCAGAATGCTAAAAGTGCTATTGTGCTAATCTATTACTTATATTATGTCCTAAAATATGAAGAAACAATCTTAGCATTAATGTAACATCAATATTTCTAGATCCTTGCAAACCATATCGTGTCACTAAATCATTCATTAAATTCTTAAACACAATTCTATCAATTCTAAACATTTGATAAAACCTTTCAAAATTATCATCAATGTCCATCAACTCTCTTAACCATGCATTTCCTGTATATGATGAGGTCACGCATGGTATTTTTTTACTATATATTGCCTGATAAACATTGTAGGTATGTGCAGCTGCACAAAGTTGCCAATATTCTTCTCCCTTTTTTTCATGGTTTTCCCTTTCAAGAGAATCATCCATAACTGATTAAAGTAACAAATAAAATTAGAATAAGAGATATAACAAATTATTTAGATCATTCATCAACAAAAAAACACTTATCATATGTGTGTGCACGCGCACATGCGTGCGTATGTAAATATGTATGTATGCAAACTCCACTCAATAAAAATAAAAATAAAAACACAAATAATAAACAAGTCTGATAATGTAACAAATATGTATCACAATACAATAATGTTACACATGAAAAATATAAATAGCAAATATCCTAGTGAGCCCTACGTTGTATGAACTTATGCTTGAGTCATGTGACTTTTTCTTGATCACCATCCAAGTTCATAAAGATTTGCCTATTATCTTTCTTTTCCGAAAAATAATCTAATGCAAAAAAATATAACTTTTGGTATTGCTTAATCTCGGGTATAGCTTTCAATGTCTCTATAAGTTCCTTGTAAGAATTAAATTCTTTGGCATAGCTTCTACTTTCAATAACTGAACAAATTCTCTCCATTTGCATTACTAGCTTATCAGTCATACTCAATTTCTTTTGTTTCTTTCCTTGAGATTGCCTCACCGAACTATGTGACGTTCTTTTATTACTTTGATGTTGTTCACTAGTCTTTCCACCCATATCGCCCTCTATATTATCATCAGTAAATCCTATCGAACCATTGATGTCAAATTGTGTGGCTACAACATCCTCATCAATATATGAGCTTTATGCAGGATTTCATGTGATGCTTCCAGTAGCAACAATATCTCCAAACATTTTATCAAACAAAACTTGAAGATTCGGATGTATGTCTTTCGTTCTAAAAGCTCTAACCTTAGGATTTTCCTGTTATAATAAACATTTTCATGAGTTTTATAGGAAAAAAAAAAGATAAACTTAAAAAAATTAATAAAAGAAGGGAAAAAACCTAAATTTTCGTCTTCCACCATTCATCACTTGCATCAATTGTATTCTTTTTTGGATCCCATTATAATCCATTTTCCTTTAGGATCAATGTCCTCCATCTTTTTCAATATTTTTTAAGATTATCCCACTTACTCTTCATTTGACATTTATCATATTTTTTGCCCCTTAGGTCCTCAAACTTCTTAATTATAACCGTCCATCCATGTCATTTATTGTTTGCAGGATGATTGCCATTGTCAATTTGTTCAACGCACAACTTACAAAATGTTCCAACATCTTTAGGACTCCAAAATGCATTTTCCTTCTATGAACTTGCCATCTACTAATAAATGCAACATAAAAAAAATGCAATTTGAGTTTAAAGACAATAAACAACATATGCAATCCACATGGTCATAAGCATAACATAAGGCATCTACTAACTCAAAATTGACATCCTATTAAGAGCATCTTTTCATTTTGTGGGTTCCTTGAAATAGGACATCAACAAGAAAGCATTTTCCACTCAAAGCTAATCAAGTTCATGAACTAAACAATTCTCAACAAGACCGATTACTGTTATAAACTCTCCCCCTCTCCCTCTCCCTCCCCCTCTCCCGCCCATAGATGTACTCTCCATGCACTTATGGACGAGACATTGCCACAACTTCCTACGTTTCCTATACTGAGTTTAATGTGAACAATAAGTAGCTTGATCATAAAAGAAGGTTGGATGGCTTGAGGTACCTTCACATGGACCACATAGATACAGCCTAAACCTTTTATGCATGACACTTGTCAGAAGACACCAAAAGCCTACCAAATCATGTACCCGAATGCTGTCGCTCCATTTAATCTGGAGAAGGACGAGAAAATATATCATCTTAACTCAACCTTTCGCCTGAGTCACCCTTTCTCATCATGATAGCAACTAACAAGAACACACAGAGATTCCCAGCACAATGAATCATACGGTCCTCCCTTAGCACAAAGTGAACAAATTGTGTGCATCCTAGATAAACTTTGCATATGCCAAAAGATGAAGATAAAGACCATCATCAATTGACAGCTCAAATACACATCATAAATCAATAAAGAGTCTTTTCAAAACTAACATAGTGCTTGTGAGTCCTAAGAACTAAGCCTAATTTGTTTGAGAACTTGAAGAGAACTCAACTAATCATAACTCAAGACAAGGGGAAATTCCCTCTTCACCAAAGCTTGATAAAGCATCAACATTTGGACAAGCATCAACTTGCTTGATCTTATTTCAACAAGCATCACAACAACCATCACGCAGAATAATTGTGGGACAAATAAATCCCTGAAATTCTTATTTCCACCAAAGCCACCATGCACAAGCATGTGGATAAAAATTAGCAGTTGTTGATAAAAGGAATATATATCATGACAGTTGCCTTGAGGTGGACTTAGCCATGAACTCATTTCATAGCATCCCAATCAAGACCCTTTACCCCATCACTCTCAACACCCTCCTCGTCTCATCAAGTCATCACCTAGAAAGACCAATCGTGAAATCCAAAACTACCGAATATCACACCAATAACAACTCTTGCACTTCACATTCCTATTCAGCAACAAAGAACAAGCAAAAGCTACAAACTTGATAGACCACAGGCCCTTCCCGACAAAACCCATCTCGAAAGCCATGAAACGGAGAAATTCTTTTCACAAGCAATTAATAAATGGACATAAATTGAGGAAACCAGCGCTGCTCGATTTGACAAGTAAGGAATTTAACAAGGGATGCATAAATTCCTTGTACGCCATCACTTAATCAAATTGCATACCACAAAGAAAAACGAATACTTGGATGATTAAGCAAAAAGAAGCCCACTTTATTGTCCTCATATCACAAGACCGAAGGGGTTTGGGAAGCCAAAACAGAAAAGTAGGAGAAAACAAAAGCTTTCTTGATTAGTGCAGAGAAATTGATCAGCCCACATTGTCCTCACACATCACAAGACCAAAGGGGTTGAGAAATCCAAAACAAAAAAACATGAGAAAGTGAAAGGATTCTTGATTAGTGCAGAGAAATCGATCAACTAACAAAGAAACATTCAAACATCAAACGGGTAACTGTAGTGGAGAGAAGAGAGTTCAAACGCCGAGCGAACTCTCAAGGAGACTCCTCAACTCCTTCCTACGAAACCCGCCGTTCAAGAGCCAATGTGACCCAACACCCAAAAAAGAAGAGCAAGGAAGAGAAAGAGTAAAGCCTGCCACACAAGGAGAAGAGCGAAAAAGAGCTCACCAAAGCCACAAAAGATTCCAATCCAAGAGTGTAGTCGAGCAGCGAAAAGCGTAGTTAAGCAGCGAAGAGCACAGTCGAGCTCGCAATCTTCACAAGGGAGAGAGCGATAGGGAATGGCGCAATCGAGCTCGCAATCATCACGAGGGAGAGAGCGATGGGGAAGGGTGGGGAAGAGTGTAGTCGAGCAGCAAAGAGTGCAGTCGAGCTCGCAGTCGTCACGAGAGAGAGAGCGACGGGAAGGGTGTAGAGCGATGGGGAATGGTGCAAAGAGAAAGCCATCAAGGGTTTTAGTTTTACAAATGGGTAAATTTGGTTTTTCGATAAAGTTTTGAGGGTAAAATAGACAACTTACTAATTTTCATTAAATGAGCCCTCAACATTCTAAAATACTAAAAAAGCTCAAAGCAGGTCTCCACCTGTCTTGAGGTTTCAGTATTCCCAATGGTCGACTTTCACTTGAAAGCCCCTTGAAGAATGATTGTCAAACACCCCAATTTGGGGTAAAGGGGCTTAAAGGGGCTTTCTAAATGCCCATCCAAATGCACCCCTAGTCCCATTCCCACCATTGGAGCTCTCCCCCCTCCTCCCGCCTCTCTCACCCCTTAAATTTGGCAGTGCTAGTATGAACACCTAGAGGGAGGTGAATAAGTGAAAAAACAAATTTTTGTAAATGCAATGAAAAACTTTATTTTTTAACCTGAGTCTGGTTGACTTTAGACTTTGCAGAAAGATTCAGACTTTAACAATTATTTCTAAGCGCAAAAATATATCGCGGTAAGTAAAGTAGAGAAGTTCATGGAAAATAAAAAAAGAACACAGAATATATAGTAGTTCGGCTTAAATTAAACCTACGTCTACTCTCTCACACTGACAGCCTTTTGGCTGGATTCCACTAAGAATTAAAAGAGAATTTACAATCTTGTGATCTCAACTCCATAGTGGAGAGTCTCTACTGCTCTCTCAAAGTCTCTATTTGAGTCTTTCTCTCTTTTGAGTACAAATATCAGCACAGTGTAAGGAATAACAAGTGAGTGGGAAGCTTCAAACTTTGGAATTCTTCTTTCACGCACACTATCGAACAACTAGAGATGTCTCCTTAAACTTTGGAAGCTTCAATCTTATGATCTCAACTCCATAGTGCCTTCTCAACTGTTGGCAATTTCCAAAGGAATTTTTCCAATCAACCCGTTGGACAAAATCAATCAAGGAGATTTTCAAGCCGTTTGAAGATTGTGATAAAAGCCCATTAATCATGTTTGTCCATACAATCAAGATCTTGATTTCCATAAGTAGATTATTTCCAAATTAACTTGCTATCCAAAAAGATTTGATGTATCTAAATTGATTCCAATTAAGATAATCAATCTTATAGGTGATATTTCCAACCAAAAGACCATATATAACCTATATGAACCGAACCCTTGAAGAAAGAAAGATAATTCTGAGTCTGGTTAAGTCTTCATTCTTCACTTGCGTTTAGGTTGGAATCTGTCAGAGTGGGTAGACTTCTGTTGTAAGATAGATTTTGACATAAAGTCTGGCGATCTTCATAATAAAACTTAGATAAGTTTTGTTAGCTTCAAAACAACATAGGAGTTTTCTTTAACAATCTCCTCATTTTTTATGGTAACAAAATTTTCCTACAGATTTAAAGAACTATATCCTGCAAAACAATACTTTAGCAGTACATGATAACTTATAAAAACAAATTGTTAAGGACTTTGATAACATCAATTCTGCAACCACAAAAAACTTGTCAATCTTATTTAAACAAGATTCAATCATCCATATCCATAATCACAATCACAACCATAAAAGGTTAACTACAGAATATAAGTGTTCAAAAGCTCAAAACCACAACCAATTCAAAGTGTTCTCAAAAATAAAATTTGCAAATAAATTCAAAGTTCAAATCTGCACTCATTCTCCCCCTTTTGTCAACAGCAAAAAGAATGAGAATTTCGAAATGATAGAATTGAAAAGATGAAATTAATCAGGTTTGTTTGGGGGCTCAAACCAGTCGGAAATCCTCAAATGACTGCACTGCCTCTTCCACTTTCTCTACAGCCTAGGACGTTTGTTGATTCAAAGTCTCAACTTTAGTATCAAGAGACTATACCTTGACATGAAGTCCATTGAGATAGTTTGCGGAAGATTATAGGACGGTGTAGAGCTTCTGAATCTCATACTTCATTGTGTATTGCTAAGTTTTCATCTCCAAAAGGAACTCAACCAACCTTGCATAGTTGGGATTAATTTCAATTTGTACACTGGCTTCAACGGAGTTAGTTTGAGGAGTATCAGGAGATGGAGGAACATCAACTTGAATACAAGCTTCTTGTTGCTTGTCCTAATTGTGAGTCTCTTCTTCAATCTCAAGAGATGGAGGAACATCGACTTGAACACGAGCTTCTTGTTGCTTGTCCTGATTGTGAGTCTCTTCTTCAATCTCAGTTTCAGGAAAGTGAGATGTAAAAGACTTCTTCTGGATCTGTAGGGGATCTGCTAATACCATCACTAGCAGTAGGAATTTTTTCAAGATCTCCCCCTGACTTGTTGCCTTCGAGTTGAGATGAGAATTCTCCCTTTGCAACCTTTTCTTTCTTAGCACTAAATCCCTTCCCTTGTAGATTTTCTTCGTCTTTGGAAATAGCATCTCCTCTTTCTTCTTCAGAAACTCCTTTCTCAGTCTCGTCTGAAAGTGGTATGGCACCACTAGCTCCATCTAAGTCTTCTTCTTCATGGTCCTTCTCTGTTGATCTTTCAGGCTCAACTTCTTCTTTGCGCTCATCATCATCATCATCATCATCTTCTTCTTCTTCTTCCTCTTCCTCTTCTGTTTCTGCTTCTGGTTCTGCTTCAACTTCTTCTTCCTCTATTTCTTCAGAATCAACTCCTTAAAGATTCCTCAAGGCAAGAGCAGAGATGGTCAGGTCATCCTCCTCTTCTTCATCTATCAGGAGGACATGCCTCTTATGCTGCTTTGAAGTTGCTTGGGCAACACTCTTCCCTTTTCTTTTCTTTGCAGAAGTCGATTCTGCCTTGGTTCTGCTGGTTGATTCTTTCTTCAGATGCTCAATCACCTTTGTTAGATCCTTTAACCTCATCTTCGAGATCATCTTCAGTCCTATCACCATAGGACTAATGGTTCTTGTGCAGAGCAGAGAGGGGAATTGGATCTTGAAATGGCAAAATAGCTTGGTGATCAAAGCCGAGTAAGGCAACTACCCTTTTTCTTTCAAGATTGTCCTGTACATGTGCAGGAAAATAGTGTGGGGCCGAGAAAAAGGAATGCCATTGCAAATGGCCCACATGATCTTTGCTTCAAATTTGGACATGTTAGTCTTGGAGGTTGCCTTGGGTCTGAAGCAATTTATCACAATTTTGTGCAATGGAATGCTGGATGCTAGCAATCGAGAGTAAGTGATACTCCCAGTTGGCATCCTATCCTTCACCAAGTAACGCGTTGCTTGACCGATTGAGATTCGGATCGGTTGAAAGCCACATCTTTCTACTCCCAAAATGTCAGTGAGGGTGTCAACATCCACAACATAAGCTTTTTCACAAACAATGAACTGAATGTGAGTTTGGTCAAGAAAAGAGATATTCGAGTAAAAGTAAGCAATCAACTCTAGATAGGCGACAGTAGTTTCAGTACAGAATTTTTCAAGTTGAAGAGTAGCCAACTTTTCCCTTAAATCAACATTGATCGAGTCCAGGAACTCGAAATCCACTATCTGAGGGTTTATCACCCCTCTGCTCAACATCTGGGTATAAACCCTTTTGTGCTCCTTAGAACGAAACAATCTCATTCTCTCTCCAGGAACATCAGCAACCACACCCTTTCTGGGTTGGAAAGTCAAATAAATCCGCTCATTATCATCCTTGTTTTTAGGATGCTCAAAACTGAATCTAGGGTCAGAAGGATAATAAAGAAAAGCTTTGTCTACCAAACCTTTCGGTGCGATACCCAAACGTTCCATTGTTCTTAAGAACACGGTCTTGTTGCTATGCCCATGTCCTCTTAGGAAATTAGTAATAAAAGTCATGGGAGAACCACCATGCTTCTGATAAGTGTAATGTTTATGGAGAATCTCGAGTGTCAAAGTTCGAAGAGGAACTGCGTCTTGCTCAACATCCTCTTCCATAGGTTGGCGTGGAAGGTTGTGTGGAGAGTGCTGCGGAGAGTTGTGCAGAGAGTCTTCCTCAGTGAGATTGAAATGCATCAGTCCTTCTAGCATGCTTCGAGGACCTTGACTAGCAATCTTAGAGGATTTCCTTTGGAACAACATAGATGCAAACTTGGAAAATTTTGAAGACATGTTTGAGTGAAAAAGGTGGAAACTTGCAGAAGGGTTTTGAGAGTAAGAACGAGTGTGAGAGAGAATCGGTATTCTAGGTTTTGAAGAGATGTGATCGAAAGAAATGCTTGAAAGTATTAAGGAAAATGAAACGTCATAACAAAATAGGGTATTTGAAGCGTCATAAGAAAAAAAATGCCTTTTCAAAACAAATTTTTTAAAAGGTAACTGTTAAAATTCAAAATCCAAAAATTACTCATAAAATCATAATTTCTAAAAATAAAACAAGCAAGTGACGATTTAGCTAATCATACATTTTCATACCAAAAATAATATATCTGGATTCAAGAGATTCTCAATTGCAATAGCTTCTTGAAGTTCTGAGTCTGACCAACTTCTGAAATAATATTCAGCTTGTTGCAAATAGACTCAAATAGGTTTTTCTCCAGAGGCTTCGTGAAGATGTCTGCCAATTGATTCTTTGACTCAATAAATTGAACCAAAATCTCATCATTTTAGACATGATCCCTTATAAAATGATGTCGAATCTCTATATACTTCACCCTTGAATGAAAAATTGGGTTCCTAGTGAGATTAATAGCACTTGTGTTGTCGCATCTGATCTCGGTGCAGGATTCTTCTATTCCAAAGTCTTTTAGTTGTTGTGTTATCCATAAAATTTGAGAACAACTACCAAGAGCAACATACTTTGTTTCTGCTTTTGATAGAGCTACAATATTTTGCTTCCTTGAGTATATTTTCCAATAGTTGACAAGTACCAGATGTGCTCTTTTTGTCAACTCTACAACCGGCTAAATCAACGTCAAAATATCCAAGTAAATTAAAGTCTCGTTCTTTTGGATACCATAGACCCAGCTTTGAAAAAGTCACAACATATTTAATTATGCGTTTTATAGCACTTAGATGAGATTCCCTTGGATTAAACTGAAATCTTGCACAGATGCATACACTAAATAGAATATCAAGTCTAGAGGCAGTAAGGTAGAGAAGAGAACCGATCATACTTCTGTATAACTTCTAATCTACTTTCTTCCCTTCTTCATCCTTGTCTAGTTTTGAAGAACTTGACATAAGTGTCTCTATTTTCTTGCAATTCTCCAATCCAAATTTTCTTATGAGATCTTTGGCATACTTCTCTTGGTGAATGAATATACCTTTCTTCGATTGTCTGACTTGCAATCCCACAAAGAAAGTTAACTCATCCATCATGCTCATTTCGAATTCATCTGCATAAATCTCGAAAATTTCTTGCAAAGACTTTCGTTAGGAGAATCAAAGATAATATCATCTACATAAGTTTTTACTAGCAGAAAATCTTTTCCTTCTCTCTTTATAAACAAAGTGGTATCAACTTTTCAAAACCGTTTTGAGTTAGAAACTTACTCAACCTTTCATACCAGGCTCAAGACAAGGCCTTTTTTAGTCTATAGACTGAGTCTGGCTATCTTGGATCTTCAAATCCTGGTAGTTGTTCCATATAGATTTTTTCTTGTACGAACCCATTCAAGAATGCACTTTTGATATCCATTTGGAATAACCTGAAATTTTTAAAACAAGTAAAAGCAAGTAATAATCTAATTGCTTCTAACGTCACTATTGGTGCATAGGTCTCATCATAGTCTATCCCTTCTTCCTGTGTATATTCTTTTGCCACAAGTCGTACTTTGTTTCTTATCACTTTTCCTTTCTCATTCATCTTGTTCCTGAAAATCTATTTCGTTTCAATCACAGATTTGCCCTTGGGTTTTGGAATCAGCTCCCATACATTGTTGATGCTGAATTGTCTGAGTTCTTCTTGCATGGCTTCTATCCAGCTTTCATTAGACAAGGCTTCGTCTACTCCTTTTGGTTCTATCTTAGAAACAAATGCTAAAGCATTGGACTCTTCTCTTCCTTTGGATTTGATGCGAATTCCTTCATTAATGTCGCTAGTGATGAGTTCTTTGAGATGACTTGACTTGTGCTTTCAATTGCTGCTTGGTTTGAAAGTCTGTTGATCATTTACTTCAGTTGAATCTTCTCGATATGCTTCTTGCTATTCTCCAGAATTTTGAACCTCTTCGGGGGAAGTAGACTTTGTTAAGTCTGGAGCAGGTTCAGACTCTTCAAGTTGAGTCTGATCTGGTTGATTCTGCACATAATCCCAAAACTTAACATTCATATATTCTTCCACAGATTGAGTCTTTTTGTTAAAAACCCTGTAAGCTTTGCTTAAAGTTGAATAGCCACGTAAGATTCCTTCGTCTAATTTTTCCTCGAACTTTCCAGATCGATCATTCACATTCTTCATAATAAAATATTTATAGCCAAAGACATGAAAATAGGAAACAATAGACTTTTTTCTTTATATATTTCATAAGGAGTTTTCTCTAAGATAGACCTTAAGAATACTCTGTTGATAATATAACAAGCAGTAAAAACTGCTTCTGCTAAAAAACAAGAGGATATTTTAGCTCTCTATCAAAAGAGTTCTAGCCATCTCCTGTAAGGATCTGTTTTTCCTTTCCACAACTCCATTTTGTTCTGGAGTGTATGGAGAAAATAAAACATGCTTAAAACTAGATTCATCATAGAACTTTGCAAAGTCTAAATTTTCAAACTCACCTCCATGGTCAATTCGTATACTAGAAATAGCATAACCCTTTTCATTCTTAACCTTCTTGGCAAACTTTGAGAAATAAGAGAACGTTTCAAACTTACTTGCCAGAAAGTATACCCAAGTGAAACGAGAGTAATCATCCATAATTACTAAGCAATATTTCTTTCCACCAATACTTTAAGTTCAAGTTGGTCCAAAAAGGTCCATATGGAGAAGTTGCCATACTCAACTAATAGAAACTTGATTTACAAGTTTAAAGGAACTTCTTACCTGTTTTCCCAAAACACAAGGAGTGCATAATTCAGACTTCTAATAGGCTAGATTAGGAAGTCGTCGAACTAGCTTCTTAGAGAAAATTTTTGCAATTTGCTTCATATTAACATGACCAAGCTTCCAATGCTAGAGACTTGTTTCATCTTGAATAAAAATAAGACATTGAGAACTTTATGGGCTTACATCCAGAAGGTATATGTTGTCATGCCTTCACCCAGTAAAAGATTAAGAGAAGTCTTGACTTATTGTTCATTAAGAGAAGTCTTGACTTATTCCAGAACAAATGCCTTCTTGGAAATTTATTCTGAAACTAGTATCGCAAAGCTGACTTATGCTCAAAAGATTGTAGTTTAAACCTTCCACCAAGGAAACACTATTGATAGTCAGGCTTCTAATCTTTACAATTCCACATCCTACAGTTTTGCCTTTGTTGTTTCCTCCAAAAGAAACTTTTCTCCATTCAGTCGAACAAGCTTTATGAAGCAGCTTGAGTCTCCTGTCATATATCTCGAGTAGGCACTATCCAAATACCATTTGATCTTTCTTTTGATAGTGACATGTGATCACTATCAAAAGAAAAACTCAAACTTTCTTTGGTACCTAGATTTTCTTAGATCCAAGAGAGTTAGTATTAAAGACAGTCTTTGTCCATTCCTTCTTAACTAGTTTCCAAACCTCAGGACATTCATTCCTGAAATGTTCTAAGCTGTTACACTTTGAACATCTGAGTGCACTTCGGCCAACAGGTTTTACAAAAAAAATTTGAAAGTGATTTTTGTAAAATGCCCTTGCAGGTCTTTGTTTAATTCTCTCCTTTACTTTAGGAAAATTAATTAATAATAGTTTCTGAAGTCATATCTAAACCAGATTTGTTAAAGTAAGGTATTTGAACTGAAAGAATTTTCTCTAGTTTTTCAAATCCTTTTTAAAATCTTTTTATATTTGAAATATCTCTTTTTAAAATAGCATTTTCCTTTGAAAGAGAGTCAGAATTTTCTTTCAAATCATCAAAACTTGCATTCAGACCTTCAAACTGTTCTTTCCATGAAACTTCCTGTTGTCTGAGCTTAGAATTCTCCATTTTTAGTTCAGAAATCATTTTAAGAAAAGATTCAAGATTGAAACAAAGTTCATCTATATATTTAGAAACTTTAACAGGAATTTTTGAGTTACGAATATCAATTTCTTTGTCTGAATTTGAATCAAAGTTTGTTTCTAATTCTAAGTCTGATTCCGAATGAGCCATCAGACATATGTTGGCATATTCTTCTTCACTTTCCTCACACTCGATGTCACTCCAAGTTTTAGCTTTGAGAGCATTTTTGTACTTCTTAGTTTTTCCTTTCTTTTTCTTCAACAGTGGACAATTTGGTCTGATATGCCAATTTTTCTTGCATTCAAAGCATATTACATCTTTGTTGGTTTCGTTGTCCTCCGTTAGTCTCTTTTGAAAGTTATGTGTGCTCTGCTTCTTCTAGTTGAATCTTCTTCCCTTTCTATTTAGCTTTCTGAATTTCTTAATCATAAGCACTAGCTCCTTGCTCCTCATCGTCCATGTCATCATCTAAATTTGTATCATCGGAATCAATGTTAGACTTTAAAGCAATTGGCTTCTTACCTTTAGGATCTTCTTCATCATTTACTTGCTCCACTTCGTATGACTGAAGCATGCCTATCAGTTCATCAACTTATAGAGGCATGATTCTCTGAGTTTCTCTAATTGAAGTCTTTACATAATTTCAATATTTCAAAAGCCCACACAACATTTTGTTAACTTTCATTGGTCATGAGATTGGCTAACCTTGATAAGCCAGGCTATTTACAATCTCTGTAAAGAGACTAAACATATCATTTATAGATTCTTTGGGTTTCATTATGAAGGCTTCGTACTGTCTGAGCAAAGTGTTTATTTTGGTTTCCTTCACACGGTCAGTGCCTTCGTAGGTAACATGTAATTTATTCCAAACTTCTGTTGTTGTTTCACGAGAAGAAATTTGGTTATACTCAATGGGAGATAAGGCACAATATAAAGAGTAGATTGATTTTGCGTCAAGAGCTTGTCTCTTGGTAATTTTAGCTTGTGTTGTTTCGTTAGTATCAATAACTTTTTTCACTGGGTTTGAAGCTGATGATGCTTTAGAGTTAATCCCTTTTTCTACAACATCCCACTCCAAAGGATCTCTAGATCTGAGAAATGCCTTCATCTTGTTCTTCCACATATTATACTCCTTTCTATCTAAGTAAGGGGGTCTGGTGTTGCTCTGACCTTCAACCAAACCTGGAGCCAAAATACTAGTCATAGAGGATCTTTAGCTAAGAAGTAAAACACTTCAAAAAAGTAAGCACACAAACTCCGATACCAATTGACAGTACTAGTATGAACACCTAGAGAGAGATGAATAGGTATGAAAATAGATTTTTGTAAATGCAATGAAAAACTTTATTTTTAACCTAAGTCTGGTTGACTTCAGACTTTTAACAATTATTTCTAAGCGTAGAAATATATTGCAGTAAGTAAAGTAGAGGAGTTTAGGGAAGAGAAAAGGAACACATAATTTACAGTGGTTCGGCTTAGATTAAGCCTACATCCACTTTCCCACACCGACAGCCTTTTAGCTGGATTCCATTAAGAATCAAAAGAGAATTTAAAATCTTGTGATCTCGACTTCACAGTGGAGAGTCTCTACTGCTCTTGCAAAGTCTCTCTTTGAGTCTCTCTCTCTCTCTCTCTTTTGAGTGCAAATATCAGCACAGTGTAAGGAATAACAAGTGAGTGGGAAGCTTCAGACTTTGGAATTTTTCTTTCACATACACTATCGAACAACTAGAGAAGTCTCCTTAAATACTCCTTCATGCCTTCTCGATCGTTGGCACTTTCCAAATGAATTCTTCCAATCAACCTATTGGATAGAATCAATCAAGGAGATCTTCAAGACGTTTGAAGATTATGATGAAAGCCCGTCAATCAAGTTCATCCATACAATCAAGATCTTGGTTTCCATAAGTAGATTCTTTCCAAATTAACTTACTATCCGAAGAGATTTGATGTATCTAAATTGATTCCAATAAAGATAATCAATCACGTAGGTGATATTTCCAACCAAAAGACCATATATAACCTGTACGAATCGAACCCTTGAAGAAATAAAGATAATCCCGAGTTTGGTTAAGTCTTCGTTCTTCACTTGCGTTCAATCTAGAATCTATCAAAGTGGGAAGACTTCTGTTGTAAGATAAACTTTGACACAAAGTCTAGCAATCTTCAAAATAGAACTTAGATAAGTTTTGTCAACTTCAAAACAGCATAGGAGTTTTCTCTAACAAAATGCCATCTCTACAGCCACAACTTTCAGGTTTATACCTTTCCAATTTCCCCATCCGCGACCATAAACAAGTGGTGGAAAAGGGCATTAGAAGTTCGTTGGTATTTCAATGTTAGTAGATGCCCTTTCTTTACTATCCCTCCTTCCAAGGCCTTGTGGTTTAGAATCCAGTCCAAAGAGAGAAGAAGAAAGCTCAAACTTCTCTGAAATCACCCGAATTTGCGGATTTTCTCTATCTCCACATCAAAATGAAGGCTCTTTTCATGAATAATCGTGTCACCAAGCTCATCTTTGAACTTGATCAGGACGTTGGACAGGAAGACCTTGAACAAGCTTGACTAGCTTCACATCCTTAGCATAAAGGACAACTTCATTTGTGGCACTGTCCCTAATCTCTAGTCCCTCAGCCTAAATGGCAATGCCTGCTCCAGCATCTACAATAAGATACTAGGTAGTCAATAACTCCATGAATTTCTTTTTCTTCAATATCAATACATTTTTTTCTTTAGATACTACACACATGTAAAACAAATGGTTTTCTACAGCATATTTGTTGTCCGGTTCCCTATTATACACCAAACAAAATGATTGGCCCAAATTGCACAACTACTTGTAAAAAGTAAAGGTGTCGTTCTTGAAGTGAGGTCCTTTAGGACTTGTTTGGTAACCATTCGGTTATGGGAATAATTTTTGCTCATAAATAATTTTTCTTATTTTGTTCTTTGGACAAATTTCTGAACATTCGAATGCGTTTCGGAATTGCACAAAATCTTTAATCATGAAATAGAAAAAGAATAGTAATGCATTTAGTATAACCCTCCAAATTCTTTTGTGACTAAAAATTTCTTTTAATTTTTTTATAATTTTATGATATTTTTCTTTTTTCTTTTCTTTTTTTCTTTTTTCCTCTCTTCTTCTTCCTCTTCTAGTCGGTGACCTTGAGCCTCACTCAACCATAGTCAGGCCGACCTCATGGTGGCTAGGCAAGGTCGACCTCGCCAAGGGCTGGCAAAGATCAGGTGAGGTTGTTGAACCTCATCTTTCACCAGTTGTCAACCATCGCTGAGCCTGGTGACTGGCTAGAGGAGGAAGAAGAAGAAAGGAAAAGAGAAAAGAAAATGACTTGATTACTAGAATTGTTCCACTTTTTGATTTTGTTCCAAATCTATTCACAAGAACAAAGTTTATGGTAAAAAAATTATAGTGAGCATAATTTAGAATTTTGGATAAAATAGAATAAAATCATTAACATAATTTTACGTATTTTTTATGACTTTATGTTTATACAGTGTTACTCTTTATGGAAATTGTAAGGAATTCCCTGCTATGGAAAGAAGATGGGACTGACATCAGGATTAGAAAGAAAAGGACTTGACATCATTATGTGGAATTGACGAAGCGAAATGATAGGTGCCTAAGTCAAAATGACAAAACAATAATAGCATGTTTGATAACAAGCCAATTCTTGGCTATTTTTGTTCTTTTGTTCCTCGGGATATAAAATGAATAGGACTTCATTTGGTAACATCGGCTAATTTTTCTACTTTTGAGAACCAATTAGATCAATTTAATCTTAAACATTTTTATATTAATACCAAGTCAGTCCATTCAGCTAATTAAGCTAGAAATCGCTAATGTTGGTGTTAGCCATTTTACATGGCACGGCCAACGCTAACATAAATATTTTTAATAATATTTTTGAATTCTATTTTATTTTTAATAATTTTTTAATAATTGTTTAAATTTTATTGTTTTTTAAATAATTTTTTGAATTTTTGAATTTTTTTCTTTTCCCTTTTATTTTTGCTAGTGTCGATTGCTAGTTGAAAGGCCACAAGCCATGGCTGGCAAGGGGAGCACCAGAAAGGCTCCCCTCACTACATATGGTGAGGCTGACCCTCGCCCTAGTTAGGATGGCCTCGCCATGCCTCATAAAGCTAGATATAATGACAACAACAACGAGCTCAGAAGTGGCAACTTCAACCCAAGTCAATGCTTGCACTCCCAATGTTTGAAGGAGCTAATGAACTAAGCGAGTATGTGACTTGTTTTGACGATGGCAACGTTGGACCATGGGAACTAGAAAGGAAATTCAAAAGCAACAAAGGCAAGAAGAGGGGCCAAATTTTGATGGACGATGAGGTGAAGTGGATGTTGTCGTTGCAAGGCATGTCTCCACTCAGGGATAGGTGATAGTGGACCTAAAATGGCAGTGAGACAAAAAGCTTGTTGGATTCTAGGGTTTTATGAATGGTGAAGAAGATGAAGAATACAAAGCTAATGCGTCTCTCAAGTTGAAGATGAGGCGTGGTAAAGCCGTCTTGGCTTGGGCAAAGGTCAGCCTCACCGGACTCGCCCTCAACCAGGCATCACCTAGAAAAGCCGACCCTCACCAGCCATGAGGGACCAACCACCAGCACCAACAAAAAGAAAAGGGATAGATAAAAAAAAAAAAAAAAAACTATTAAAAAATGAAAAATTATTTTTTTTTTAAAAGTCCACTTCAACATCGTCTATACCATATAGGACAACCAATATCTACGTTAGTGATTCCTAACCTAAGTTGGCTAAATGGAATGGAATTAGTACAAATTTAAAAAGTTTTTGGACTAAACTAGTTTAAGTGAAAAGTTTAGGACTAAATTGTTACTAATGCAATAGATTTGAGACTTTTTTTTTTAGTACTTTTCCTAAAACATAACACATAATTGTCAAATCCTATTGTCTTGTATCCATCAAAGATTAAAGCATGCATCCCACACCTCTTTGGAATGATAATACCAAATTAATTTGGTGGAGGATGCACATGGTTACCCAAAAATATGTTATCGTAGTTGGTTCTTGGTAGGGGTGAGCATCGGTCTAGGGTCAACCCTAGACCGGCCCAACCCTGCCAGTCCTGATCCAGTTCCTAGGGAGACTAGGTTAGTCCTTGGTCCTAGGATTCCTGGACCAGCACTGTGCTTATTAGTTCTCAATCCTAGGAATTTATGGTGGATCCAACCCGGACCAATCCTGATTGTGTGTATATATATTTATATATGTCTAATATATTATTTATAACTTTTTTTATATAGAGAAAACCCTAAACCAAACGGCGTCAATAATATTAAACTACTCATTAGTGTGGTGTTCAAGTAATTTTATATTATTCTTTAATAACTTAAATTTTTAATGTCTTTTAAAGTGTCAATAGCCATAATTTACAAAGAAGAAAAATATTTTTGTGAGGAGTCATCACGGCATCCAAAAAAGTATAAATAGCTCCTCGCGGCATCCTCCTCTAATACTCGTTCTCTTTTGTCTTATTTGTCCTCTTAGTCCTCAATTTGCCAAAATCAAAAGAAACAATTTCTCCGCTCATCACTTGACACTTGCCTTGCTTTCTTTTGGTTACTCATGTTGCTTGCCACTCGATGCTCACCCTGCTTGTTGCTCGCTGCTTGCCCCACTCGACACTCACCCCATGCTCAACGCTTGCCCCACTCGACGCTCACCGCTAGCCTCTCTTAGCCAACCTCACTTGTCACCAAACCCATTGGGTCAATCCGATCCTCAATTTTTCAAGGAGTACAAAAAATGAAATAGAAAAATTATCGATTGGTCCTGAGTTGATCTTGAAATCAGACCAAACCTATTAGGTCAATCCGATCCTCAGTCCTAAGCTCAATAAAGTCAGTCTTCGATCCCAAAAATTAAGAACCAACACTGTACAGGTTGATCCAAAGGTTGGGGGGTGGTTTGGCCCAACCCGAACCATGTTCACCCCTAGTTCTTGGAGTAGTGCTAAGATATCAGATGGTTGGCTTAGTAAGTATGACACAGCTACTTTTATAGAAACAACCAACAGAAGCTGGGTTCTACATTTATATAAGGGCAAAAGTACACCTCAAGTGTCAAAAGTTGGTATGGGTGGACACTTAAATGCCAAAACTTTCAAAAGATACACTTAAATATCACTTATTTATAAATTGGACACTTAAGTGCCAACTCTAACGAGATCTGCATGAAATATGGCCTGACATTATTTTAATAATAAAACTGGTCTACATGACTCGCTGAAAAATTTACTCGGCAATGTTTGTCCCAAAACGACATCGTTTTTTCCCCAAATTTGATTTTTAATATAAATATCAATTAAATTAAATTTAGAAACTAAAATAAAAAGAAAAGAAAAAGAGAGAGAATAGGGAGGCCCTCATCGCTGCTACCCCATCATCGTTGGAAAGTGCTACGGCGGTGGGGCGCGGCCCTCACCTACGGTCAGCCAAGGTCGTCGACCATTGGTCGAGGCTCGGTACCCCCGGCTAACCCTCATGCTGCCACCGCTAGCCCTTTCCATTTATGGTGGGGCGGCGGCAATGAGGGCCTCCACTATTCTCTTTTTTTTTTAGTTTTTAAATTAATTTAATTAATATTAATTTTCATTAAATCAAATTTAGATCAAAACGACATCATTTTGGGCTAACTAGCCATGACAATGCCACGTGGATAATTTTTTTTCAAAGAAATGCCACATCATTTAATTTAATTTAACTAATATTTAATTTTAAAAACAAATTTCGAGGCAAAACAACATTGTTTTGGGCTAACTAGCCAATCAGCCTCACGTGGATAATTTTAAAAATATGCCACATCATTTAATTTAATTTAACTAATATTTAATTCAAAAATCAAATTTGGAGGCAAAATGACATCGTTTTGGGCTTATTTAGGTATGTCGGTGCCACGTGGATAATTCTTTTTAAAATAATTGCCCTATCGGTAAAAAAATGTCGCCAGAAAATATCACATCGGTAGTTTGGCTGGAAATCCTTGCTGTTGGCACTTAAGTGTCCATTTCTTCTCCGATTTTGACACTTACGAGTATTTTTTTTATATTTTGGCTCTTAAGTATCTACCCATGCCATGTTTTGGCACTTGGAGTGGCAGGCACTCCTTATATAAGGGAAGTTCTGCAAAGTACTGGAATTAGTAGAAACAACTTGGAGAAGCAAAGCTTTGGAAGTAGCGTGATGACGGTGCCAATGGAGATTGAAGAAAAGATAAAACAAAACCTGCGTTATATAGAAAATCCGATTGACTGGCATGATAAAAGAGGCTTGTAAGAAGACCAAACCTCGAGTAGAACAAAGCTGATTGCGAGTGATTGAGAACAAGAGGAATTGAGGCATTTTCCGCTATTCTTGAGCCTGTCTCTTTGTTGTTGCATTGTAGCCAATTGAGAGCTAATCCTAATGTTAGTGGAAGTGTACAAACCCATTTTTAGATTTACTAGAGAAGTCCTTGTACTTAAATAAAAGACATTGCCTTAAGAGTAAACAAAGTGCACGAAGGACCCTTTATAAATAATTACCGGTGTAGTATATGATTTGGGGAGTGTGGGTACCATGCTATAGACCAAGTCTGTAGGGTGTGCGATAAGCAATCGGAGGGGGTGTAATAGTGGCTGGTTTCAACAGCAAGTGGCTATAGACCAAGTTTGTTTTGGCGTGGTAGTTCTTGTTGTGAAAAGGTGAGCAATCGAACAATAATATAGACAGGACAAGAAAATAAGTCGGACACTAGATTTAAGTGGTTCAGTCGTAAAGACCTACGTCCACGGGGAGAGCAGCAGCAAATTTCACTATAGATCAAGTGATACAAGGAGATTACACACTCAAGTCACTCAAACACTCTCTCGGTGTTTCCCATGCTCCAATTACACCCAATAACACATGCAATGTTTAGCCCCGAAATTCTTCAATAAATAATCTCTCAATCTCATGAAGGAATTACACGCAAATCTTACCACAAGATTTAATTGGCATCAACACTAAACTTCCTTGGATGTAATTCACGAACAAGAACGACAAAGAAAATCCCTCTCAAGCACTCGACTACGAGACGGCGCTTCAAGACCAATTCTTCGATCAACCTTATTTTCCATCCACAACCACAATTCTATATATATATAAGTAAAACCCTTATTCATTTGCCAACTTCTCATAGAATGTTGTTTCCTATCTTAAACGATTTTATCCAAAACATATCTCTATATGTTTTAAACAAAATCCAAGTCCAAGTGAAAGTTGGACTTTCCTATTTTAGCAGCTAGACTCTCCAATGCAAATTCAAACTTTAGGAAGTTGATCTTTGGATTTCTTTACTCAATTCCGAACGTCCATAACATATCCAATTCAAAATTTCACATTGGGCTCAAACTCGAGACATTTTTTTAACAATCTCTACATTGGCTCGACATTTGAGCCAAGTTGTAATCACTTCACAAAAATTCAAACTCTGCCGCTACTCTTTCATAGCCTTGATGGGCTCAACCGCCACAGATATTATCCAAGTCCAAGTCTCGCTTGAACTTTGCCATAACCGAGGACCTCGTTAGAATACCAACTCCACATGCACCTTTAACTACTCCGCAAGGATTTTCCGACACAACCTCCTTAACAGTAGATAAAGCAAAACCATTGTTGCATCTATATATGTTAGGAGATCGAATACATACCTTGTCAATATCAGTAGTTACAGCAATCATTGGCTCTATAAGCTCCACCTCGCTACGAGCACCATCTGTGTCGATTACTTTGCTAGTACTCATACTCGCTACCTCAGGAGTCTCTAGTCGCAACTCCACCTCAAGCTAAACATCGTCCAGATTCATATTAACACTGCCACAAACACTCCTAGCCAGAACTATCGGAGACTTGTTAATGGTAACTTCTCTGCTGTCAACAGGTGAATTTATATCTCGGCACCACAACAGATCGCCCCGCTCACCTTGTGCATAGCCATGGAATATGCACCTTGCCCTCCAATCGAGCTTACCATCACTCACTCGAAAATAACATGAGCAACCAAACATTCTAATAATAGAATAACCAGCAACGTTACCTAACCACACTTCTTCAGGAGTCCACCATTCAATAGCAGTTGATGGGGATCTATTCACCATGCAGCTCATTGTATTAAGCACATCAACTAGGATTCTCTTAGCAATACTAGCACCAGAGACCATTTTCCAGGCTGTCTCTAGTAATGTTCTACTTATCAATTTTGCAAATTGTTGTGATTTACTAGCACTAGTGCGGTGTTTCACTATGCCCTGTTTCATGTAGAATTTATTTGCCAGCTCCAAGCAGAACTCCATGCTATTGTCAGTTCGCACATGCTTGATTGACTTACTAGTCTCCGTCTCGATCAAAGCTCTCAACCACGTGATCTTGACACCAGCATTAAACTTGTGCATTGGCACAAACACCCAGGTCTTCCTCGAGCAGTCAATAGACTCTCAAACAGATGCATCCAACGTCTCCGCGAAACTTGTCACTGTCTCACCTTGAAGTTTATACAGGCCTCCGTACTTGATGCCTTTCGTTATCATGGGGCACCTCGAACAACCTTCAGAACTCCACCTTTTCAAGAATACCTGCAACCAGCTGAATCTATGGCACTCAAGGAAATTAAGTTCTTTTTCAATTATGGAATGTGTCTTACTCCAGTCAATGTCCTCACAATGCCATCATGCATTCTAATTTTAACATCACCAACACTCACAACATCGCACTCAGCGTTGTTCCCTAACTAGACTTTACCACTACCCATGCATTGATAAGTGATATATTTGGTGTGACATGAAAAGAACAACCAAAATCCATAATCCATCCATCAAACGATGAATCATTAGTGACAAACAAGACATAATCGGCATTATCTGCTACAACTGCAACATTATCTGCAAAATCAACTATAATTCCCTTACCCTTCTCTTTCTTCAGCTTAAGGCAATCCCTTTTAAAATGCTCCCTCTTACCACAGCTCCAACAAACAACATTAGCATACCTAGATTGACTACGTATGTTCATATCAATACTACTCTTACCCACACATGTTATAGATCTTCCTCTATTTTCACCTACTAAAGCAGTAGATACAGGTTCACCAGATTCTCTTCTACGAATATCCTCGCTCAGAATCAAATTTCGAACCCCATCAAACGTCAAACTTGTTGACCCAAAAGAATTATTAATAGTAGTGACAGTAGTATTCCAACTATCAGGTAATGAGGATAATAGAATCAAAGCACATACCTCATCTTCAAAGTCAATTTCAACTGAACTCAATTGACTAATAATCACATTAAATTCATTGATATGATCTGCAACTGATGCACCTTTGCTCATCTTCAAATTAAACAGACGTCGCATCAAATAGACCTTGTTGATCGCAGAGGGTTTCTCGTACATATCCAATAGGGCTTGCATTAAATCAACTATGGTCTTCTCCTTCAAGATGTTAAACGTGAAGTTACGAGCCAACGTCAGCCGAATAACACACATAGCTCGTCTATCCAGCAAATC
This sequence comes from Eucalyptus grandis, assembly GCF_016545825.1. Classification (NCBI taxonomy): domain Eukaryota; kingdom Viridiplantae; phylum Streptophyta; class Magnoliopsida; order Myrtales; family Myrtaceae; genus Eucalyptus; species Eucalyptus grandis. The sequence continues at coordinate 34,330,667 of NC_052618.1, forward strand.
TCAATCAGCTTGCTTCATTGTCTCCAGTTTCTCCCCAAACAAGGGCAAGTGCAGTTTCATCTGGTAAAGATAATTTTCAATTTGCATCTTCCAGAAACTAAAATCATTCCCATCAAATCTGTCGATTCTCACTTTTACTTCTTCAGTCGCCATCAATTCACTTCAACTCAGCCAAAGTCTGGCTCTGATACCACTTGTTGTGAAAAGGCGAGCGATCAAACAATAATATAGACAGAAGAAGAAAATAAGCCGGACACCAAATTTACGTGGTTCAGTCATAAAGACCTACGTTCACGGGGAGAGCAGCAATGAATTTCACTATAGATCAAGCGATACAACGAGATTACACACTTGAGTCACTCAAACACTTTCTCGGTGTTTCCCAAACCTCAATTACACCCAATAACACACTCAGTGTTTAGCCCCGAAATTCCTCAATAAATAATCTCTTAATCTCACAAAGGAATTACACACAAATCTTACCACAAGACTTAATTGGCTTCAACACTAAACTTCCTTGGATGTAATTCATGAACAAGAATGACAAAAAAAATCCCTCTCAAGCACTCGACTACGAGACGGTGCTTCAAGATCAATTCTTCATGATCAACCTTATTTTCCATCCACGGCCACAATTCTATATATATATATATAAGTAAAACACTTATTCCTTTGCCAACTTCTCATAGAATTATGTTTCCTATCTTAAACGATTTTATCCAAAACATATCTCTGTATGTTTTAAACAAAATCCAAATCCAAGTGAAAGTTGGACTTTCCTATTTCAGCAGCTAGACTCTCCAACACTAATTCAAACTTTAGAAAGTTAATCTTCGGATTTCTTTACTCAATTCCGAACGTCCGCAACATATCCAATTCGAAATTTCACATTGGGCTCAAACTCGAGACATTTTTTTAACGGATCCTTCTATGCATGTAACAAAGCGGTGTATATGCTCTTAGCTAAAATAGTGAATTACAGTCTAATTAAATTATTGGAGCTGGAAGAGAGGATGTATGGTTATCAAGCCGACCCTGTGTAAATCAGGCTTGTAGTATCACTTACCCTAAACTCTTTATTGTGTGCACTTCATTTACTAGTTCACTTGCTCGTAGAAGCAGAATTTAACCAAGGAGTTGGTTCTGCAAAATTAGTTTTGTTTACAAGAAAAACCAATTCAATCTTTTTAGGTTGCTTACTGGGCCTAACGCTATGCAGAAATTCATAGTTAGTCCTTTCTTTAAATACGTTTGAGAAACATATCAATGCATACATGGAACCACCCTTGTAGTTTTGTACTACATGTTCGTATCGCAATGAGCATGAATCGCAAAAAGATCATCACCCGCATGAATCAGAAAGACATGAGGTTTTTTTTTTTTTTTTACGGTAAAACATCAACATATATTAATAAGAGTAATCCGTACAACCAGCTGCAATAGCATCCGCACATAACAGGTTTAATAGAGGAAGGGGCGGATGAAAAGTGGATAAGCTAATCGTAGGATTTCTATTATGGGCTTTACAGGCCCAGTCAGCAACCGTATTCGCCTCCCTAGGGCAAAACCCTAGCGAAAGGTTGGGGAAGAGAGATAACAAAAAAGCTGCCTCTGAGAGGAGAGCACGATCCGACCATGGTGGCTGCGCTCTTCGATTCAGTGCTTCCACCAGGGATAGGTTATCATATTCGACGAAGAGTGTTGCGTTTTGGAGTCCCTTATCAAGAAGATGTCGAAGCGTTAAGGATAGGGCTTGGATCTCAACCTGCAGAGCGGAGGATGCTGCGACTCTTGCTGCGAAAATATCAGTAAGTCGGCCCTGGTTATCCCTGCAGATACTAGCAATACTACCTTGATTACTGCCTTGGTGATGAGATCCGTCTATGTTAATCTTCAGTGTGCCAGGATCTGGGGGACACCAGAGATGCCCCATTTGTGTGATTGTGGGCTTTTGATGTGCTCTAAACGGCGAAGACAATCGATCTACTTGGGTTTGAGTTAGAGCTGCTTCAACGACAAGGGTCGGATTAGGAGATTTACCTCTGAAGAGGAATCCGTTCCGAGCCCGCCAGATCTGCCACAAGACATGGGATATCAGCGCGAGTCGAGGTAATTGGTTACCATTCCCTATTGTGGATAGAAGCCATGAGTCCAGCCTCTGTATGTTATTAGGATCAATTGATATGCCAATCTGGGAGTGCGACCATACCTGATTTGTCCACGAACAGAGTAAAAACAAATGTTCTAAAGTTTCTGGAATTTGTTTTTCACATATTGGGCAACAAGGACTGTCTATAATGTGCCTTCGATGCAGGTTATATCTCGTAGCTATGGAGTCGTTACAAATTGACCAGAGGAATATACGGATCTTAGGAGCTGCAAGCATCCTCCATAGATTTCACCAAAGCCAGGTAGGAGTGTGGTATGAAATAGAAGCACCAGCTGTTAGTCCATTTGATTTAGTCTGTGTAAGTGCATGGTATGCTGATTTTACAGTATACGTACCCTGTTTTGTAGCTGTCCAAATGATTGCATCCTTGGTAAAAGTTGGTCTAATCTGAATGTTTGTGATTTCTTGAATTATTGGCAAGTCGAAGAATCTGTGTAATAAGTCTATTTTCCATGAACCGGTAGACTGATCAATAAGATTAGCTACTATGAGGGGTTCTTCTTGGGCCTTTGGTCCACCTAGAATACCCTTGGGTAGCCACCTATCTTCTCTGATACTGATGCATTTACCATCCCCTACTGACCAACGGATGTTGGGTAAGATAGCTGCTCTTCCACTCAAGAGGCTCTGCCAACCCCATGATGGGCGGGAGCCCTTGACAGCTTTAATAAAGGTGGATGCATGAAAATATAATCCTTTAAAGAACTTGGCCCACAATGAGAACGGTTGATGAATAATACGCCATGCTTGCTTACCAAGCATGGCTTCATTAAAGCTGATTAAATCTCTGAAGCCTAAACCCCCTTCCTCCTTCCGTTTCTGTAGTCGTTCCCAACATTGCCAATGAATTCCAGCTTTGCTTGTATCATTGTTCCACCAAAATTTAGCCATCCGCCGTTCTATGATTTTACATAAGGATCTAGGAATCTTAAAAACAGACATGGCATATTGTGGAATAGATTGAATCACTGTTTTGAGCAGAACTTCCTTCCCACCCTTAGATATAAGCTTCTCCTTCCACCCCTCTAGTTTCAATTGAACTCTAGTCAGAATCCAAGAAAACATATCTCTTTTAGAACTGCCCCAATCAGTAGGTATCCCTAGGTATTTACCACATCGCTGCAAAATAGGCACCCTTAATTCTCTTGCCAAATTCTCTTGTAGTGACATAGGACAAGATGGACTGAAGAAAATTCCAGATTTGTTTCGATTTATAGCTTGTCCAGTGGCCAAACAATACTGATTTAGGATGTTAGATAGATTCTGGCACTCCATCAAGGTACCATCGAGAAAAAACACAGCATCATCAGCGAAGAATAAATGAGATAAAGTGGGACACCATTGATTCAATTTGATGCCTTTGAGTAAGCCCGTGTCGATAGCATTCCGAATAAGAAGTGATAGGAGATTAGCAATGAGAATGAATAAGTAAGGGGATAAGGGATCACCTTGCCTAAGCCCTCTGGTAGGATGAAAGCTCTGAAGATAATCACCATTCAGTTTAACACATAAGGTTGTAGTTGAGATGCACTGCATGATTAGCTGTACCCAATGAGACTGAAAGCCTAGACGCAGTAGATAATCTTGAAGAAAATCCCATTCGATGCGATCATAGGCCTTCTGCATATCAACTTTGAGCACAGCTTGAAAATGACGTTTTCTTTTCCTAGTTTTGATCTGATGAATAACCTCTTGTACGATAAGAACATTATCTTGAATCTGTCTTCCAGCAACAAAAGCACTTTGTTCCTCAGAAATTAGAGCAGGCAGTAAGGGTTTTAACCTGTTAGCAAGTACTTTAGAAAAAAAATTATAAGCATAGTTGCACAAGCTAATAGGTCGATATTGGTCCAAGCATTCTGGGTTGGGAGTTTTGGGGATCAACGTTAGAGCAGTTCTATTTAAGTCCACCGGTAATGATCCAGAAGTGAAAAAAAGCTGAATTGCCCGATAAATGTCTTCCTTAAGAACCTCCCAATGAGATTGATAGAACATACCAGTCAAACCATCGGGACCCGGGGCTTTTGAAGCACCTAATTGAAAAGTGGCCTCGGTTACTTCTTCCATTGTTACCTGTGCTAGAAGCATGTTGTTCATTTCTGTGGTAACCATCTGTGGACATTGCTGTAGAATCTGTTCATAACAACGGGATCCGGAGGTTGTATATAGGAGTGAAAAGTAATCTGTAGTCATTTGTTGAAGCTGGTCAGGATCCCGAATTCATTGTTGATGATTATCTCGCAATACAGAAATATGATTACGTTGTCTTTTTTGGATAGTAGTGGCATGAAAGAATCGAGTATTGCGATCTCCCCACCTTAACCAATTTATCCGAGAACGCATTGCCCAATATTGCTCTTCCCTCTGCCATGCTTTGTGAAGTTCTGTTTTTAAAAGTTGTTGCTGTGCTTGATTTAGAGGTGTAGGATATTGATTAGTCGGCATTTCTAACTGGTGCTCCAATTGTATGGCCTGTTGCCTGTTGTGAGAGAACTTTTTACGACTGCAAATGGACAAAGCAGTAGTAACCGCACGAAGCTTTGCTGAGAGAGTAGAGTCCTTTCGAGGGACAGATTGCCAAGATGTTTGAATAACAATGCGACAAGCAGGGTCTTGATTCCAGAAGACTTCAAAGGTAAAATGTCTTTTCCTTCTAACCATGCGAGGTTCTGTATTTAAAACGAGTGGACTATGGTCGAATCCTACTGCAGGAAGTGCAAGCACCTGAGCATTTGGAAACAGAACTCGCCAGTCAGCATTGCACACAGCTCTATCAAGACGTTCCTTTACCAAGGCATCCCCTTATCGATTGTTGGACCAAGTGAAGGCACAGCCATGAGAAGGAAGATCCAACAAACTGCAATCATTAAGAACCTCTTGAAAAGAAGACAAGCGATAAGAGTCAGCAAGTCGAGATCCCATTTTCTCCCAACGATGAAGAATTTCATTGAAATCACCAAGGCATACCCAAGGTAGGGCATTGGATCTGCTATACTGTCTCAAAGTCCGCCAAAGATACTGACGATCTTGAAAAATTGCAGGAGCATGAAGACAAGTCACCCTCATGGACCTTCCCTCCGAAATGTCCTGGCTGATGAAATCAAAAAAGTGCTGAGTGGAGGTAATATCAGTCAACTGAAGGCCATCATTCCAAAAAAGAGCCAAGCCACCTACAGAGCCAATAGGGCTAAAAACTCGAAGATGCAAAAAACGCAAGGAACGTTTCAAACGGAATAAAACATCATCACCATTCTTTGTTTCCATCAAAAACAACAAGTCAGGCTTTTCTTTCACCATTAGGGCTTAAAGCTTGAACCGTCAGGGGATTGCCCAAACCCTGACAGTTCCAACTAATGATTTTCATCTTTGCACAGGTGGCTGTTGTGGGCCAGCCACTAACGCCCGTATGTTTTCTTCAGTCGCCATGTTAACTGGTGTGTCCAATAAGAGTGAGTCATCAATACCTCCCAGATGCTCTCCAGATATATCATATGGTGTATAACGTCTAAGTTTCTTCGCAGGACCTATTTTAATACTTTGACGGGCACCTTTGCCCTTCTTTGCTTGTGGAAGCGAGGTCTGTATTTGCACTCCTTTAAGTTTATCCTCCGCAGGAATTAAGGCGGTAGTAATATTATGATGTGGTAGAGTATCTGAACAGCCCTTTGATATAATGGATGTCATTTGCTGGGCAGGAATGGGTGCTTGGGGGAGAGGTGGTGGTAAAAGAGGGAGGGGTTGAACATTGGAAGGAGGTGTCTCAGGTACTGATTCCTCCCTTTCTTCCTCCCCAGATGAATGTCTGTAATAAACTTTCCAGTATGGGCTATATTGCTGAACTTCAGCTTTTAGCCAAGGCCCATAAGGTGTTCTCTCAGAGTCTGTGATCATAGTCTCCTCAAAAGGTATAGACGGACAGGCGTCAGTGAAATGGCCCAATCTACCACAGGAGTAACAGTAGTGAGGTAACCTTTCGTATCTGAAGTCCAGCCAGAGAGTTTGATGATTATATTTAATGAGTCTACCAACCTTCAATGGTTCAGATAGAGGCATCTCAACTCGTGCTCGACCTGCTCTTAGAGTGGAACCAGGTACAAAATCTGATTTTATTTGCAAAACAGTGCCAACGGAGCTTACTGCCTTACGAATCATATCATCTGTACAGCATTCGAGAGGCAGTCCAATGACCTGGACCCAGAACGCAGAGGTGGAAAAATCATAACAGTGCAGAGGGGTGTTGGCTACCCAAGGTTTGAAATTTATCAGATGTCCTGAAAATTGCCAAGGTCCAGTTTCTAGGATTCTTTGTTTTTCAGCTTGAGACCGGAATTTGGCTAGATAAATGCCCTCTTCTCGCTGCAGGATAGTAACTTGCTCGGATTTCCATGCCCTCTTCAAGACCGATTGGAAAGCTTGGAAGTTAAAGGAAGGATTCGAAGGAACCTTACCGATTAATGTCAACTTGCATTCCTCAACTGCTTCAGGTGGGGGTTGAACATGCCACTCATCAATTTCTTTTTCTGAGCATAACCGTCCCAACTTTTGACAGAGTGCTGCAATTCGAGATGTATCTGTGTCATCGTCGCTAGCCATTACCAGAGAGGGATTATCGCCGTATAAGATGAAGGCGTATACTGAGAAACGGAGGACATGCAGATTAAACTGAAACCCAGAGAGAAAAACCAAAATCCATCAAGCCATTGGAAGATGGGGTAAGTTGCTGTAGAAGATAAAGGCCGTATACAGAGAAAAGTGGACATGCAGATGAGGAGAAACCCAGATGTCGAAAGATCGAAGAGCGGTAGTAATGGGCTAAGCGGAGAAAATGGTAGTGTGTAAACTGTGGGTAAGCTGCGGAGAGTATGGATTGGAGGAAGAAGGAAGAGGAAGGTGATGAATTGCCACTCGCATAGCAACGGCAAAGTGATGACCATCTGATGAAGAAACAGAGTTAATGTAAAGGAAGAACTCTATCCATTGATAGAGAGAAAACTCGACAAGGTCAGAATCACGTCATGCATGACATGAGGTTATTTATATGGAGGATTTCACGGGTAAGAAAAATGGCCTTCCATTTACTAGGAATATCTCAATCAATTCGAAGAGATCTTGTAGCTCGTGAAACTTGCCCAAATGACATTGGAAATTTCATTTTGAAATTTAAATTGTTTATGGAAAAAGAAATTGTTTCCACCGTTTGCCGGCGATTGTATTTTCTAAGAATTGTACAGCGGGTAATTTGTAGCATTTGATGTTGACGTTGATGCTGTCCACAAAATTATTCTGCATAGGGAAATTTCTTTCAACTATAACACATGAGGCCCTTCTTCAGCATGAAATATTTTAATTTGCAAACTATTGTCGAGATCATACTCTAGTCACTTAAATTTTTAGAAGTGACGATTGCATGCCCAATTTTGCAAAGTACCCAGGCCTTTACAATGGAAAAAGTATAAGGAAAAAAATTCTAAATTTATTGCATTTGTTGTACCAATTTAATCCTAAACATTTTAATTGTGATAAATTAATCCTAAACTTCTTCATATTTTGCCAATTCAATATATCAGGCCAATTTTGGTCGAAAATTGTTGTCGTAAACCTTTATGGTCTTATATGGCACATCCGGTGCTGATGTGGACATTTTTTAATAATCTTTTTGGTTTTTTCTTTTCTTTTTTTTTAATTTGGACTAAGGTATGGCGACCCTTATTGGCACGAGGAAATGGTGTCACGGCCTTGTGGGCCCTTACTATTGCCAATGAGAACCTAGGCAAGGGTTGTGACACCTTCACTGGCCAAAGCAAGGGCATATGTTCCCTCGCCTAGATATGGCGAAGCCGTTACGTCTCACTAGATCTAGGCCAAGTGAGGGCATCGCATCCCTTGTTGGACTAAGCAAGGGCATCAAGGCCCTCTCCTATTGTCAGCAAGGGTTAGTCAGCAACTCTTGTCGGCCCTTAGTCCAAAAAAATAGTAAATAAAAGAAAAACCACAAAAAAATTTTAAGAATTACCAAAAAAAATGCCTACGTCAGCATGAACTATGTCATGTTAGCAATTTTCAATCTAAATTGCCCAAATGGACTCAATGGGTAAAACATAAAAATGTTTAAGAATAAATTGATACAATTAAATAGTTTATGACTGACTTGGCACAAATGCAATAGATTTATGAATTTTTTGGTATTTTTCCCTTTTCAATTAATGCATTAAATGCTTGAGTCCCTCCATTAAAAAAATGGAAGTTGGTGTTTGTAGAAATGCATAAAATACTGAGTTTTATCCAAAAAATCAGTAAGATTGAAGAAGGTAAGCACACCTAGGATATAACACCATTCTAACCTATCTTAAGCCTAGGATAGATCAATTTTTCACAATCATTAAACCAGGCATACCAAATATTTGGGTGTGATTCATACTCTTCATCAATAGGTGAGCAAGTGGGATCTCAGGGGGCCATTCCAGTGGAGGTTAAGGGGTAGCACCCCCACAACGTCAGAGGGCTTATATAATTTGGGACAATGAATAGTCATTGCGTTGCCTATTTATAATCTCTTTCTCATGTAATTGAGAGTTGTAACAAAGAGGTGGAAGATGTTAATTAGTGGAATCCCCTACTAGATGTAACTCTAGTTTAATGGTGAACTAGGATAAACTTTATGTATCATTTTTCTTTCACACCTTACATTCTTTTTCATTATGTTTATGTGCCTAATACTAACATATGGTATCATTGCTAAGTTTGAGGTTAAAGTTTCTTGGTGAAGAGAAATCTGAAAAAAAAAAAAAAAAGAAATATCGAATCTTGGGAAGATGTTGAATAGTCAATCACGGATTGAAGTAGAGAAGTTCGAAAGAAATGATTTCAAGTTATGAAAATTGAAGATTGAGTCCTTGCTTGTGGACAGAGATCTGTGGCATGTGATCGATCGAACATGATAAACCTGAGGAGAGTCCCAATGAGAAGAGGAAGGAGTCCTCGTTCAATGAATTGAAGTCGTGGATCAACAACGATCGAAAGACACGAAGCCTGACCTGGCTATGTCTTGCTGATAACGCCTCGGTGAATGTGACCTTTGAGGATATGACGAAGGATAGATGGACGAAGCTGGAAAGCCTTTATTAGAGCAAGTAGCTCATGAACAGGCTAATTCTGCAAAAGCGACTATGCAACCTTCAGATGAGTGCAAGTGAGTAAGATGATTCTTTGTCTACACACTTAAACAAGTTTAATACTATTCATGGGCAACTCACATCTATTGACGTAATTTGTGTGAAGGAGATAAAGCATGTACCTTACTGTGTTCACTACTGAATTCATGGGAATATATAATTATTTCAATTAGCACAGGTATAAGTGTGATATCCTTGCAAGGCAACGAACTACTCTATTTGATTGTGCAACAAATGAGACTCTTTTTGTCAAAGGAAGGAGTAATGAACGATCCAAATCCAGATTTGGTAACAGGAATAAATCTTGAGGAAGATCTAAAAGCAGAGATCCATCGAAAATAACGTGTTGGAAGTGCAAAAAGGCTGGACATTTAAGAAGGATTGCAAAAGCAAAAGGAAAGGTCTAGAGAAATGAGATGAGATACCATCCTCTAGTATAATGAAGGATGATGACTGCAAAAAGGGAGACATGTATCTCGTTTGCTACTCATCTTAGGGTGACTGTAGTGCATGAATAATTTGTACTGGAGTGTCTTTCCACATGACGCCTTATGGAGATTGGTTTTGTTGTTATGAGCCACATTAAGGAGGTACAATGCAAATGTCAGATGACATGACGCTTGATATTGTTGATCGTGGAAAGGTGAAGTTGAAGATGAAAGATGAGCCAATCAAGAATCTTCCGAATGTGATGCATATTTCTGATCTTACTAAGAATCTTATTTCTATGGGAACTATGGTAGATGTTGACATTATTTTCACCACCAACAAGTATTCAGGCAAAATTGAATTGAACCGAACCGAACCAAATTAGAATTTCACGCATTCTCAATTCGATTCCAATTTCAATTTAGAGAATGAAAATATAACCTTTTTTTAATCACCCATTTTCTTAATATTACAATTTATTTCTCTCCCTCTTTCATTGAAACCTCTTCTTAAAATTACAAAAAAAAAAAAAACCAAAAAATGAAACCAGACCGAACCAAACCGAACCATATCTTTGGTTCAAGTTAAATTTGGTTTGGGTCGTGGCTCATTTCAAAGATAATGCACATCCCAACAGTTCAGTTTGGTTTCAATTTCCCAAAAATCCGAACTGAACTGAACCGTTGACACCCATATTTATAACAATCGCTAGAGACAAATGATATGAAAAATTGTTGAAGCTATTGGGCAGCATAGTGATCAATGGTGAGAATTACATCACATGGCAAGTGAAAAAAGATCCTTCGATGCTATGCCATTGGAGATTGAGCCATACATTGAGAAAGGGTTGGTGACCCTTACCTCAAAGAAGATGGTGGATGATTCTATCCTATCCTATGGGTTTCAAATTTGTGAACATAGTCTACATGAGAAACAGAATCAAATATCTTTTGAATCCATGTTTATTGGAGTGTGAAAGGGATTATCAATTTAATCCATAGTGACGTCTTTGGTCCTAAACTTGTAGCATTGTTTGAAAATTTTAGATATTATATATCTTGTACTAATGATATTTCCATATATGTATGGATATATTTTCTATAAAGGAAATATAATGTGTTTGAAAGGTTTCGCAAGTTCAAGGATCCTGCGGAAAATCAATTTCATAGGAAAATCAAAGTTTTGTGGACTGGCAACAAATTCTGTTTAGCTAAATTTGATCAATTCAGTGCAACTATGGGCATTGCGAGGCAGAAGGCAATGCCCTAATTCACCTCAGCAAAATGGGAGTGGCAAGAGGCTTAATCGATCTCTTATGGAGAAGTCAAGGAGTATGCTAAATGATACAGGCTCAAAAACTGAATTTTAAGTGGAAGTAGTGTTTGTTGCGTCTATCTAAAAAACAAGTCTCTCACATCAATTTTGAAAGATCAAACACCATTTGATACATTGTTCGAGGAGAAGCAAGATATATCTCATGTTAGAATGTTTGGCTATGAAGCGTATGTACATGCACAAAAGGAAAAAAGAAATAAGCTTGAGAGCAAGTGAGAGAAGTGCATCTTCATTGGATACATGGATGGTGTCAAAGAATATAAGTTATGGAATCCTGATACTAAACGTAAGATCTACAATAGGGATGTGGTGTTATGAGAATCTATAACTGTGGCACCCCTGACGGCCCCCGATCCGTTAGGGTCGCCACAAATACCTTCCTTTCACTTTGTCTTGAAAGTCAATTACTCTGATACCATAGAATTATAATAAGTTTATAAGTCCTGGGGGTTTAAAACACCGTGGTTTTCTATACCCAGCTACGTATCAAAAGATAACCAACATCTTTTCCAACAGTTGTATACTTAAACTCCATCGCTCAGTGTTGGCATCCAAAAGTTCCTTCCTTTGTTGTCCTCCTCCTTGCGGTCACATCCAACCACTCGGTCCATTTTCTGGTGGCAGTGACAGCAGAGGCATCTTATCTAGTCTAAAATGTTAGTCCCCAAAAGGGGTGAGTACAACCACTCAATAGTAAAAGATCTATCAAACTACACAATGCAACAAACAAGACAACCAATATTCCATGTAAAATGCACATATCATCCATGCAATCATGCTTATATCTCCATAAGATCCTTAATGACCACATTTTCAATGCCAAATAGTACCAACTCAAATTCATAGACAATTCATGTACCATGCCATATGCACACATGCGCATGATTCATTTCCCATTTTAATATTCAAAAGGATCTCATTTTCCCCAAGGACAAATATTTGCATCCCTCCGAGCTCTCACATCCAACCTGGCATCATGAGACCTCCGGCACACACCTCTGGACATCTCACACCCCAACTGGCATCACGAGGCTTCCAACACACACCTCCGGGCATCCCGACATTCCCGGGGCATCGTCGACTTAGCCGTTCGACAATATCATCAACATCACAATGTGTACATTTATGTCTCACTTTCAAAATAGCATTTGATGCAATAATGTCAAAGGTTTCGATCAAGTTTTGATGTCATAGGATATGCTAAATGTCACCACATATGCTGTATAAATAACAACTCAAGATACCACATCTCATGGAGTAATTCATTTGTTCTTGAAAATAAAACAATTTTCGGATAAAACATATTACACTCCTTTAATTGAAATTCTGGAAAAAATAGTAAACGGTCTTAATAAATTCCAAAATTTTAACATGTTATAAACAAGATCTAGAAAAAAAAATTATGAAGAACACCATGTCAAGAAAACTTCGTACGAGTCGTTATGGTCCATGCATCACATTCATAAAACTTCAAATATCACTATTGCATAGTTTTAATAACAAATTCGGTATAACCGCTAAATAAATTCAGAAAATTCTGAAATTTTGATATGTTATATAAAAAATCTAGAGGTAAAATTTTCATGAAGAACTTGAAGTTGGATTCATTATAGATCATGAGCTATAATCACTATAACTCTCCCTAACCCTCGGTAACAGTCTCCAGATTCAACACTTTCAAAGAAAAATCGTTTCACCAACCAATACTTGTCTGTTTCTTCTCAAATTTTAGTATGTTACTTCTCAAGATGTCATCTACAACTTTCATCAAGGACATGAATTCAAATTTCGGCTAGATAATTACAGAAAATTCACGGAGTCGCAAAGATCAAGCTGTTTTTCCATGAAATAGTTTGCTAGCTTAAAGAACTACTCCTATACTTTCGAAAATTCCAACATCCAGCACATCCAAAAATCTATTACACTTCACACACAACCACTCAAGCATCGTGTAGATCAATGGACTTCACTTGCCTTAAGCCAACGCAACCACAGCAAGCAAAACGGCAACTTGAGGACTTCGGGCACTGCTCAATTGACGGGAAAGCTAGGCGGCGTCGACGGCGGCAGCTCGATCACAGGCACGGGTGGAGGGCGGTCTTCCTTCTCTGCCCTCACTCACTCGGACCACTTGCTGCTCACTCAAACTCTCTCTCTCTGTTTCGCTCGCTCACCCTCTGCTCACTCTCGGTCTCTCTCTCTCCTTAGTTCCGAATTATTTTGGTTTCTCTGGTTAATTGTTTAATGAACTTTGCATGCAGGTTAACAGGTGGCTTCAAGGGAGAGACATGTGGAGAGTGGCTGAGGTAGCAGTGGACAGGTGGAGGAGGTGTGTCTCCAGCTGGGTTTTCTTGGCCTTCGCTGGTTGCTCCACACAAAGCAACGTGGCCTCCTCTAGCCTTGCTTCAGTCAACACTTCTTAAATTAGTTGACCCAATGATGTCTGAATTGGGGAGAGATGAGGCGGCTTGGACGTGGATGGCATCCTCCTCTCCGCACGGGCATGCATGTTCTTCATGCATGGCCGAATTTCATTTCTTTCGGCCCTCTAAAATCAATTGATTAAAAATAATCCAAATTCCTCTCTTATTCTACATACACTTAAGGGGTCTAATTGAGTCAAGTTATCAAAAGAAATATGTACGTACATCGGCGGGGTCCGAAGTAGTGCTGATGATGATGATGGTACAACAAGGTCCAACGTCGGTGTCAATGACGAAATCCATTAACAAATTCGTCAATCCACGACATGTCGTTATTTTTCTGAAGTTGACAAAAGTATTCGAACGAGGTTGGTCTCACTTAAACCTATAAAAGTTTTCCAACAAGACTATGGTTTACTCGGCAATTAGACCATAGCTAAACGAAATTGCATTGGTCCAACAATAATACGAGCCAATGTTCGTATATAGCACTAACGGCATAATCTAACGATACTTTCGTCACTTATCATTAATCACGAACCGCCGCGCATTCAAGAGTTGTCGAAATTCTTGGATGCCACAATAACAAATCAGATTGTTCCACACGCTCCTAAAAAATCATAGACAATTGAGTTATATGTTGGTTTCAAGGAAGAGATAGAGGCTAAACAAGCTTAAACATAAAATTCAGATTGTGAAACTGATGAGCCTAATGCGGTTGGTGATACAATAGATTGTGAAATTGAGATTGAAATTGGAGCATCACATGAATCGGTCTTAAGAAGGTCCACATGACTGAGAAAACCATCTGAGAGGTTTACCCCATTACTGGTGATGAGAATTTTACTTTGATTATTACAAGTGATAATCTGTCACACCCCAAACCTCTACGGCCGCGCAACAACACATTCTCATTGAATCTTTACTTATCCTTTGGTCATTCAATTACGATATTCCAGGAAGCGTCGTCGACCCAAATCGTAATAACATTTAAAAACGCCCAAGCGAAAATGTGAGCAAATCTCCAATCATCAAACAACAGGAATAGTTAAAAACATATTCATATATATTGAAGGGCATTACGAGTCAACGTCTCATACAACACGAGTTCAAGGGTTAACCAACTAACTTCTTCACCTCCGACACGCCTAACAGCTTTGCCACAACCTCCTTCAAAAAGGGCTCGGGAATATTCCTACGCCATCAAAGTAAATGCATAGGCAATTTCCTAACATAGACTTCATGTTCTCAAGCCAAACATAGGAATTCACACTATGATCTAAGTCATGTACTCATGCCATACAATAATCCAAACTTCATCACATACGAATCTCAATGCACTTCCCAAACACATTTGTCCAAATTATTATGGCCACTTATGACCCAAAGCCAACCCGAAAGTTCACAAATCATCCATCATAACTAGGTATTGTCTCGCTCTATCGAGCACGGCATCCCGTTGACTTAGGAGCATTCCTTTAAGAAGTTTTGTTCTGAAATCCATCCGCAAATGGCATCCCATTGACTTGGGGGCATCCGAACTTAATCGGGTATCGTTTCACGGAAAACACCTCAAGATGGGTTTCCACCCCGCATAAAACACATCAAGGTCTTAATTGATCACACAGGCACATATTTCATTTCTTATCTTTCTCATTTAACTCATGTTATGTTCATGCGACATTCAACCTCACTTGTCAAATGCCATCGTTCCATATACGTACATCACTTATATCACACACATATGCATCATTCACTTCCCAAACTCATGATGCATAATCCGCATATCATGTTTAACCACTAACATGGCACATATTCCAATTATCATTTTTAACCATTAAACCATATGGCACATAACCAAATAACATGGATAACCACTAAACCACATGGCACATCATCCAAATAACATGTTTAACCATTAAACCACATGACACATAACCCAAATAACATTAATAACCATTAAACCACATGGAACATCATCAAAATAGCATGTTTAACCATTAAATCACATAGCACATAACCCAAATAACATGGTTAACCACAATCACATGTCACGTTATCCAAACAACATGTTTAACCATTAAACCACATAGCACATAACCCAAATAACGTGGATAACCACTAAACCACATGGCACATCATCCAAATAACATGTTTAACCATTAAACCACATAGCACATCATCCAAATGACATAGATAATCATTAATCCACATGGCACATCATCTAAACAACATGTTTAACCCCTAAACCACATGGCAAATAACCTAAATAATATGTTCAACCACAAAACCACATGGCACATCATCCTAACAACATGTTTAACCCCTAAACACATGGCACATAACCTAAATAATATATTCAACCACAAAACCACATGGCACATCATCCTAACAACATGTTTAACCCCTAAACCACATGGCACATAACCTAAATAACATAAACTACCACTAATCCACCCTAAATTACTCCTTAAATGCAACAAAAGTCCTATTCAAATGCTAGAAAGCAACTCACGAATGACTCGGGCTTCGAAAGATGTCAAGGGAGAGGGTTACAAGACTGAATCAGCCGCTACAGCTACTGGTCGCTCGTCCACCACATGTGAGGGAGCTAGATGGTGGCTAGTCACTGCTCTGGTGGCACTCGGCGGCGGTCCGGTGTCAGTATGGCCTCTAGTGAGGAAAATAAGTGAAGAACAAGCTTGCAAGGAGAGAAAATGGAGGTGAGGAGTTTCAATTGAGGCTAGGGAGAGAGAGAGTTTTCAAAATTTCAAGTGAGGAAAAATGAGAGAGAATGAGGGAGAGAGAGGGTGCCGGTGTGAGGGGGGAGAAAGGGAGGAGAGAGAGAGGTATTGTCTCTCATCAATGCCCCATCACTTCCCTTGTCTCTTGTCCATCAGTTGCCCCATTTAGAAGTAAGATCTAGCATTTAATGGAAGGATTTGCACTCAAGTGGCTTGATAGAACTAGATTAGACTAGGTAAGTTGGGTTCAAATCCCTCCTTTGCCGCCCACATGCATGGCTGCCCCTTCCTTGCCCTTCTTCAATTTTTCTCCTTTTGTCTTTAGTCCAATGGAACGGCATTTCGGTCATTTCACTAAGATCTCGCACTATTCATGCACTATTCACGTCATTTTGTGCATTTAATGCCAAGATTGTGTCAAAAGGGATTGATAGGCTTTGAGGGGCCCACGGGCCTCCCTTAGCTACCCACCCCTTGGGCGTGTGGGCCTTGGGCCGCCCACTTGGGCCCAGCCCAATGGGTCCTTGTCCGTGGCCCATTTTTACTTTTCCGCACTCATATGCCCTTGCTAATGAAAAATAGAGTTTTCGCCCCTAAACGGCATTTCCCGATGTCCTCATGGCCTATCGATCCTCAAGACACTATTGTCCGATGATCACTTGCCGGAATAATTATGTTTTGAAAAACCGGGTCAGAACGAGGATGTCACATAATCCAAGTCTTGCAAAGGAAGTTAGGCATGCAAAGGATGCCAAACAATGGAAAAATGCCATGAAAGATAATATGGACTCACTGGATAAAAACAGGCATGGATTTTGGTAAAACAATCTATAGATTAATAGGCAATTGTTTGTAAATGGGTGTTCAAGAGGAAAAAATACAAATGAAGAGATAGAACGATATAAAGCTCATTTAATTGCAAAGGGATATTTACCTGAAAGGGAGTCAATTTTGGTGAGATTTTTTTCCCTTGTTGCTAAATTGAATTTCATAAAACTTGTCTTATCTGTAGCACTTACATATAGTTTGGAGGTAGAGTAGCTTGATGTGAAGATAACATTCCTCCATAGTGACTTAGAGGAGAATATTTACATGAAGCAACCAAAATGATTTGTGGTCATACGATAACAAGATTTTATATGCAAACTAAACAAGTCTTTGTATGGCCTAAATTAATCTTTAAGAATATGGTGCTAGAAGTTCGACTCACTTGTCTTGAAACTTGGCTTTGTTCGTTGTGATAGTGATCATTGTATCAATGTGAAAAGGTTAGAGGATAATTTTGTTATTTTAAGCTTATATGTTGATGATATGCGACAATGGGGAATAGTTTGAGAATAATCAACACCGTGAAAGGACTATTGGCAAAACAATTTGAGATGAAAGATCTAATCTTAGCAAACTTCATCTTGGGCATGCAAATAAAAAAGGAGTGTAAAAATGGGAAGTTATGACTTACTCAAAAGAAATAAACCAATGAAAGGACTATTGGCAAACCAATTTGAGATGAAAGATCTAAGCTTAGCAAACTTCATCTTGGGCATGCAAATATAAAGGGAGAGTGAAAACAAGAAGTGGTGACTAAAGTGTGCTGAAGAAGTTCACGATGGCAAACTGTAAACCAGTGAAAATCTCCATGTCCACAAGTTCCAAGTTATTAGTGCTCTAGTGCCCCAAGATTGAAGAGGAAGCTAAAGAGATGTCAACAATCCCATGTGCAAGCACAATTGAGAGCTTGATGTATGTCATGGTGTGTACTCGTCCATATATCACTCAAGTAGTGGGAGTATTGAGCAAATATATGTCCAATCCAATGAAAAATCATTATGTGGAAGCAAAGCGGGTGTTTCGTCATCTTCGTGGTATATATGACTTTAAGCTATGTTATGAAGGTATGAAGAGCGTATGAACAGCACATTAGAGTTAAAGTGTTTTGTGGATGCTTAATGGGGAAGTGATATTGATAGTAAGAGATCAATCAGTAGATATGTTGATTCTTTATCCAACAGAGCTATAAGTTGGATGAATAAGAGGCAAAACACAGTTGCTTTATCTATAATTGAGGCTGAATACAGGACCCTTAATCATGCTACTAAGGATGATCTAAATGTGCAGATTTTGTAAAGAGCTTGGTTTTACACAATGAGGAGTAAAGATAAGGTGTGATAGCTAGAGTGCTAAATTATTGGCTAAGAATGATGGATTTCATGCTAGAACAAAGTATATTAGCATACAATAGCACTTCTTCCGAGAGCAAGTGGAACAAAAGGTTGTCGTGCAGGAGAAAGTTGACACTTAGGTGAATAGTGCAAATTATTTGACCAAAGTAGTGAGTGCGAAAAAAATTGAATGATGCACAATTATGTTGGAATATTCCACCAAGTGGGAAAATATTGGAGCGTGGCTTGTACTTTTCATCGACAGGAAGACACGAAGGTCCTGCTCCCCGATAAGCGACAACTGAGGTCGTAAGGTGCAACGCTCTCATGATGCTGAAGAGCTTTTATAGTATAGACCCATATTGTATTGTATTGTATTGTATTGGTAGTTTGGGCAGCTTATGAATAGTTACTGCACAAACTAACTATAATCTCTTTCTCATTTAATTAAGAGTTATAATAGAGAGGCAGGGGGTCTAATTATAGTGAAATCATCCACTGGATGTAACTTTAATTTAAGGATGAACCAGAATAAACCTTACGTCTCGATTTCTCTTTCTTGCCTTATTCTATATTCCGTTATGTTTGTGTATTCGATCCTAACACGACAACTAATAGTCATACAATAAGCCATTTCTTGCACAACGATGACATTAAGAAGAAAGCTGCTTTTAAAAGGAAAAAAATAAGGTCATCAAGTAACCCTTAAAGTGTGTTATCAAGAATTGATGTGTTGCACAAACTAATGAGAAGAAGCATAAGTAGAAGCTTTCATTGAGTCATTTAGGGTAGGTGGATCATAGATCGAATTGCCGTCATCCTTCTTGAGCGCACCAAATCAGCCAAGCCAAGGTTTGAGGTTGCTCAATTTCATCTACATCATATTTGATTGAATGTGAATCCCGTTGCTCACTATCACTTTCTTGCTAAATAGGAACATCTTGAAATGTTCTCTGTAGATGCTCCACATGAAACTTCAACTCTTTCCCAACTTGTGGACTTAACAACAACCTTTCTTTGATCAAGCATGGAATTTTCATTAAATGTAACATAACTAATTATAAATTTGGGTGACTGAGGATCAAAACACCACAACCTATATCTCTTAACCCCATTTGTATAACCAACAAAAATACATTTCCGGCTCTAGGTTCAAACTTACTGTCTTTTATATGATAATACACAAGATATCTAAATACTTTGAAACCAGAATAATCATAAGGTTTATCTAACTATACCTTATTTGGACTCTTACATTCAATTGCGGTTAAAGGAGAACAATTTACCAAATAACGTGTCATGCTCATGGCTTTAGCTCAGAAATATTTCCCAAGTCACATTAGAGAGCATATACCTAAATCTCTCTAAAAGTGTCCAACTCACATACTCTACCATCCTATTCTATTTAGGTGTGCGGTAGGGGTAAGCACGATTCTCAAGTAAAATCAAGAACCGGACCGGTGGATTCGGTTCGGCTCCTAATTTTAGGGAGGGAGGTTCCAGTTTCCAGTTCCATTTTTTTCGGAACCATAACCGGGTTCCTAAACCTAAAAACCCTAATTTCATTTCAATTTGTTTCTTCTATCTCCTTGTTCCTAACTCCCCCATTCTCTGAAATCTCTCTTCGACGACAACTCGAGTCTCTCCTCTCGGCGATGCCCTCGACCACAACTCGACTCTCTCCTCTTGGCCACACCCTCGACGACAAGTCGACGCCACTCGCCACCCTCGATGCCGCGTGACACCCCCTCAACGCAACTCGACACGCTCAACACTAAAGAACCTCACCTCCCCACCACCACCACTTGATCGCAGGTCCAATCTCTGCGCCATCTTGTCGTTTCTTCTCTTCAGTCTTAGATTAGCAAGGTTCAATGATCCGTTCGTGAATTTTGTCTTTATTCGATTTCGAGCTCGTTGAAGTTAGCATAAGGAGTCCGATTGGGGAATCTTGATGCGTTGCCGATCATAAGAATTGGAAATAAAGGAGGGTTTTTGGCTTATTGATGTTTGAAAAGCAAGAGAAGAATTAAGATGCTACGCAATGGACTTTCATAAAAATGTGGGTATATATGTCAATTTGCTAGAAAAGAGATGAACTTTTCAATCCTTAGGGCTCTTGTGAAAATTGAGGCTCTGCTTATCTGTTTGGTTAATTATTTTGCTGAACATGATTGTCGAAATAGTCATATTGATCCTATTGTTTCTCCTCATGGGGGAAAATTTGGCATGTCAAACATCTGGAGCGGTGATCACTAAAGGAGACTTGAAATATGCAATGGTAGAAGATACGATAATTAATGAATTATACCTTTCTTGTTACTCATGCCGAAATTGATTAGTTCAATGTTGCTGAATGAACTCCAAAGAAAATAAACACCTACATTTAGAGGCTACCATTGGGATATTATAGTTTTTAGATTTAGACTTTTCCCTTCAATTGGAACTTGAAGAAGAGACGCCTTTCTCTATGTTGTTTGTGCCTGAATATGTTTAATCATCAAACACTCCCCTTACAATCTTAGTCTAGTGTGTTGTACCAGATTAGCTTGCTTAATGACTTCTTCCATCTACCTATTCCAACTGATCTCGGGAGCTCTAAGCCTCTAACTTAAGATGAATATGTCTAGTGATCAAACACTCCCCTTTGTTGCTTCTCTTGTTAATTGAATTTCATTGCTTTATAGTTTAATTGTTATTTTGGTTTCGGGTGGTTTTGCTTATGCGGAACTGTGGCTAATATTAACTGCCCTATCTCAATTTCATTTAGAGTTGTATCGGGCTAAATGATGGCCAGATTTATGATGAATAAATATAAGACATATCATTCCAAATTGGAATTCGACATATCATTCCTAATTGAAATACACAAGTAGTAGTTTGTTTTGCTATTTTATAAATGCTTGATCTTTATTTTCAAATTTCTAACTATATTCTATTATTATTGTGTATGTGTGAAGATGATGTATCAAGATAACACGTTAATGGAAGTGGAGGGATGTAAAGAGATGATTTCAATCACAAAATTGGAATTGTCTGGCAATGAACATGAAGAAAAGCCATCCTCTACCATGAATGCCGTAAATAAGGTACTTGGTTCTCGTCTTCCTCTTCGTAATAAGAAATATGCATCTGAATGCTGAAATCATTATATGAGAATCAATGATAAAGATGAAAGAACATATCAATTAAAGTGCATTAATTGTGAGTTTGTGTTTAAGTACTGTGTTGTTAACGGTACTTTTGTAATGAGGAAGCATTTGACCATATGTAAAAGGTTTCCTCACAATGTAGATAGGAGGTAGATATTTTTTGCACCACGCAATGTAAACGTGTATGGTAAGGCAATGGGAGATTCTAGTACTTGTAGAATCTTATCGACATAGTCATTTAATCAAGGACATTATAGGTAAATGCTTGTTTGATTCATCATAATTGATAAACAACCTTTTTTCTTCATCGAGCATGTTGGATTTCGTGAATTTGTTAGTGAATTATAACCTCTCTTCGAACATTTATCACATTTTACAGTGGCAAAAGATTGCATGAAGCTGTATTTTAGTGAAAGAACTTGTTTGAAGAGTTATTTTGAAAAGATTAATTCTATGATCACACTTATCACTAATACATGGAGTTTCATTTATGCCTCATTGCACATTTTATTGATGAAAATTGAAAATTACATAAAAGAATCATCAATTTTGTGATGTGCATAGTCACAGGGATAGAGAGATTGGGAAAATGGTGGAAAAGTGCATCCAGGAATAGGGAATAGAAAAAAAAAAAAAAGTCCACAATCGCTGTGGATAATGTTAGTTCAAATGATGTTGCAATTAGTTATTCAAGGGAAAAACTTTCCAGAGAAAAGTTGTTAATATTAGATGCTAGTATTTTGCACATGAAGTTATATATTAAATTTAGTCATGAGATATGGCTTGATTACTGTACATGACTCTATTGCATGTATCCATAATGTGATTAGGTATATGAGTTCTCCCATGATAGTCAAAGCATCTCAATCTTGTATTGAGAGTGAACGAATCACTTACAGGAGTTCGATTATTCTTGATGTTGCCACTATATGGAACTCCACTTACCTCATGTTAGACACCGCCATAAAGTTTAGAAAAACTTTTAAAAAGATGGAAGAAGACGATCTACCTTTTATAACTAAACTTAACCATGAAATTCCTAAATATGATGATTGGGAAAATGCTATTATTCTTTCGGAATTTCTAAAAGTATTCTATGACGCCACCAATCAGGTTTTGAGGAGTTCATATGTTATTTCAAATTATTATTTTTAAGAGAGAGCTCTTTTGTATAAATATTTGAAAGATGCAGCGAATGCTTCGAATCCTAAACTTCAAGCTATAGGTACGAAAATGAAAGAAAATTGGACATATATTATGGAAGCTTGGACAAAGTGAATATGATGGTGTTGATTGTGGTTGTATTAGATTCTAGAGCCAAGTTGAATTATATGAGTTTCTTGTATGGATAAATTTATGATGATGAAAATTAAAGAGATGCATTACAAGGTGAATGATGCATTGGAGCATTTGTATTAATTTTATAAGCAATCATCTCTTATTTCAAATGATTGAAATTTTGATAGCCATAGTTTGAGCAAGTACTAGTGGTTCCAATGCCAATGCGAGTGGTAATGAAGGTATAAAGAAGTACGACGCCCAAGCTGGGAAGAAAATATGTTTGCACTTGAACGAACAAGAGTGTGATAACAACAAATCTAAGCTTGATGAATATCTCAAGAAAAAAATGAAAATTTTTTTGATCTTGACTTTTTGATGTGGTAGAAAATTACTTGCTCAATATATAATATCATTTCTTTGATGGCTCGAGATATTTTGTCTATTCCCGTAACTACTGTTATTTCAGAGTCAATTTTTAATACATCTAGTCGTGTGCTTGATGGCTTTTGAAGTTCTTTAACTCCCAAAGTGCTGGAAGTTTTTATTTGCACTCGAGATTAGTTAAGAGTCATTTGTGTGCCGATTAATATTGAAGAATGCATTGAAAATGTAGAAAAAAATTGAGTTGAGCAAGTGATGTTTATATCCTTATATATTGTAATTTCTTTTATATATCTGATAAGTGAATATTTTATTTAATATCTTCTTCTTTTTCTTAAGATATGGATTGTCTTAATGCAAAGATTAACATCAGTAAATAGAGTTTATCAATTAAAGTGGAATGAATATATATGGTAAGGCATCTACTACTTATTTTAGTTTACTAGCATCTCCCATTACATTTCCATCCGATGGCTTTAGTTCTCATATATGGGTTGACTATATAGTAAAGTTGAGCATCGTGTTATGCTCTTTTCTGTATACTTCAGAAGATTTTAGTTCTCATCATGTCCAAAAAGCATTTACTCGAATTGTAATGCCAGGCTACCTTGTATCTAGTGAACTTTCAGTTGCAAAGAAAACGTTGTAGTTGCAATTACAAATAAATGATACACAACACTTCAAATTTAAAGCTATTATTAAGTTATTAACTTTGATTGTTGTTTCTTTTGATTTCAGATAATCAAACTTTGGAACAAATTGTCATGGATGTTTGAGGACCAAAAACTCTTCTTTCTTTTAATGCTCATATCTGCAATTTTAATGCTCTTGTTTTTATGGTCTAGTTTGTTCTATGGTGTTATAAATTCCCAAATACAAAGTTCCAAAACAAAATTTATGGTCTAGGAATTTTGTTTCATTTCAATGCAAACTTTTGTTACATTTCCTCTCTTTTATCTAGTTGAATTTCTTGCCAAGTATTCATTTTCCTCTGTTGATATATTGTGCATTTTGTATTCTCTTTGATGAATGACAAGCTTATTTATTATTACTGCGTTTATTTTCGTTTTTTAACTAAAAATGAAACCAAAAAAAAAAAAAAAAAGAACTTGTTGGATCCTAGAATTCCATGGAACCTGTGATAAGGCAAGTTCCAAGTTCTTGGTTCGACGGGTAGATTGCAGGTTCCAAAAATGGGTAACCTATACTTGAGAGTAGGTTATAAGTTTCAAGCGAAACCTGCAACCAACTTGGAATCACTCACCCCTAGTGTGCGCTTGACTATTCAATGGTGATCAATCCCCGAATTTTCAAAATACTTGTTGAAATCCCCTTTGCAAAGCTTAAGACCCCTAGGACCATCAGCACTGATGTGGACAATGTTTAATAATATTTTAATATTTTTTTGAATTTTTTTTTTTTCTATTTTTTTGTCTTTTCTTTCTTTTCTTTTTGGCTTTCTTTGCCTTTTCCAATGACGAGCCACTGGCCACCGACCACAGGCGACGGCCAGCCTTGCCCACCACAGGCCCTGTGGCACAACCGGGCGAGGAGGAGCCCCGGCAAGGGGAGCCCTGGCAAGGAGAGCCCTCACCCAAGCCAGGGTGGCCTTGTCGACGTCAGCCAGGGGATGGCGATGCCGGGCAAGGCCGCCTTGGCCTAGGCAAGGGCCGGCCTCGCCAGATCTGGCTAAGGGAGCCCTTGCCGCAACTCGCCCTCGCCCCTGGCCAGCCTGGGCCAAGGCCAGCCTCGCTAGATCTGGTCTGGGCGAGGGCGAGCCCCAGCAAGGGCTCCCCTCACCATCTGGCGAGGTCGGCCCTCACCCAAGTCAGGGCAACCTCGCCTGGCGTCGTCATCGCTCAACCAACGACCGGCAAGGCTGCCCTAGCCTAGGCGCAGGTCGGCCTCGCCCAAGCAACTCTTGTCGGGCCACGCCTAGGCAAGGGCTCCCCTCACCAAGGCTCCTCCTCACCCGACCGAGCCTAGCCTGTGACGGGTGAGGCTAGCCAACTAGACGTGGCCAGCCACTGAAAAGGCAAAAAAGCCAAAAAGAAAAAAATAGAAAAATAATAATAATTCAAAAAATTATTAAAATATTATTATAAATTGTCAACGTCAACACTAGCAGTCCTACGTGGCACCACCAGGCGTCCACGTCAGCATTTTCCGGCCAAAATTGGCCGGATGGACTAAATCAGCAAGAAGTGAAAATGTTTAGAACTAAATTGGCAAAGTTAAAAGGTTTAGGATTAAATTGGCAAAAGTGCAATAGGTTTAGGACTTTTTGGACAATTTTCCCCTAATATTCACTCCACGTAATATAGAGTGATTGATCTTATGGATGAAGACATTGTGCTTTAGAAGTATTTAAAAATTTTAGCCATGTTTCACAAAGTATTTCCAACAATCATATATGTTAATTTCAAACTCCCAAAACATAAAGGACAATCAAAGTTCTTTGTTATAGTGTCACACCCCGATCCTTGGGCACGCACCCATCCCTCGCCTTGGTCAATTAAATAGCGACGTCCCATGACGCATCGCCAACCCTTTCATTTTAATACGCATGCGGAAGCATAGAAACAATCCCCAGACAATAAAACAATGGGATAGAAAAGTATGACCAAATTTCGAACTTTAAAAACAATCACACTTATATACAATACAAACCATAATGCATATATATACAAGGCGAACTACTAAGTCATGTCTTATACAACAAGCTCACAAAACAAGGTCTACAAATAGGGAGTGGGGTTTCAATCCTCATCTAGATTCTCCTCAGGGTCCTCTTCCGGGTCCTCCTCGACAATCTCACCTTCTTCCATGCTCCAACTAGAGTCCACGGCTGAGTTCACCGGGGAGTCAGAATCGCCATCGAACTTGGGATCCTTCACATCAATCACCAATCCACCCTTGGGATCTGCTATCCCCTTCCTGAATGCTACCTCTAAAATGTATAGAGGTACATCAAATTCCGATACAAGGCCCACCCTTCGTCCATCACTATAATGGCGTATTTGTGGGGTACATTTTGGGGTTCACCCACATCAACCCAAACGGTGGATTTCACCAGTACATACTCCAAGCCTTCAGGGTGATGGTGTATCGAAATGTGATAACATATTTCAATGATCTCTTTAGGTATACCAAAATGTACGGGAGGAAGTAGAGGTACAGCCATCTAGGGACCTAAAATGTTGTCCCACAACGGGGTGGGACTACGTCTTAGCGAGTTCTACCCTCCTAAGACTCAATTAGAAAGAAAATATGCCCTGAGGGCTACCTAAGCACGATCATAGGTCGGAGAACTTAACTTTGCATCTATTCCTTCCTGCAAGTCAGTATATATCAAATATACACAAATCACATCAATTCATCTAGTCAAATCGAACTATTAATCAATCGACTCAGTCAATTACATGTCATCACTACCTTCTCTAGGTTGGTACATTCAATATTATCTATAAAGTCCTATCATATTAGAACTGCTCACCCAAAGCTGATAAATAGATTGTATAGTTCACCCAAAGCTGATAATTCGTCCAAAACTAATAGATTAGGGCCCTCAAGCCATCATAGTATACTATATATGCTCGCCCAAAGCTGATAATATATGCTCACCAAAAGCTGATAATATGGTATACTATATATATGCTTGCCCAAAGCTGATATAATATGCTCACCCAAAGCTGATAATTTATGACCCCCTGGCTAAAATAGTATACCGCTCCACTTATATAGCCAATTTCTTTTTTTTTTATCATACCCGATAAAAATAGCCGTGCATTGGTACACGGTCAGCCTTTAGCCAAAATACCATAATTTCGCTTTCACAATTCCCACCATTTTATATAGTCCACCAAAATATTTTTGGCGTTGTAAACTGACGCTCAGTTATTTTCCAAACAATTACCAAAATAATTAATTTATGAATAAAATCCTAAAATCACAATTAAATCAATTCAGCACAAATTAGAGCTCAAATAAATAAATAGATTGCACCACAATAACCAACACAAAATTCCAGTCACCGACTATCCCAATCTAATTTCCGAAAAGTAAATAATTATTTAAATAATTACGAAAAATATTAAATAAATGCCAATAAATCCAACTTAGGGCCGTAATGCCTAATTGGAAGCCGAAACGGACCCGAAAATATTCCAAGGTTCGTTAAATAAATAATATAACATGTCTACTCGTTGATTGCGCTAACTAACCACCTAACTTGCATAGGCAATTAATTAAATTTCACTAATCTAATCTAACTAACCACCTAATCCATCTTAACCTAAATTAATCACCGTTAAGCGTGATTAACCTACTAAGAAATGATTAGTGAGTTAAACTCACTTGTTTCACGAGCCGATCGATTCAAATCGACGGGAACGCAACGGGGCTCGATACTCTCAAAAGCGGGCCTAACTTTCAGGGTCAAAATCGACCTCAAAACGGGCCCAAAGGTCGCTAGAAAACCCACCAACAAGCTCTCTGTTTGCTGCTGCAAAAGAGAGGAAATGTGGTTGGTTGAGGCAAACAAGGACCGAGATGGGCTGAGGGAGTCCTAGTGGCCAACGGCATGGACTTACAGTGGTTGTGGCGGCTCACGGTGGCCTGAGCTGGGCAAGACAGCTCCAGAGACACACAAGCATAGGCGGAGACAACGGCTAAAGCGACGTGAGGGCGAGACAGGCAAAGGACTCGCGCACGGCGGATGGTGCAGCGAATGGCGACGAGCAGTGCGTGCGGCGAACGAGGGCTACTCCGATGGTCTCCTGGCTTGCTAGTGATGTTCGAAAATCTCAATGAAGGGAGAGGAAATGG
The DNA here is from genome assembly GCF_016545825.1 of Eucalyptus grandis. NCBI lineage: Eukaryota > Viridiplantae > Streptophyta > Magnoliopsida > Myrtales > Myrtaceae > Eucalyptus > Eucalyptus grandis. Next base: position 34,358,740 of record NC_052618.1, read on the forward strand.
CAGCTCATGGCAGATGAGGGAGAGGGGAGAGATTGAGGGAACAAGGGCCCTACCATGGCCAACTTTTCTCTTCAATGGTCTCCTTGACCATTCCTCCACCACCAACACCTTCCTTGGCTGCAATTCAGCCACCAAGGCTCATCCTAGAACTCTTGAAATGGTCCAAAAAGCCTAGGCAAGTGGGGCATACGAATTTTCTTGGAAATTCATCCAATTGGACACTTATTCTCCCTCAAATTAATCCAATTCGGCATCAATAAAATCAATCGACACCTCACCGTTCCAATTGGTATTTTTCCTCACCAATTGATCCCACATGCTTCTCAATTTTGCAATCAAAGACGATCCCTAACATTTTCTGAACAAAAACGGCCCTAGAACGACTTTTTCCCAAAAATTCTCGGTTTGCAGAAAAATCTTCTAAGACTGAGTCAACGCTCCTAGAATTAATTGTGACACGGCAGAACTTTCAATTTCTAAAATCGGACTGAAATTCACGGTTAATTTCAATCTGATGCGTTTTCAACGTGACCTAAACTACTGGGTAAGTTTCATAAATTTTTAGTGCAAATGACCCATGGTCGATTTTCTTCGAGCCACAATAAACCCACTCAACACATTGGCGACTCTCGGTTGTCGTGAAAATCTCGATGATTCAAATACGAACACAAGGTACTAAAATAATAGAAAAATCAATCTAGTGCCGGCCGACGAGAATTTTCCAATTTAGTGGCGTCACCCACGATTAGCCACACATCTCAATTGATCCGACCTATCTCTGATCTCAAATCAATTTTTAACTGTGCCATAATGGCCTCTAAAGATGAACACAGTCGAAAAGTCAATTCATGGTCGAATTCTCAGGTTTATCGCATTAAAATTCCTTAATGACTTTCTCTGAATAGTCTAGTAATCTCGAGAGTGATCAACTTTGAGAATAGCCTTATAGGCGAGTCGATGAAATGCCCGATTTATTCAATTGAAAATCTGGGATGTCACATATAGTTCTTTGTACTTTCAGTAAATAAATAAATATGCAAATAAACGATGTTTCTTCATAGCTAAACTAGTTTGACCTCTTATCGTAGATGGAGGCAAGAATTCTCTTCAAACATTTATTGTAGACGAACGGCCGCTCCAACATAGCAAGATGGCCTGCTTTCTCAATGCACTCCATCGTCGCTTTATTTCCCAATTTTCTACCAAAAGAAAGCGATTGAACAAGTCAAGTCAAAAACTGGCCAAGGAATTAAGTGGAACGAACATATATCAATTAAGAGACCCAGCGCATACCTGTAACATCAGAAATATTAGCTGGTGGGAAAATTAAAAAAAAAAAAAAATCTTTTAGCTGATTACTTAATGTCCATGTTTATTCAACCATGTAATCTTTATATATATTATTAAAGTAGACTTTTGGATATTAAATGCACCAAACGCAATGAAATGAGTATTTTCTTTTTCAAATGAAAATTTGAGAGTTTTTTCAAGGAACCGAAAATTAAAGGAAAAAGAAGACTCCTGGACATTAAGTGCACCAGATCTATTATGTTATTTTTCAATTAAAAATATAACCATCTTACCAGGACAAGGAAAGTTAAAGCAATGTAGACTATTTTTTAACACCAAATGCTCTAAATTTAGTGAACGAGTCATTTCTTTTTCAAATGCAGTTTAAAGAGTTTCAACAAGAAAGTGAAATTAAAGAAAATCTTTTCAAATTCAATGTGCATAAAAACGGTAACATAAGTATTTTTATATATGCAATTAAATTGACTACTTATAATAGCTATGACATAGATATAGATCTTTCTGTATATGTACATATAAACAACAATAATTAAGCTATATGCTACACAATAGAAAAATGATTTATAATCCACTTGGTGAGAAAAAAGAAGAAGGAAAAAAAGATGGACGTTACCCTTTGATATCTTTCACTAAGCCTACATTGAAGATATTGTCGTCCGCGCCACAGACTAGATGGACCTTCTGCAAAGATCAATTATCATCATCATATTCTGAAATATTTATAGTATTCAAAGAATAAATATATAGATTAATCCAGAATTGAAAATAAACGTAAAATTCAATTTTACGTATCAAATGTAGACAGTTTTGATCATTACAAAGGAAGCTGGAGTGACACGAATTTCTCCACGATGCGGTGTGATTGCATGCACCCATGGGTATCGTTTGTCGAAGGGTTGGGTTAAACTATTATAGTCACTAAGCGACATAGAATAGGGATAAGGTTTCAATTTTCTTGTGACTATTTTCTTTTTTTTATAAGGGTATGTTTATTTGGTGAAATATGAATTATTTAAAGAATATTTTTCTAAAAATGTTTGTTTCTATATATCTTACAAAAAATAAAAAAAAAATAAAAATAAAAATTCATTGTCCACAAAAATTTAAACATAAATTGTGATTGATAATGAAAAAATTTATTGACTAATTTTTTAAAATAATATAAGCGATGAATTTTAAAAAGAAAAATTCAAATCACAAAATAAATGCAGCATAAATTTCTAATTTTCTCATCAAATATAGCTGTCATCGGAGTAGGTCACCCATGTTCCCCTTCTCTCATGACAAGAAGCAATACACGGGAAAGATCTCACAACCTTGTTGACTTTCATCTATACAGGGTAAGATGCATGCATATGAATACCCTTTTTTGCTTTAAGAAAAGGAGGAGAAAGCTTCTTCAAGATTATATTAAACCTGGGAGTAGTCTGGCAAAGTGAAGTCCTCGTCTGGAATGACCAAAGCCTCCAGCAGTTCAGCCTTCTCCTTTCTGTAGTCAAACATGACCTACAACCCAATAATAATAAAAAATCATGCTTATCCAAAAGTTTTAAAAATCAAAATAAATTCTCGCTTCCATCATGATTTGTTAAAGATACGTACCTTATCCCACTTCAATAATTTTCTTCAAAGTGAAATTTTATGTATCATAACCTAAATAGTTATAGTTTAGAGCGTATACCTAAGGCCTATTTATTTTGGCTATTTAAGTAAACAGATACTTTTTTGACTTTTTCAAAAGGCATTACTTGAACTTTAAGAAATCATTAAAAAAAAATTGCAATTCATAAATGTTGCTTCCGAAAACTTTCTGAAGCATTCGGACAAGTAAAAATTTAGTAGGTGGATCAGAACAAGAATATGCGCAAAGCGCCTTAGAATGGCCTTATTGTCTTCTCCGTTAGTTATAAGGCAGTCATTTATGTTATTTCAATGTGCTGCCATTCTTAGAGTTTTGTTATTTTTGTGTTATTTCCTTTATGTTGCTTCAAAATATTGTAATTCCTCGGATTAGGATTGGAATTCTATTTATTTGTTTATTCCATTAGAGTACTCTGTTTCTTGTGTCTTTTTAAAAGTATACAAAATAGAGAGATTTCTCTTTGTGCGGTTTGTGTATATTCACTCAAGTCTATATGTTCTGTTCATCAAATTTTAAATATCAATATTTTGACCAAAAAACCTTCTGTAAATATTAATATTTCAAGTGTCATGATAAAGTCATATGGGAGTTTGCAACATTTGAAAAAATAGGTAAAATTGTGAAAATAGTTAAAAACGAGGAAAGAGTTGAAAGAAAGGAAAGCGGTCGCGCTGGTGCTCATCTGCCCTGTGATGCTGTCAAGGAGACAGCTAGGCGGCGTTGAGCGCGACTAATGGGAATTGACTAAGATTTGGTAGAATAGAGATGTGTCATTATAGTTCGGGTGAGTTTGGGGTGCAGACGAAGATGGGTGTGCATGTCATTTTCTTATTGGTTGGTCAGAGGGACCATCATCTGTCGTTCATGTTCCCAAGCCAGCTAATGTTTTAAAAGTCAAAATCATAGAACCTGGCAACTACCCAAGCTGTAAAGAAGGCATAGATAAATTAGGATTCGAAGGATCTAGCACAAAGGTTCACATGCTTACAAGCATAACCGTGGAGAGAGATCTCTTTTGTTTTTGTAAATATGATAAAAGCTACCTGAAATATCGAAAAGATCAAATAAATATTCTGCTAAGACACAAGAAAACCCGAAAATAACCTTAAACAGTAAAAGAATTTAAAAAGTAAGCAAAAACCTAAATTAACGAGGAAAATAGACATAAAAAAATATAAAAGGTGCCCCAAAACACGGTTAAACGACAAAATTGAGGCCCAAACGATTGTAAACTAGCTTTTCGAATTGACCCGGTAAATCTTCTTCGGTCAAAAGTTACGACCGTTATCTTGTGCAATAATTAACCATTAAAAATACTTATTTAAAATCCAATTTTTTGTTATTTGACTTCTTTTGTCACTCAGGACTTTTTCATGTTTACTTAATTAGGTTTCTTTTTCTTAAATTTCTTATTAGTTCTATCAATATCTTCATAAAATCTTAATGATTTATTTTTAATTAGGTTTCCTTTATTATTTGTTTTACTCCCATGGAAATCGAGGGTAAAAGAAAGATATCTATAAAAAAAAGATGAAAATACATATTTTCCCTTTAAAGTCATGATTGACAGAAAATATAACAAATGGTTAACAACTAAAACAAAATAAAAGTTCGCGAGGTAATGTGCAACAATTGAAGGTTTAGGAGTATTATGCGGTTAAAGTTCGGGTAAGTTTTGTGTAATTTCCCCCCAAAAATTTAATCAATTATCCACCTCCTTTTTGTCTTCAGCCACTAGATATAAATCTTGCGATGATCTTGGTCAGATCAGATGTTTACGCAAGCTAAAGGAGACTATGTATAGGAGGATTGGCTTCCAATAGTAACTCTTTAAGCACATGTTTTTGGATTTCTCTTCTTGAGTATAGTACGAAAGCGAGAATATTCAATTGACCGCGTGGTATGGAACCGATGAGTTTCAAAAAGTGTTTGTGCCTGAGTTACTTAGAAAAGTCTATGGAGCTCGTACCTCTAAACCGTCCTCGAAAACACGATTAGGGATTCTGGGCAACTTGTGGCTCCCAACTTCAAACATCTTCTTCACCCCATCAACAGAATTAGGCAACAAAAGATCTGACCATGTCGGAAACCCCAATCTCTCCAGGCACTCCTTGCTTATCGACTCGGTCAGCACCGGTACGGTGCACGTCCCCACCACCGACTTCACCAGCTCGGGCCGCGACTCAGCCAATTTGAACGCCACCATCCCGCCATAGCTCGACCCCACCACCGTGTACTGCTGCAACCCAAGCGCCGCCAGCCCCTTCGCCACGCACTCCGCCTGGAAGTCCACCGTCCGGCGGCTGTCGCCAGTGGCAGAGCCGCCGAAGAAGAGGAGGTCCGGCACATAGACGGCATACTTCCTTGCTAGTGCAAGGACCTGGAGCTGCCACGTGATCATGCCGTCGCCAACGAAGCTGTGAAGGAAGACGACAGCATTCTTGTTTTTGTTTGGAGTTCGGGTTGGAGCCCAGAAGTTCATGACAGTTCCGGGTTCGATCTCGATCTTTCGAGGTCTCACGCCGGCGAACTTCATTGCCGCTCTCATCAAAGGCTGGTAGAGCTTGATTATGTTCACCATTCTCTCTCTCTCTCTCTCTCTCTCTCTCAATATTCGTTTTTGTGCGCTCTGCTTATAGCGATGATCGAACAAAAACTGTCACAAGTCAAAGTCGCCGGCATGCTAAAAGCCAATGCCACGGGAGCTATTTTTTCATTCCTTACCTACTTTTTTCCCATCCTGCGCCCCACGTTACTTCCTGACCATTCGTCATCCATCAATTTATTTCTGTACATCGTTATCGAAATACACGTCAATCTTAAAATTATTTATTTGCTTTATTTTAAGTCAAAGTCAAATTCCCCCGCAAGTAAAGAAATCGAACACGGATCTCTTGCAATTTAGAATATTGTTACTGTTACTCCTTGTGCATTTCTTGCTGTATACTGACATCTTTGTCTGTGGTTGGTACGTCACAACTCCATATGGAAAGTCATTTATTACTCTGTATGTCCAATAAATGTCTGCTTTTAGGTTTGTGATGGGATGGCCACTCAAACTAGTGAGCAGTGCATGATAACTACTTATTTTTATTTCAAAAATAATTTTTTTACTTCAAACTTGTTTTTGGAATAAAAATCCGTTTAATAAAATTATTCCATTTTTCTATTTCTAAAATAGATTTTTGTTCCAGAAATAGGTTTAGACTAGAAATCAAAAATAAAAAATTTATATTTCTCTATTTCTGGAACATAAATGAGAAATAAAAATTATTCTCATCGTTCGTCCTTGCTATGAATTGGTCCTTCATCCGTCACAGCTGACCACCGTCTACCGATCACCAGCCACCGCCGTTCAAAATGAAGAAATTTTGTGTCCTTATCAAACAAATTTCTATTTTTAGAATAGAAATTATATGTCGTTATCAAACAGGTATTTTTACTTAGAAACTCATCTAGAAATAAAAATAGAAAAAATTATTTCTCTTCCAAGAATCAATTTATGGCCAGAATGCTCATCATTCGCACCCTAACAATCAATAATTGATTAGTTTAGGATATAGATTATATTATATTCCAAAGGAGGTGCGGATAAGCAATCTACTAATTGCTTGAGCATGCAAGTATTTGTATGTCTTGCACATGCTCATTTAGGAGATGATATCCTAGAGTTGTGGGAAAATTAGCGCATATCACTGGGCTAAGTAATAGGAGTGGAAATTTGTAAACTGTAGTGCTTACATCGGTAATCAGTTACCCAAATTCCCTGTTAGCAGAGATTTCAAATTCAAATTGTTGACAATGCTACAAGATGCTAAGATACTCAAGTACACAATCTATCCAAAAGCTAAGGTGGAGCTTTGGATCGAGACTCGACGATTGCATTTGCAAGCACATATACCAATTAACGGTGGGTATTCTCGCCTACGCCACCAGACTTGTAGGGGTTGTTATCTAAGGAATAGAAGTGCCTTCCAAGAGTATCTTTCCGACCCTTATTATCTAATTCCAATTGAGATACTCAAACAGACAAACTATCTTGAAGCTGAGTAAAAGGTGGAGCTTTAGGTTAAGGCTCAACAATCACATTGCAAGCCCAGGCATCGACTTATATATTCTCACTTGCACCACCAAACTGGTAGGAATTGGCATCCGCAAAATAGAAGGGCCTTCCAAGAGTGTCTTTTCAAGGCTTTATTATCCAATTCCAATTGAACGGCATCCAATAAGCCGCAATGATGGAGGCATGAGGATATTTGAAAACGAGGGAAAAGAAGTACATATTCCTTGACTATTTAATAAGAGTGAAAAAGTCATAAACTATAGTATTCAAATTGTCAATCAATCACCCAAATTCCCAATTAGTAAAGATTTCACACTCAACAAGTTAACAACGTAGTAAGGTATGAAGATACTTAAGTAGACAAATTGCACTGAAGTTGGGTAAAAGGTGGGGCTTTAGGTCAAGGCTTCGACAGTTGCCTTTTTATGCACAAATAACAACTTAAGGTTGATTCTCTTTCCCGTATTGCGAACTTTTAGGGATTGGTATATGCTAAATGGAATGGCCTTGGAAGGCCTTCCCAGAATGTTTTTTCAAAATTCTATTATCCAACTCCAATTGAAGACGATCTATATGCCACATTAATAGAGGTATGAGGCTCTCATTTATGAAGAAGAATGTGAATATTCTGTTGTGGAAACACTCCTAAATGATTTTGAAGATTGACAAAATTTTTACAATTGAATTGACTTATGTTTCTGATAATAGCTTCTCTAGGTGGAAATTCTAGGATCGTAATCATATGTCACTTATCAGATTCAAAGTCAGTGTGAAGACCATATCCTTAATATTCATAATCTATTATATAAGGATATCTTTCTGTGAAAGTTAGTACGAGCACCTAGAGAGGAGTGAATAGGTGCAAAAGCAAATTTTATAAAATATAGTACAAGATTTTGCTTTTAAACCAACTCTGTTTAGCAATAGACTTTGAAAATGAAATTAGACTCTAATAAACAGATAAAGTTACGATCAAAGTAAAAGAGCTTAGGGAAGAGAATAAGAATACAACGTTTATAGTGGTTCGGCTTAATCTAGGCCTATGTCCACTCTTCTACACTGATAGCCCATCAGCTGGATTTCACTAAGAATCAAAAGAGTTGTTACAATATAGTTCTTCCTTGATTCCACAGTGTAGAGACTCTGCTACACTTCCTCAAGGTCTCACAGAAGTATAAACTCTCTTTTGAGTACAAGTTCACGCTCAGCAATTGAATTGACAAATAATAAGGAGGTTCAAACTTTGAAATTTCTCTATCGCACACACACTCGAATAACTAGAACGTCTTCTTTATATACTCCTCCATGCCTTCATACTTGTTGGCATTTTTCAAATGAACTCTTCCAATCTACCCGTTGGACAAAATCAATTAGGGAGATTTCAAGTTACTCAAGGAATATGACGATAGCCCACCAATCATGCTCGCCCATACAATCAGGATCTAGGTTTTCATAAGTAGAACCTTCCAAGTATGCTTCGCCAATCAACGGATCCAAATTATCCGAATTAAATTCAAACTGAATAATAGATTCCAAAATGCTATATCCAGCCGAGAAATCTTCTTTAGTCAATAGAATCAAATCCTCAAGGAAATACTTAATTCTAGATAAGTCTTCTTCGACGATATAGAAACGGTTGTAGACTCTGAATCTTGAATCTGGCGGTCTGGCGGTCTTCAGACTTCAGACTTTGACAAAAGAGTCTGCAAGTCTTCAGACTAAACTGATGGAAACATTTTGTTAGCTTCAAAACGCACAATGAAGTTTTCTCCAACACTTTCAATCACGGAATCCTTGTGCGACGGCCAGTAGATTGGCACAGATTCCTTACCTTATATATGTTAGGGGAAATCCCTTATGATGTTTTGAAGATGACAAAATAAATCAAATGCTACAAACGTGTTTAATAGTTAAATAATAGACCATGCAAATGATAGAACATGTAAAGGATATTATCAAAGTCTGAAGACAGCTAGAAGATTGAACATAACACATGTCCAAAGTCTACTTTGAATATTTCTAGACTTCTATGTCAAACTCTGAAAACTGCCAGACTTTAGTGTCAAAGTATGTTCTACATCAGAAGTCTACTCACTCTAACAAATTCCAAACTGAACATGAATGAAGAACCAGAAGACAGACTCTATGCTGAAGCTGAATTTATTCAGACTGTGTTCAGACCTTAAAGCTAAATCTGTTCAAAAGCAAAAAATGTTCAGACTCAAATCGTAAAGTCTATTGCACTCGAACTCTACTACAGATGAAAAACTCTCAGACTTTACATCTAGATTCGATAGAACGTAACACAAGTCCCAATCATATAACGGTTAGTGATCTAGTTTAGATTCTACATCAAGATTGATTTGATTGACTCAATCTAATTGATTGACAAATTGATCATGAAGACAAGAACTTTCTATGTAGAGAAGCTCTACTTATGGAAACGAAGATTTTGTTTGTATAGGCGATCAGAATCAATTTGGGTTCTACTTTTGTCACTCAATAGCTACCAAATCTTATAGATACAGAGCTGTCTAATAGGTAGATTGGAATACGAACCTCGAGATATTGTCCAACGGCTAGTTTGGGAGTGAAGGAGTATTTAAGAAGATGAAGGATCGATGAGCAAGTAAAAGACGAAGTGTAAAATTTATAATTCCAAAGTATGAGCAACCTTCGATCATACACTTGTCTCTTGTGAACTTAAACGTTTATGATCGTGAAAGAAATACCAAAAGAGTGACTTAGTAAGATAGTAAGACACTTGTCTCTTGTTGATTGCACAGTGGAATCCAGCCAAGAAGGTTGTTAGCATGGGAGAGTGGACGTAGGCTTGATCTGAGCCGAACCACTATAAATTTTGTATTCTTATTCTCTTCCCTGAATCTCTTTATTTTGTTCATAGTTATATTTAACTGCTAAACTCTAATCTCGTTCAAAATCTGCTACTCTTCAGACTCTGTTTCAAAAGTTTATTGTTATTCAAACTCATGTTCAAAGTAAATATTTTCACTGCATTTTGCAGAATCCGTTTTTACACTTATTCACCCCTCCTCTAGGTGTTCATACTAGCACTCTCAATATATTGATTGATTTAGAAGGGAAGATTGATGATCATAATCTCTTCAAGATGGATTATCGCAATCCCAGAATAAATCAATTAGAAGACGGAATGTTCTTTCTATAAGGGACTCAACTTATGGAAACCCGATCAACTATTTGGGCGATAGAACCAAAAGGAAGACTTCATTCTCGACAAGTCTTGATGCAATCAAATCTTCTAGCAACGTTTAGTTCAAATGGGTTGATTGAATGAATCATCCTCAAAGTGAAAGTCCAACAATTAGCTTGGATAGTGAGGAGTTTAAAAGGAGGTTGTAAAGCGAAAAAAAACCAAGAGAATCATCTGAAGTTTTTAATTCCAAATTTCTAGAGAAATCCTTGTTGTTACAATTCGTCTTTGTGAGCTCAAAGCTGTAATCTCTTAGAGGTTGTTAGAGTATGAGATCGGGAGATTTGATTGCACTTACTTGAGTCAGGAATTCTCAACGTTTGTAACCTCATCTAATGTAATCCAACCAATTAGCTATCAACACAGGATAGTGGATGTAGGCCTGTCAAAGCCAAACCACTATAAACTTGTTGTGCACAATTTTCTATTCCTTATACTCCTTTTACTTCTTGTGATAGATGATTACACATTGGTAAGATCTGAGCTTTCCATGGCTAGACGTTGTCCTACTATAATATTAGTTTCAATAATCTTTAAATTTGGCATATCTACCTATTCACCTCCCCTCTATGTGATAACTCTAGCCTTAATAGTTAGTATCAGAGCTCTGTTACTCTTTATTGAAGTGTTATAGTACTTCTGAGCTGCCGATCTACTATGGCTAGTAGGACTTATGGAAGAACAAGGTGATACACGGCCTCCACACTTCAATGGAAAGGACCACAACATTTGGAGAATCAAGATGAAAGCATTCAACAAATCTAAAGATCCCTTGGAATGAGATGCAGTTCCGAGAGGAATAAGGCTTGAACCCTCATCATCCAAAAAGGAAGGAGACAACAAAAAGCCATAAATCAAAGCTTTGTCTGAAGTGAATATAACTAAACGAGAAGCATTAGATGCTAAAGCAATTTACTCATTATGATGTGCTTTATCTCGTATAAAATATAATCATATCTCTTCATGTAAATAGTGAAGGAAATTTGGGACAAGTTACACGCACATATGAAGGAACTGGCCAAGTCAAAGAGAGAAAAATAACTATTCTCCTCGAGCAATACGAACTCTTGAAAATGAAGCTAGATGGATCGGTGACTAACATGTTCAATAGATTCACTAACATTGTCAATGGCCTGGCACAACATATAGGATTACATTTCTTATCTTTTCCAAAATCACTTAATTGTTGAAGTTTACTAGTTTGTTTAATTTTGTCATTAAAGTATTTAACCACATAAGCCTTGATAACCCTTTTCTAAAAATAGGAATGTTTGACTTGACAAGACATACACACGACACATGTTAATATGTTTGTATAATATTAATTGTAAATAATAACAAACATGTCAAGCATGAATTGACCATTTTACTTGTTTATAACAAATTTAGACTTGTAGTATGCCAATTTAGTAAGTTCTTTTCCTAGCAAAAATAATAACAATAATAACAATAATAACAATAATAACAATAATAATAATAATAATAATAATAATAATAATAATAATAATAATAATAATAATAATAATAATAATAATAATAATAATAATTTCTTTGTAGGGAAAATTATAAATAAGGACCCGAAGTAAATATATTTTCTCAAATAAAGATCTAAAGTAAACTTTGTATCAAATAGGGACTCGAAGTGGACCTATTATTTCAAAGAATGATGTGTCAAATAAGGACCCGAAGTGATCAAGTTAATCTCTATTAAGAACCTTAGCTTGCCGGCAGACATTTTCCATCGATTAAGATAGGAGCAATTTTGTCAGAAATTTGTGATTGGAAAAAAATGGAAAATTCTAAATTAATTAAGTTTAGGTTATTCATTTAGATGTTTACGTTTTCTTCTTTCTTCTCCCTCGATGTTCCTCAACCAAATTGCTGCCCGGTCATCATCGTGACTCAATTCTCGTCGCGCCTTGCCTTGCTCGACCAGCGAAAAATTTGGGTCTCCACAAACAAACAAAGAAGCATATGTTTTCTTCTTGTTTTTTAATTCGTGCATCAACCGGCAAAGAATTTAGGTCTTCGACTTTACGAATGATGGGTACAAGGAATGGGGAGAACTTCAGTCCTTGACTTTGCAGAGGATGGGTACAAGGAACAGGGAGACCATAAAAAACCTAAGTTTTTTTTTTCTGTTTTAGGATTTGTTAATTATCCTTATATTTTTTTTGGACAAAATTGCCCAAACTCCAGTCATCAGAAATGTCTATTTGACTGACAAGCAAGCTCAGGTTCTTATTTGGAATTGATTCAACCATTTTAGGTCCTTATTTGAGATAATGGGTCAACTTTAGGTCTTTATCTGACACAAAGTTAATTTCGGATTCTTATTTGAGAAAGTTGATCAACTTTGGATCCTTATTTGGAATTTCCCCTTCTTTGTATTAACATGACATGTTTAGTTACACTTAGAAAGGCTTACACAATTTAAACATAGATAAACCTTTTTTATTTATAATAATTTATATCATAAACATTTTATAGTGCGTATAATCTATTTAATTAAGTTTTATTTTGGGATTTTAGTGTTGTGACATAATTCTCAAACATTTTTTGCTGGGATCGTATCTAAATTTGACATGTGTGCAATTAAAAGAGAGAATAAAATAACAACGAAGGGATTAAATTGAACAAATAAACATGCAGGGACAAAATTAAATAGGACTAATTATTGTAACAGAATAAGCACGACCACTTTTCAAAAGATGTAAGGACAACATTGTAAAAACAAATTATTTAGGATTGAATTAAAAAATGAGCAAAGGTTAGTCAAAGAAACTTTTCCCATGATAAATTTATTCAAATTAATATTTGTCTAAAAAAAACCCAAGATTGATATCTCTAACAAACTTTTCCCGTATGTATTTATGTCTCGTGAAAAATCTCCAATCAGTACCTCAACCCAAAAAATTCCAAACTAATTACCCTTATGCAAATATGCCCTCTCATGACAGGATCAAGATTTGGATCACGAAAATCAACTATAAATGTTTCCGTGAAGTGAAAATTAATTTGACATGTTTTTAAAAAAAAATTCAAATGAAAACTTGAAGTGCCTTCATTTTTTCAAATAAAAGTCTAAAGTGAACCTTATTTCAAACAATGACTTGAAATATTATCATTTTCTCAAATAAGGACTCTAAAATGGATCTTATTTCAAATAAATGCCCAAAATAAATCTAACGATAATAACTTTGCCCACGGCTGACGAAGGCTTACAGGCCCCTATCGACCCTTACCATTGGTCAGCAAGGGTGGCCAAGACCTTTCCAGCCCTTGATTAGGCCCGGTAAGGGTCGTGGAGCCCTCACTAGCAACCGATAGCTAAAAAAGGTAAAGAATAAAATAATAATTTAAAATTAGAACTGTAATTAGAAGAAACATCCTTTGTCAAAACATTTAACCCGTCGATGAGCAATAAGGTCATATCTTTATTTGTAACAACCATAGTAACTTTAAATATTTATTTGAAACAATTATGGCTACTTCACCTCTTATTTGAAACAATATTCATTTCGGACGTTATTTGAAAAAATAAGCACATTTTCCGTCTTTATTTGGAATTTTCCCTATTTTTAATTAATATTAACCTTAAATAAAATTCGAGAAATAGGGAGTTATGGGCGGCGGGGATGTCATGAAATTCGACCACGGCCGTCCTCGTTTCGCTCCGAAGATCACCCAGCTCAATGAGCTCCTCGTTCTCTCTGCTCAGCGTCCCCTTCAGTTTTGCCATTTCCAGGTGAAAGCACGCCTCGTGACCGAGAATTTATTGCCGTCGTCGTCTTTACTGTTTTCGTGTTCTCCAATTCTTCTTCTGATTTGGCGTGCCTGTGATCGATGCCTCTGGTGTATCGCTTTCTGGGTGTTGAGAAACAATTGAATGGTTGACGTCGATCATCGGTAGAGTTTCAATTTCACTGCTTGTTTTCTTGTGGGGTTCTCGGAAAGAGAAATCTTGGACGAGACCCAAGTTTTCTGGGCGCCCCAAATCCCAGGATTTGACCTTGATTTTGTGTACCTTAAGGGTTTGAAATTCGTTTTCCGCTACTGGGTTCTCGGTTGAGAGTGATGGGTAAGTATCCGCTCTGCGGAAGAATTAGTGAGGGAGTCGATTTACTCTGTGGAAGAACAGGCCATCTTTACATCCCTAGATGCAAGGGTCAAGGCGCCTCCTTGATAATTTGTTTGCCATCCAGAACTTGTTCTTTCGCTGACCCGTCGTTTCGATTGATTGTTGAAATAATCAGGAATCCCATGTTTGTTGCCTGTTGCTGCTCAAGGTGTTTATCTGTTCATGTTCTTTATCTCTTCTGTGTTCGACTTCAGAATCTGTTATGTTTTGTCATGTTCCCTTTTTGATCAATCAGTCATTGATTTGGAAGTCCAATCCCGTGCATCAGACAGATAGTGCATCCCAAAAGATGAAGGCAAACTGAACTTTTGTAGCTTTATATGTTTGTGGTTGGGCACTTACTTCACTAGGCATTTTATTCATGTGAAATGATCCATTATTTTGTTGCAGTAAATCGTTATGATTCAGAGAATGCTTTTTTCCGTCTTTTGGTTATCATGCTGGGGGTGGCGCACTAAAATCTGTATTTGTTCCATTGAATGGCCAGTGAAATAACTTTCACTTTCTATCTTGTGAATTCACTTGCTATCTCAGGAATTAGTAAGATGGAAAAACAGAACGATGCCGCTGCTGCCGCCGCCGCCCCTACTGTGCCGCCTCTAACTTCATGTCGGAAGAAGAAGAAGGATGACGGCACCTTTTTGGAGGATATAAAGGATCACATTGATGAATTCATCAACGCATCTGTGGATGAGCACAAGAGCTGTTTCACAAAGACCATTCACAAGGTATCATCTTCCTTGGCCACACTCTAGCTTCACACTAACCCTCTTGATGCATAATGTAGTCTCCTCCCCCTTCCTCCAACTTATTTCCATGTTTTCCACATACAGATGTTTGGAATGTCAAAGGTTGTTGCGGAGAGGAATGCCGCCGCCCAAGAAGTTGAAAGTTCGCTGCCTCTTAAGACGATAGTATCAGACTAGAATATACTCCTGACTATTGGCATAGATTTCCCTTGTTGATGCTTTGCTTTTTTGAAGAACGGCATTTCGCGATCATCGCTTGATATGTGACAGGTTCTTAGCTGTTCCCATCATGCTGGGAGTTAAAGTCTGGTTAGTTCAGATTCAGTAGGCTTTATGTGATTGGTGGTGGGTTATGGTCTAACCAGACTAACCTGCACGACATCATGTTAATAAATTATTACATGACGAGAAAACTCGTACAAGTTGAAATTATCATGAAGAAGGATTCAGTACTATCTTCCTCTTGAAGATGCTTGACAAGTTTAGGATGAAGTAGTCTGAAAAGATTGCAGTGATCTTCGTTACTTCTCACCCCTAATACCATTTTGCCTATTCCATTTCTATGAACTGCAAGTTTGTGTTTGAGTGTACTAATGATACACGCCAGCTAACATCAAATAACATTGTGATTTTCTTTGCAAAATCATCAATTTTACCAAAGAATATTTCTGTCACGATTCAAATCCTCGTCCCACCATAAAACCGCCCCTCAAAAGTCCTTGACCATATTACTTTACTCATGGTCTTTGGCGCCATTGTTGGCCCGTGTCACCTGGCTCACCTCCGGTAATGGCATGACACCGATGGCCTCGCTCAGCTCCCTCGATCACCATACTCTTCCACTGTCACAAAATCTGCTGAAGCCCTTGCCACTCTCTCTCTCTCTCACAACAACAATCGTAATCTCCAGGAGCATTAGTATCGAGGACGACATCAATCTAGGCATGTTCTGCGCTCTGCAAGTCTTAAAATTGATCAATCGAAAGTTGGAGATAGGATGACAACTTGATCCATACACACATAGATAGAGAGAGGAGGGGGAGGAGACAATGAAGGCATTGGCACTGGCGCTAGAGGTGGCGACGGTGGTGCCGGGGGAGTGGATACCGACGAGGGTGGGTAATAAGTTTCGTGAGCGATCTGGGGAAGGAGGTTTTTCTTGACATATTTGCTGAGTAAGGGGTAAGGTAGTCTTGTCACTCGTGCATTTTTGTCATGAATAGGGGTATTTGCTTCACTGAAAATTTCGTGGTGAACGAAAAACATTTTCATGAAAAATGACTAGTTTTCATTTATTCAATGCTTTTACGAAAAGTAGCTTCCCTACCAAAAAGAGAAACGTCGATTTTCCCTAATCTTAGCTTTCAATCCATGAAAAATGTTTTCCATAGATCAGCTCTTTCATCCAAACAACGAAAGGTCAGGCAATAATTTCTCGGAAACAGTTTTCTTCTAAACAAACAGATCATAAGATGCAAATTGATTTTCTGAAATAGATGACAGTGAAGTAGAATAGATGACAAACAAACCAAAACCTCTTATTAAGAACTGAAAGTCTGTTGTGCTTACTCTAAAACAAACTCTTTGGCGGAACGGGTAAGATGCAATTGGTTCTCAGCAAGTTTTCACATGTTTTGCCAAATCCGGAAGGGGAAGAAAAAGGTCCGATGGGGAGGGGGACGAAATGAACACAACCTTTCAGACGTCCAAAGGAAAAGGCCGGACATTTTGCACCTGGGGACGATACAGGCACGCGACCCTTTCGGAGAAAAAGCTCGACCTTTTCACCGGTGAATCACGCTCCTTCAAAAGAACATGCGTCATCACACATGGGCCATGTCCAACAACGCACGAATCAAGGTCGTTTTCAATTTGTAGTATTGTTCGCAAAATTAGGACATAAAGAGTTTCGTGCATTTTGCTCCGCAAATGGAAAGTCAATTCTTTGTCGTGATTAATTGGGTTTTAACTATTATTATCCATCAGCATAGCAAAGCCGCGTCGGACGGCAAATGGCAATTTAATTGCGAGGATAGACGAAACCGTGGCATACGTCATTTTGTATCACGGGTGGAAGGTTGGGCATTTTTATTGGACGTTCGAACATCGTGTTAACTTTGTCCAAGGGACAAACGGATTGGCCTTTTTTAAAATTTTAACACTTCAAAGGTTAGTATTATGGCGTGTCATGAGTGCGCAAAAAGTTGGGCTTCCTTTTAAGGAATTGGCCTCAGTCACATATTGAGGCGAAAATAGACCATGAACGAGTTAAGGATGCTCTATGATCCATGGCCAGGCCACCTTCAATCCGTAAAATCCAGGACGTGAACCAAATCTCATCCTAGTCGGTGGGCCCCGAAGCCTGCTATCCAATCAAGGCTACAAAAGTTAAACACGCAAAGTTGCGTTTGACAGTCAGGATGATTTATGTTATCCTATGTTTAATGCTTGCTCAGGATAAAATAAAATCGAATATAAAGAAAAAATAGAATAAATAATATTATTTCATTAAAGAAGTGGGATAAAGGTGAATAGAATTTCTAGAAAAGTTATTTTTATCGAATAACAATTTTATTAAATTAACAAAATTAAAATTATTTTTCAGTATAAATAATATGTGAATTCTAATTTAAGAAATTAAAATAAAAATA
The DNA here is from genome assembly GCF_016545825.1 of Eucalyptus grandis. Classification (NCBI taxonomy): domain Eukaryota; kingdom Viridiplantae; phylum Streptophyta; class Magnoliopsida; order Myrtales; family Myrtaceae; genus Eucalyptus; species Eucalyptus grandis. Next base: position 34,376,529 of record NC_052618.1, read on the forward strand.
AAATTTTATTTTTTAATTTAATCTTATTTTAATTTATTTATTCAACTTTAATTCTATTTTATAATAAACATTCAATCTATAAAATTATATATTTATATTTATTTTATTTATTTTAGGCATTTTTGTATTTTAAATATGTTGGTAAAATTTACTATTTGATAAAATTTTATTAAATAATAATAAAAAGGGAAAAAAGAAATAATAAAGAAAAAAATTTTAAAAATAAAAATAAAATAAAAATAAATTAAGAAATATTGCGAGAGATTTTCACCATCCATTATGAACTTTCCGTTTATATTTAAAAAAATATAATATAATGTGAATATATTTTCTTATCCTATCTTTATTTTATCCTGATCAAAAAATATATTATATTGATGTGAATTTTTTTTTTTTTATCTTATCTTATTTTATCTTTGATCGGAAATTAGATTCGATCAAACGTAGCCAAAAGCATTATAGTCGGATCTACAAAATGAAATGGGACCGTATGAACGCAAGGAAGCAGAGCAGGTTGCGGCTAAAATCAACGGAGCAGTTGCGGAACCGGGCCCCTTCCATTTGAAGTTCTAGGGCGACAGATTCGAACACGCAAATAATGGAGACTTTAATTTGCCACCCCACGGCCCGAGAGAAAATGGGCAGGTAAAAAGTAGCATCAATCCTCAACCTTTTTCTACGGAAAGATTTCAACCAAATCAAATCTGCGAACAGCAAATAATTCACAAACTTCGAATAGATTTATAGAATTGAGATCCGGCTGAATTAATCCGCGAGATTTTTAAGAATCTTCTCAACTCAATCATCCATTAAGACTCCAATCGAAGCATATCCTTCCGAATCGTTGCTCAATCAGAGTAAAAGTGTCAACCGAAAGGACAGAAAGGTCTGACCCAAAAGAAAAAGGGACAGAAAGGAAGCGGAGAGAGTGTGAAAGCGTAAACAATGGGACAGCGGCACATCGCTGTCGTGGACCAAGAAGTTAACCTTATCCCATTTTCCCAGAGCATATGCTGGAAGCATATGCCCTTTCGAACCATTAGAATCCCTCTTTCCCCCCACGTCCCTAATTATTAATGTATCAACGTTATCATGGCGACACCGGCCAACTAAAGTAGGAATCGGTGGGGTCCATATCATGCAATACAACAAAAGAATTGATTTCGTACAACTGAGAAATTCGTCCCCATTTTCTTTTCCTCAGCGAGGAAAGAGAAACCATCAAGGAAGGAATTTCTACAAAAAGCTCTTTTGAATTCACAAGCAAAGAATAATGATGTATCAGCAGACAGGTAGCGCCGGTGCGACGCGAAATAGAAGCGCCGGCGCTGTTAAACACTGATTGGAAATCGTTCAATCTATGCTTCGGAAACTTGAAACATCCCTCATCTTTGAATTTTAGAGGGAGTTCACCATTAGGAAGCAACAACGCTTAAAAAATCAGCACACACAAAAGTTCTATGCGGATTTAATGCTGCATCAGAAATGACTGAAGAATTGTCACATCCAACCAGAAAGAAGCTGCGACCCACCGAACAAAAGGGTCGCAGCTGCAAATTTAGATGGTTGGTTGGTGTTGAGAATTTCTATACGCTTTCGTTGACACGTCTCTCAACAACTGAAGTTTCACAGAGAAACGCAACGCCTATCAAAAGCGACTCCACATTCAAGCATGCATCTGAACTAAGACAAGATAGCAAAAAAAAGATAGATCATGGGGGAAAGAGGGGAAAGAGGGGAAAGCGATTGGTGTTGAGAACGAAGGTCTGTAATTCATTTACTTACTTTGCGCAAATGACAGGTAATTTGAGTAACCATCGATCAAAAAAGCAGAGAACCCGAACACGATACCATAACACATCAACCATAACATGACCATGACACCAGAAGAGCCACCACGGCGGCCCCTCACGCAAACGTCAACAACGAAAACAGCACCGTCGAGACGAACTTAAAACCTCCAGTTACCCTCGGAGGCACCGCCGCCCCTGGAGTACCTGGCGCCCCCGCCGTAACCGCCATCGCCGTAGCCGCGGTCACGGCCGCCGCCGTACCCACCGCCGCCGCCGTAACCACCGCCGCCGTAGCCACCACCGCCGCGGCTGTACCCGCCGCCTCCCTCACGGCGGCCGCCTCCGTACCCGCCGCCACCGCCGCCGCTCCTGAAGCCGCCGCCTCCTCCGCCGCCGCCGGAGCGGGACTGGGCCTCGTTGACGGTGATGTTCCTGCCGTCGAGGTTCTGGCCGTTCATGCCGTCGATCGCGTCCCGCATCGCCTTCTCGCTGCCGAACGTGACGAATCCGAAGCCGCGGGACCTCCCGGTCTCCCGATCGTTGATGACCTGGACAACAACAAAAAAAACCAAACGGCGAACGCATCAGATCCGGAACAAACCCCGCCGGAGGAGAACCAAAAAGGAGTTGTGCATGTATCGATCGATCTCTTCCGTCTCTGGCGAAGAGGATGAAGATGGACGTACCGATTCGAGTAATAAGTAACAAGAATCGATTTTTTTCGCAAACAGATGAGAGTAACATAGGTAGTATCAAGTAACACAAACAGATCAGGTCAGATCAGATCGGATCGGAACGCGGATTCGATTCGGATCGGATCGCGGTCAGATCTGGATCTCCCTGCGGCGCGGGACGCAAACGGACCTTCGATTCGAGGATCTCGCCGAACTGGCTGAAGGCCCGCTCGAGGGACTGGTCGTCGGTGGCCCACGCGAGGCCGCCGACGAAGCACCTATACTCAACCTCTGCGGAAGCCATTAACAGAGCTTTGGAAAGAGGAAGAAGAAGAAGAAGACGCGAGGCGGTTTCTAGGGTTTACGCGTCTCCGGAGAAGAGAGCAATGAGACAGCTGGGGAGGCGGAGGCGGGGTATTTATAGGGGCGGGCAGGGCTAGGGTTGAGGAGGCCGAAAAGGGGGTGCGCATTGCGCATGGTGTGGTTAGCGTTCTAACCATGGTTAGTTTTGTGCTGCAGGGGGGGTGTTTGGATGTAGATGCATGGATGAGTTGGAACTTAGGATTTTTCTTGCCATAAAAGGCGGCATGGCTTAAAGAGGGCTATTGAAACTTGGAGAGCTGTCACCCCAATCCTAAGCCAAGGATTTCATACAGCTCATTCTGATCTAACTTTCCACTTATAGTCTGACATCCCTAATTTAAATGAATTGATTTCTGCCATGCTTAAATATCTCGACCCCAATTGGAAAGTAAATTCATAGAATTTTATTATGACTTTTGATGAGTAAAATAAGTAAGTCAATTAATCGTGGAATTCATCATTGTGGGTAGAAAAATAAATTAGTTATGAAAGGATTAGCGTGAGATTATGGTTGTTTTGAAATGAGAAAACAATGGGAAGGAGTAGATTGGATGCTAAAAGTCAAACCACAACAATGAATTGTCCAAAAAAATTAATTTGTTATTGAAATTCCATGGCCAAATTTTCCAAAAAATTTAATTTGTTATTGAAACTCCATGGCCAAATTTTATAGACTTTATCGCCCAACTACTCATTTTTATAACTAATAGGCAAATTTAGAGAAAGTATATTCGATTAAATTCGTTCATTTAATAATACATTGACATTTCATAGAATTATAACTTGGTGATGATCTATCGTCTCCTTGATCAATAAACTGAGTGAGCTACTGAGAAGTTCGTCATTGATGTCATGTGAGTAAAGTAGATTCCTATTATTAGTACAACTAGCATATGCATCCACCTCCACATTTTGGAAAAAAAAAGTAATGACGACATCTTAAACACATAGAAAGGGAAGAAAATCCATAATAATTTGGTACACTTTATGCGAGATGAATATGTGATATCCACAAATTATATAACAAGGGAGATTAAAATTAAAATCGAGCAAAGTATCATACCATATCTCTACAAATTTACCACGAAAGAATGTATCGGTATAGTTTGCATTTTATTTATTACATTTGAGATCAAGATATCGCATTGTATTTACTATCAAAAAATTACTAAGTTTTCATCCGAGATCTTTTTGAATTGCTATATTTTTCAATAACAAATGCATTAGCTTTCTTAATATTTCGAACTAGATACCGGAGTGATGATTTCAAATTTAGATCATTTTCCGAGTGATTAACATGGCAGTTACAAATCAATTTCAGAATCTCCTCGATTACAAATTCCAATTCAAATTTGCTCCGCATCTAACTATATCAAATTCAATTACGAGTTCGTCCCCAAATTACTTCGAAAGAACAGAGCGACCGACCGAGGGAAATGCGCGCACGAAAGAGAGCCTTGTCAACCGAGTTGACCGGAGTCCCTCCGGGCGAGGGCGAGGCCGAGGCTGAGGCTTTGTCCCTGAACCCGGATAAGGAGCTGAGCGAGCGGGGGCGAGTCAACGGCCGGGTTGACCCGGCTTCCACGAGAAGGCACGACCACCCTCCGCTAACCATGGTTAGTTAAAAAAAGGAGGAAAATCGGAACCAGGGTGGGGCCCCCCGCGGGGGAGGTCACGTGATGCTGCCGTGGCGGTGCTGGATAGACGCGCCGGGCCCCGCGGGGGGATGGGGAGAGAGAGACGGCCGAAGATTTTTTCCATTGGGCCCCACTGGGGAAAATATCCGACCAGTGAAATGACGGATATGCCCCTCTCGTCGCGACGCCGTTTTGCCGGGTGGGTTGCCGATTCCGGAGGTCACTTTTGGCAGAACCGGAGAAAAGCGAAAAGGGACGTAAAAGCGTTGTGGAGAGGAGACATCGTGATGTGCGCCCCGTGGGTTTATGGTAATTTCCTTTCTGAGGGCAGAATGTGTGGTGGGGACCACCGGACCGGGGGCGGATCCCGACCCTCCTGTAGCCGTCGGATTAAAAGAACAAAAAAAAAAAAGGAGTAAATTTCGGCTGTCGATCTCGATGTTCTTTAAGGTTTGTTAGGTTACGACATTTTGCATAGGGGTTACGACATTTTGCGTAGGCGTTACAGAAAGATTCGAGGAGTTACAGTCCGAGGATCGATCCATGACGGATCGTGGAGCCCGCCTTCTAATTGATTTGAATTTTTTTTTCAAATGATAATTTATATTATGTAAAATAATGAGTCAATAGAAAAATTATTTTATCATGAGTAATAATTTATATATAAATATCTTTGTGATAATGATAATATCATTTGTTCATTCATTTTCATAAGAGATACAAATCGTAATTTTAAGAAATATGTTTTTTAAATTATTTATTTGCAACGAAACATATATAAATAATTTTTCCTTGCATCTCAATAACTGTAGTTTGAATGATCAACCTCCCCATTCTTGGCGTTGAGATTTTTTGACGCATTGTGTGGTTATCTAAGTGATGAATAGGATAGTCGAATGGATGGATTAGATGGTGCTTGTGTGGTGTTGGGTCATTTATTGACTTTACGTATATTGATTCATTTATATGTAATGTAAAATTAATGACCCGTGCCCAAACTTTATTATTAAAATACATTAATATTCTACGAAAATCCATATCCACCTACTTAACCCACTTTTAAACTCTTCATGGATAAAAACTTCACATGAAATTAAACAATAAAAAATTAAGGAAATAAAATAAAAAAAACATAAAAAAATCTATAAATTGAAATACTTATAAAGAACTTTAATGGGTTTTGTACCCATTTTGTGACTCAAATTAAATGAGCTCAATTTCCTAAGGTGACTCGTTTTATTCTAAATGGGTTATAAATGGGTTGAGAAAAAAATAAAGCTAAAGAAGATAGGACAAAATGGATTACTAAAATTGATCCATATTTTAATTCATTTTTTATAGGGACAATTTCAAATAAGGGTCCGAAATAGAGTTGTTTTCTTTAAAAATGTCCAAAGTGAATACTGTTTCAAATAAAGACCTAAAATAACTAGGTTAGTGTCAAATAAGAGTCTAAACTTATTTTTCAGCCAAATCTTGTTTGATGACTTTTTCTAGTGCATAGGTTGTGGGCAATTTTGTCCAAAAAAATCCACCTAGGTAAGAATGCTTTAAAATCCTTGAACAAACAAAAATCCCAAATTGAAATCTCATTGGTTCTTTGTGAAATCGTTGAGTCTTCAAGTCAATCCCCAATAGCAAGTCGATCCTCCCCTTGAAAGTTTGTTGTCTCGAGCTCCATTATCAGCTGGATGAGGAGGAATGTCAATTCAATCTCCTGAGTTTAGATGGGACTTGGGTTCTTCAATTCCAGCACAAGACCTTCATCCACACCAAATACCTCCTCGCCCCATTGTCATGAGCTCCGTCCTCATTAGCAAGTGCATCCATTTCATCTAGCATCGAAGATAGGAATAAAATATGGTACAGTCGAGAATCAATGGATTGAGAATTCAAGTTTTGAAGACTCAACGATTTCACGAAGAACTAACGAGAGTTCAATATGGGATTATTGTTTGTTCGAAGATTTAAAAGCATTTTTTACCAAGCTGGAATTTTTTGGACAAAATTGCGACACCCTACTTGTTACCATTAGGTGAAGATTTGGCCGTAAATCAAGTTCAGGCCCTTAGTTGATACTGACCTAGCTACTTTAGGTCGTTATTTAAGACAATGTCCATTTTGGGCCTTTTTTTTTTTTTTTTAGAAAATGGCTCTACTTTGAATCTTTATTTAAATTTTTTCCATTTTCATAGCACGTGCCCGCTCAAATAAGTTACGTTTCAATGTAGGGACGAGAATGTCCATGAATACCTTTCCAAAAGACTAATATAAAACATAAAAATGAAAAAAAAAAAAAAAAAAAAAAATACGCAGCTCGAGTGAAAACAAGGTTTGCCAAACCTTATCAGCCAAACCCTTTCTTTTGAAAAAAATATCTAATAAAAAAATCATTCTCTCTTTCTTTCTCTCTACTGCTGACTGCAATAGAAAAGTTCCCCCCCGGGCGCCCGGCGGAAGGACCTACAGGGGCCCGAGCAGGCCAGTGCTCCACTCCTTCCTTCTACCCCTCCGCCTGCTTTCACACTCCACCGTCCTCCGCCGTCCTCTGCCGTCCTCCGCCTCCTCCTCCGCCTTCACATCCCTTGCCTCCGCTGCCACTGCCAGCTCCTTCTTCCAAAGATGCGCCTCCCCAGCGGAGCACCTTCAACCTCCATTCTCCTGCACAGCTGTCTTTCTATCTACTTCGCTCATGACTGCTCGACTTCTATTGGAGATATGATTGAAACTTCCGATCCTCGCGATGATTCTGATTATGGTTTGATTGATTTAGTCCATTGCTGATTAGTTTAGTAAATAGGAAAACAATAATTCATGTATATTATTTTTTGTTTATTCTTTCATTCATACGTTATAAGTACTAATGTACTATCTACCCACGCATGGTTGTGTTGGTTGAGACTTACCTGAGACCATCCAAGGTTAGAGATTCGAACTTCGGAGTGATTTAAGTGGAGGGCCCCGGCGGTGGGTTGTTGGGTTAGTCTTTCCCAAAGTATAATCATTGGCCCAAAGGTGTCGGAAGTTACGTTTGGGAACCACTTTGGGAAAAGTCTTTGGGAAAATGCAAAAACCTTTTGAGTTAAAGGTGTTTTCCAAAATATAACTGTGTTTGGTAAATTGTACTTTGAAAACCTCTTTGTGAAGTACTTTAAATAAAATGGTGTTTGAGGAATTACATTTACAAAAATTTTAAAAAAATTGGTCGGCAAGGACAGCGGCTGCCAGCGACCCCGGATCTGGGGCGGCGAGGTCGCATGACGCCGCCTTGACCTCAGGCGACCCCGAATCTGGGGCGGCGAGGTCGTGAGAGGACCTTGCCGCCTTGGATGGGTCGCGCGACCTTGCCACCCTTGGATCCGGGCGGCGAGGTTGCGCGACCAGATCCGGTCACGACCAAACTCCGCAACTAGATGGGTCGCGCGACCCGGCGAGCTCCATGCGGAGGTCGCGATGCGGCAGGCGACGGTCGCCGGCAACTGCGTGCATTTGGCAACTAGATCTGCGACTCACGGAGGTCGCCCGACTCTCTGGCGACGATCGTTTAGGTCGCAACATCCCTCTACGCCTAGAGAAGATGAACAATGCTCATACAATGGCACGCACCCGGAAAAACAAAAAATTCGTGAGGATAATTTCGAAAAAAAAATATGAATAGTGCGGGGTGTGGGCATGCCAAAAAAGCCTAAAGTCCAAGGCAATTTTTCACCTACCTTGGGCTTTCAGCTTCACAAGGCTGGCATTTAGAGAATGAAGATTCAAAATTTTTTGTCAAACGGGTTGGCATTTGCCCAAGGACCTTTAGGCCTCTAAAGGGCTTTGGGAAGTGGTTCCCAAACGCTTCCAGAGTGCTGAAGAGCATTGTGACCCCGAATAACGTAAGCCGAAATGGGGCTTAGGCGGATCCTCGATCATTAAAAAAAAAAAAACCAACATACTTTTATAAAATATAGAATACAAGAAAACAATTTTTCAATTTCCTATCTCTTTTTCTATCAACTTCGTTGAGCCGGTCGATCTCCGTCTTTTAGCGCAGCAGCGGCTAGTTCATCAGATCAAGCAACCGGAAGCCAGTGCCACGGAGGACCATCATGTACTCGCCAAAGGTGCATCCTGGGGTGCAACTTGCCCAAGAGGCGCCGATCCCTAAGCGCAAGTGTCAGTGACGTGCCAGTGTCAGTGACGTGCCAAATCCATCTTGTCCTGGAGCAGCAATTTTTTCAAGCGAGTGAAGGCCGAGTAAAATGAAGACAAAATATGGGTTGAAGTTGGTAACAAAACATGGGTTGAAGTTGGTAAACTAAATGGGTTAGATATGGGTCTCGTGTCCACGTAGACCGGTATAAAACTAGGCTAAGATATTTTAAACCCATTTCCACCGATTTATAAAATTTTGAGTGGCTCATTTTCAACTTGGTCCATTGAAAGGGAGTTAAGAAATGGGTTTTTAGTTAGAAATTTGCGGAAGATTAAAGATCATGATAATCAAGATCGAATGCGAAAATATATAATGATGAAATTCAATGAGAATTCGGATTCACAAAGCTTTGAAAGATCAATGAATATGTGTTTTTAACCAATTGCCCCCTTAACATTGATGATGTGTTTTTTAATTATCAGATTGTCAAATAGATCTATTTATATCATTATTCAAACTCATTTAGATAACGTCTTCCATTAAGACAATTATCTTTAAATTTGGGGGAAATGAACATTATAAGTGTCAAAACTTTTGTACGACACTTACTTGAGTTTCAAAATTTTTTTCATTCACTTGAGTTTCATGTCAAACTAAAATCATTCACTCAGTGTCACTTCTAGTCAACTGTCCTACGTGGAATTTTTTTTAATTTTTTAATTTTTTTTTTTTTGCTTTTCTACGTTAGGGTCAACAAGGGTCACCAGCAACCCTCATCGGCTGCAAAAACCCTTGCTTGCAATAGGTGAGGTCACGATGCCCTTGCTAGCTCTAGATGGTGTTGTCCACGACTAGCGAGGCTATTATGCCTTCACCCAGGGGCCTTTGCGGTGAGGGTGAGGCAACCCTTGCCCAAATTTGACCACAATGGAAATGGGCGAGGGCATTCGTGACCTTGTTGGCCCTAGGCGAGGTGGCATTGCTTGTGGCCGCCTAGAGTTGGCGAGGCGGACGACGAGGGTCCTTGCAGCCTCGCCAAGTTGGTGAAGCCCTAACGGCCTCACCTAGGGCCTTCGCGGTCGAAGGCAAGCATCCCTCAGGCAAGGGTTGTCAAAAAAATAAAAATAAAAATATGAAATTCAAAAAAATAATGAAAATAATAAGATATTAAAATAATATGGTCCACATCATGCCGGCAAAGCCATGTCGGATGACTAGCCTTTATGTTGGATTTGTTGGCAAGACACTTAAGTAAACGATTTTTCAAATTTGTAGTACTCAAGTGGGCGAAATAAAAGCTTTGACACTCAAGTGAGCGTTGTACGAAATTTTTGGCACTCCTAGTATCCGTCTCCTAAAATTGGGTGATTATCATGGTTATCATGCAACTTGATGTGGGCAATTGTGAGATCATATTAATAATATTATAATATTGTTAAGTCTGGTGACGGGAAATGAATGGAATAGAAAGAAAAAGAGAAGGAAAAGAAGTGAGTACATTCGAAGGGAGAAAATTGTAAATTTCTCTTACTTGTTTGGGAGTGCATGGACGAGAAAAGGAATGAAAAGGAAAGTTGGCTTGATTGGTGGTCCATGGTATCAGCTGCCTCGTTTGTGTACAGAAACAAAATGACTAATGAGGGACAAAATTGCAAAAACAGAAAAAAGTAAAACACCAAAATTTATTTTCCCTCCATTTCCTCCCATTGTTGGATGGAAAAAATGAATTGTGAAATAAGAAGGATTCCTTCTTTTTCCTTCCACTTCCGTTTTCATTTTTCTGTCAAACTCCTCCAAATAAAGGACTGAAAAGAAAAAGGAGTATCCAAAGAAAATCAGTTCTCGTTCACCTCCTTCCAGCACCTTCAATCCATACACACCACGAAAGAAAGTAAAAGTTTCAAAACCACCCTTAGATTTTGCATCCGTATCCTCACTTTTCCAAAATTTACAATATAGGTCCTTAAACAAAAACCTAAAAGCTTACAAGTATATCTCTCCTTGTAGCCGAATCCAAAACCAGTCGCTATATTCGCGCCCCCCACACGCCACCCCCAAAAATACCGACAGATGCGCTGCCCACTTTCCCAGAGAGAGAGAGAGAGAGAGAGAGAGAGATAGGTTGACAAGAATGATGAGGTAATTTAGAAAATTAAAATACACTATGGTGGGTAAATAAATAAAGGATCATGGGTAGGAGATGCAATTTAAAATTCAGCAAAAAAATCAAGATTTAATATGCTAATATTCAAAAATGACGGTGCAAATTGATATGTATATATAATAACGAATACGGCGGGCTATATTTTCTCTAAAGAAATGCCCCCTTGGATGGATTTATTTCGAGCTTATATACATCTGCGGAGGTTTTTAACCGTAATAATAATTGATAAATGGGATTACCAAAAGAGAGTATGCAATTCTTAGGTCAAAGAAAAATTAGAGTTTCCAATTAATTAGTGCGATGGTTCCTTGCGTGATGGAGCGGCGGGAATCTGTTCCAACTATTTCCATAATCATATAGGATAGGCATCCTCTAATTTTTTTGGGATTAATTTACATTATCCCTAGTGAATTGACACGTGGGCGGACGATAAAGTGTTCGAATTCAAACTCATGTGCTTTATTATCAAAACAATTTTGAAATGTTGTGTTAAAAGCGTCATAGATGTAAATAGTTGTACTTTTCCAAGATATTATGTTGTTATGAATGTCCAATTCTAATATATCGTGCTGTCTTTGGACTTTTGGCAAGAAGTTGATTATAGTCCTATTGAAAATGCTATAAATTGACCAATGTACTTGAATAAAAAATAGAATACAATTTTTTTTTTCAATTTCCTATTTCTTTTTTCTGTCAACTTCATTGAGCCGGTGGATCTCCGTCTTGCAGCGCAGCAGCGGCTAGTTCATCAGATTAAGCAACCGGAAGCCAGTGCAACGGAGGACCTACGTGTACTTGCCAAAGGTGCATCCCGGCTCATTCCGGTGCAAGTGTCAGTGACGTGCCAAATCCATTTTGTCCTGGAGCAGCAATTTTTTCAAGCGAGTGAAGGCCGAGTAAAATGAAGACAAAATATGGGTTGAAGTTGGTAAACTAATAAATGGGTTAGATATGGGTCTTGTGTCCACGTAGACCGGTATAAAACTAGGCTAAGATATTTTAAACCCATTCCACTGATTTATAAAATTTTGAGTGGCTCATTTTCAACCTGGCCCATTGAAAGTGAGTTAAGAAATGGGTTTTTAGTTAGAAATTTGCGGAAGATTGAAGACCATGATAATCAAGATCAAATGTGAAAACGTATAATGATGAAATTTGATTGGAATTCGGATTTGCAAAGCCTCGAAAGATTGATGAATGCGTATTTTTAACCAATTGCCCCCTCAATATTGACGATGTGTTTTTCAATTATTAGATTGTTCAAATAGACTTATTTATGTCCTTATTCAAACTCCTTCAGATAACATCTTCCATTAAGACAATTATCTTTAAATTGGGGGAGATGAACATTACGAGTGTTAAAACTTTCATACGACGATTACTTAAATTTAAAAAAAAAAAAAAAAAAATCACTCACTTGAGTTCCATGTCAAAGTAAAATTACTCCAAACGTCCTACGTTGAATTTTTTTGAATTTTTTTTTTGTTTTATTTTGCTTTTTTACTTTAGGGTTGACAAGGATTACCAGCGACCCTCATTGGCCACGAAACTCTCACTTGTGATGGGTGAGGTCAAGATGCCCTTACCAGCTCTAGATGGTGTTGTCCACAGCTGGCGAGGTTGTGATGCCTTCACCCAGGGCCTTTGTGGTGAGGATGAGGCAACCCTTGCCTAGATTGGCCACGGTGGAAATGGGCAAGGGCATTGTGACCTCGCCGGCTCTAGGTGAGGTGACATCACCTGTGGCCACCGAGAGCTGGCGAGGCAACTAACAAGGGTCCTCATGGTCGAAGGCAAGGCAACCCTTGAGCAAGGGTTTCGCAAAAAAAAGTAAAAAAATAAAATAAAACATTAAAAATAAAACATTAAAATATTATTGTCCATGTCACGTCGGCAAAGCCATATCAAATGACTGACCTTTATGTTGGATTTTTCAGCGAGACAAATTGGAATTGGCACTTAAGTGAACGATTTTTCAAACTTGTGAGTTGTGACACTCAAGTAAGCGAAGAAAAGTTTTAACACTCAAGTGGGCATCGTATGAAATTTTTGGCACTCCTAATAGTCTTCTGTAAAAATTGGGTGATTATCATAGTTATCATGCAACTTGATGTGGGCAATGATGTGGGCAATATTAAATCAAACGTGGGCTCATACTAATAATATTATAGTATTGTTAAGTCTTATTGACACTTCTAGTGGGAAATGAATGGAATGGAAAGAAAAAGAGAAAGGAAAAGAAGGGAGTACGTTAGAAGGGAGAAAATTGTAAATTTCTCTTACTTGTTTTGGGGTGCATGGATGAGAAAAGGCATGAAAAGGAAAGTTGGTTTGATTGATGGTCCATGGTATCAGCTGCCTCGTTTGTGTACAGAAACAAAATGACTAATGAGGGACAAAATTGCAAAAACGGAAAAAAGTAAAACACCCAAATTTATTTTCCCTCCATTTCCTCCCATTGTTGGATGGAAAAATGAAATGTGAGATAAAAAGGATTCCTTCTTTTTCCTTCCACTTCCCTTTTTAATTTTTCTGTAAAACTCCTTCCAAAGAAAATCAGTTCTCGTTCACCTCCTTCCAGCCCCTTCAATCCATACACACCACGAAAGAAAGAAAAAGTTTCAAAACCACCCTTAGATTTTGCATCCGTATCCTCACTTTTCCAAAATTTACAATATAGGTCCTTAAACAAAAACCTAAAAGCTTACAAGTGTATCTCTCCTCCACCACCGACTAACCCCGGATCTCTTGTAGCTGAATCCAAAACTAGTCGCTATATTCGCGCCCCCCACACGCCACCCCAGAAAGAGAGAGAGAGAGAGAGATAGGGTTGACAAGAGTGATGAGGTAATTTACAAAATTAAATCACCATATGGTGGGTAAACAAATAAAGGATCATGGGTAGGAGATGCAATTTAAAATTCAGCAACAAAATTCAAGATGTAATATGCTAATATTCAAAAGTGACGATGCAAATTGATATGTATATATAATAACGAATACGGCGGTTTATATTTTCTCTAAAGAGATGCCCCTTGGATGGATTTATTTGGAGTTTCCAATTAATTAGTACGATGGTTCCTTGCGTGATGGAGCGACGGGAATCTGTTCCAACTATTTCCATAATCATATAGGATAGGCATCCTCTAATTTTTTTGGGATTAATTTACATTATCCCTAATGAATTGATAGGTGGGTGGACGATAAAGTGTTCGAATTCAAACATCTGTGCTTTATTACCAAAACAATTTTGAAATGTTGTGTTAAAGCGTCTTAGCTGTAAATAGTTGTACTTTTCCAAGATATAAGGTTGTTATGAATATCCAATTATAACAGGTCGTGTTGTCTTTGAACTTTTGGCAAGAAGTTGATTATAGTCCTATTGGAAATGCCAATGGGTTTTTCTACAAATTCTATAATATTCAAATCTCATGTAAGTGACCATTAAATGACAAAATAATGGATTTTGATAATTCATTACAAATCTTCAAAATATCTATATGCCAAGACATTTTTCCTAAGAAATTCGATAGAATAAAATAAGGTGCGGCGTGTTTAGGACGGTGGGTCATTCCAACGATTCCCATAGAGACAATTTGCAAGTCGAGTAAATCACAAATGAGCAAATTCCCAAATAGATTGTGTCTTTTTTGGACTTTTAGCGAGAAGTTGATTATAGTCATATTGGAAATGCTAATGCGTTTTTTACAAATTCCCTAAGATTCAATACTCACATATCACAACTATTGGATCACAAAAGAATAGATCTTGATAGTTTATTATAAATCTTTGTAATATCTATATGCTACGACATTTTTCATTAGAAATTCAATAGAATGCAAGAAGGTACGACGTGTTTAGGACCGTGGGTCATTTCAATGATCCCCACAACGGTAATTTGCAATTCAAGTAAATTACAAATGAGCAAATTCCCAAACAAAGCCAATCTAGTGTCTAAATCGTTGTTAATGCTTATAATTTGTAGGAGAGCTAAAGCCGTAGCTTTTAGAGAAACAAACATTGTCGGGAGTAGGTGAAAAATAAGTTTCCACGCATTTCTCTTTTCTGATCTTTAAAATAAAAATTCAGACGCGGAGAGGATTTAAAATGACAAAAACAAAGAACAAGAAGAAGGGAAAAATTAAAAAAGGGAGGAGGAGAAGGTCCCACCGAGATTTGAACTCGGGTTACTGGATTCAGAGTCCAATGTCCTGACCACTAGACCATGGGACCTCTTGTTGTCCTGTGGCTAATATAAATTTTATTTAACGGCTTTCTGTTTTGTTCAAAATAAACATTTTCCTAAAAATGATCATTTCTATCGCTTAAATAATTAGTCAATGGAAAATTTTTCATTATTAATAATTTATATCTAAATATTTTTGAGGACGGTAAAATATTATTCATTCATTCATTTTTATAAGCGATATAAACAATCATTCCAGAAAAATGTTTTCCAATGAGTTCATTTTCCGGAAAATAAAAAGAGGCTAACATATATTGTAAGTAGAGGTGTTAAATGGGTTGTGCAACCCATTTATGGGTCAAGTTTTATCTTTATAAAGCACCCATAATAAGTTTTAATGGGTTAACACTAAGATATATGGGTTTTAAATGGGTCGGCTCTCGAATTCGCTTATGACCAATTTATCAACCCATTTTTCACTCAAAACCTCATTATCTCTCTCTCTTCTCTTTAATTTTACAATTTTTTTTTTTTTTATAAAAATCAAAATTATAATTATTTTTTCTTTCCTTTTTTTTTCTTTCTTTTTTTTTTTTTTTTATTCTTTCTTCTAACTTCCTGGGCCGGCTAAGATGGCGATGGCTTCGGCATGACCGGCTAGGCGAGCCTCGAGCTCGCCGGATCTCGGCCGAGGCGGAGGCCTTGCCAACGGTGAGGGGCGAGCTCGAGCTCGCCCGACGCCGGCGAGCCTCGAGTTCGCCAGATCCGGGCGAGGCGGAGGCCTCGCCGACGTCCGCTAAGGCCCGAGCCTCGCCAGATCCGGCGAGGCTCAAGCCTCGCCGATTGGGCGAGACTCGAACTCGCCGGCGTCGGGCGAGGCTCCAACCTCGCGATCCGACGAGGGGCGAGCTCGAGCTCACCGGCGTCGGCGAGCCTGGGCGAGCCGGCTCGCTGTGGCCGGTCATTGCGGCGTCGTCGTGCCGGCGGCCGGCCAAAGAAGAGGAAGAAGAAAAAAAGAAAAAGAAAAGAGAAAAGAGAAAAGAAAATTAAAAATAATTAAAATTTTAATTTTGTAAAAATAAAAAAATTAATTAAAATTCGATTTTTTAAATAATTATTTTTTAAATTTGTATTGTATAAAATCATGTTAGCAATACCATTTTAATATATATATATATATATAAGCTTTTTTATGTTTTGTTAAATGGGTCGGGTATGGGTTAAATATAGGTCGGGTCGGGTATGGGTCAAAAAATTTGCACTGCAATAAATGGGTTATAAACGGGTTAAATGGGTCGCTTTGGGTCGGACCATTTATGACCCGACCCAAACCCGACCCGACCCACCCATTTAACGGGTCTAATTGTAAGTAACAACGCCACCTTCACAACCAAGGCTCCCTCCATCCTTTTGTTAGCTCGTAGGAAAAGCGGTGTCAGCTTGTTTTGAGCCCGTGCAGCACGATTCTCTGATTCTCCTCTTTAATTTTTCATTAGATCGAGATGTCGCGAGCCATTTGGTTTAGATACTTGAATAATCATTACCGTGTTCGGTTTGCAGTTGATACCGTAATAACAAGTATGCAGGCAAATGCCCAAAATGTCCTTGCTCTTTAAGATGTTAATTACTTAACGATCATGGTATCCGTTAAGTTATGAATCATACAGAATTGTAAAATTTGCAATTCATTATGTTACTATACAGCAATATAATGTACTAAGACGTTGTACTTAATAATGATGCTTGTGGTCATCATCCGCGACTAATTTGAGCAATTATTTAGGCTGGATGTGGGGAATGGTTATTGACACTGGTTTTCCAAACCCCATGCGTAGCATGGATTCTTATAAAGAAATTCCACAAATTTCGCATTTATTGATATGTCCATACTTCAAATTCTCCACATAAAAATTATAATGATATCATTTTTTATTTTAATGTAAGTAGAAACTTATATGTCAGTATTGAGTTGATTACTTGTTCATGTCAACCATATAGAACAAGAGAATCATGTGCTGATTAGTGAATGTATAAGAAGAGGAACCGAAAGTGGCGACTCATCAGCAGCAAGAAATCACAGCGCAAACAAGCGAGCATGCATGCAAAAATACACATACAATTTTACCCCAGTAGACAGACACACTGAGATCCTTGTATCTGTCCTTTTCTTTTGGTGCCTGAGTTTTCAAAGAGGCAAGCAACAATGGCTAACTACTTTATCTCGAGCATTGCAGCTTGTACCTCAAGCTCTTTCCCATGCCCCAACGCTTATTGTTCAGAAAAGAGGTGAAATATGGAGTTGGGATGAAAATTCAACCATCAAATTCCAAAGGCGGGTTGTTTAAGTAGCTGTCTTCAGCTCAGGTGCATCCACAGCAGCAGCCTCTGCATACATGGGGTGAAGTGTGTGGCCGTCCTTTGGAACAATGTGCACCCACTTGCGCCCGCTGAGCTTGTGCTTCTCAAACTGAACCGACCCTTCTTTCATTGCAAAGAGGGTGTGATCTTTCCCCATTCCGACGTAGTTTCCAGGGTGAAATCGGGTGCCCCGCTGTCGAACAATTATATTTCCTGGTATGACTCTCTGCAGGTTATCGAAAAGACAATGTGATCAAAGAAAGAATAAGAAAGACCGATGGGCAAGATTCGCTTCTTCACCACAGGCTTTTCAGATACATTTTGCTCCTTCCATTTCTTAATTGCTGAATCATTAGTAACTTACCTCTCCACCAAACTTCTTCACACCAAGATTCTTTGGTTTTGAGTCTCTTCCGTTCTTTGTTGATCCAGCCGACTTCTTAGTGGCCCAACGCCTGAACAGCAAATTCAATCCTCCACCAGATGCATCTTAAGCCAATGGAAGAAATTATTGCAATTAGCAGATTGTCGACCTGTGTGTGTGTGTGTGTGTGAGAGAGAGAGAGAGAGAGAGAGAGAGAGAGAGAGGGAGGGAGAAAGGGAGGGAGGGAGGGAGGGAGAGGGAGAGGGATATCTACCACTGGCATTGTTATAAACAGGGATGCTGGTGGTAAGCTCTTTGATATTCACTCTCCTATAAAGTGATGCCACGAAATTCATACTCTTGATTTCCAGAGAGTTCCAATTAAACCCAGAAGTTCCTGCAACAGCATGAACATGTCAACTGACAAATGTTGATCAACCAAATATGCCCCACGGGTTAAAAGAAACAAGACAGAAATGCCTATGATTCCACTCTTTTCTGATAAACAATCTTACTGAACGATTGACACATCATCTTTTATGCTCAGGCATAAAATAAATTGTAGCATTCACTAAGGATGGCAGGTTAGTTTCTCTTCACTATGCTTAAGAACCATGTGATGGGAAAACCATAAGGAAAAAAGGGACACAAAACATACTCAACTGGCAATAAATAACAGAGCACCCGATCACCATTACAAGAGCCATTCACTTCTTTACCAAGAGAGAGACCAGATCCCAGTTCCTTTTTCCGATGCCAGGGGATGAGGACTTTCACTATTCTCCTCCACTCCCCCTTTTACTGAGTGAATATATGAGGAATGGCAAATTGTCTCTCCCATGTGATAATTTTCCTCATTTCCTCTACTCCCAACAACAACAAACAGACCGACACACACACGTACAGAAGAAGAGAAAAGGGGGAGAGGAGTTTTTGAGCTTTTGATTCCTTTTCAAGTGATCTCCACTGAATAATATGTACCTTTCATGCACTCCATAGAAGCACATCCTGACTAAACCTTCTTATGTCTTTCACGATTTCTATTGCTCTATGTTCATTCCAAATCCAATAATGGTCAAAGTAAAGCCTTTTCCCTCCAACATAAGTGACAACAAAATTCATATTTGTAGACCTTCATTATTTTAGTTTATGCAGCATCACCTGTGCTATGCACTTTGCTACTGGTGAGAATTACCGCTGAATCAGTGCCTATTAATATAAAAGAATAAGTAATTAAATGTTAAAAATATATTGCACACCATAGTTGAAGAAATATTTATACGACTAGTCTTCTAGTGTAGAAATCTAGTTTTAGAGTCAGCAACACCAAGGAACATATTAGCAACTATTAGAAGATAAGTAATAAAGCATGACAAGAATATTCTACATTATAATTTACAAATATATATATATAATCTTGTAATCAGGTGCAGGAATATACAAACCAAGTTCATCAATATGGAACACATATCCATACTATCAAGATTCATGTTGAGTTCTATATTGTGCTTTCAAATGTGGGAGAATTTTCTGGATCAAAAGATTAGTAAATTAATATGATGGCAGAAGGAGGAATTTTAACCTGACTACATTGGCAGAAAACAACAAAAAGAACACATTCCAACCAACAGATTTCCAAATTGAAAGTTACAACCCAAGTGGCATCTTCACCATGGCAATGTCTTTCAAAAGGACTTTAATTAATGGAAACACACATATCAGTTGAATGTTCAGATTAAAAACCAAGACTTTTATGGTCACCGACTACACATGTATTTCATTAGCCAAAGGAATTGAGAATGTACAACATACAGAGACATCTTCCAACACTTTCGAACCACAGGAAAGAAAGCCTAATTCTCAATTTCTAAGAGGAGCAACAGAAAGGTAGGAGATCAACTGCGGGTGCAAGAAACCAACATGGAAAAAGTGTTTCACTCAACTTGCCTCCTTTATCTTGTTCACGTGGTGAAGTTTCCAGCACAAAGATAATTAGTAGTTCGTCAGGAAATTGAGGGTCACTTCTCCGTTTGTTTTTGGGCCCAAAATGGATTCGACATTCAAAAAGGGCAGCATCTTTGTCCCAATCAAAACATCCAAAAAATTTAAGCTAAAGCAGCAACGGCAGCGGAACGAGTTCGCGACGCATTGCAACGGCTGACCCTATCTCAATCCCAAACCCGAAAGCTCCCAAAAATTCTCCGAAACCCGGCTCAAACTCTAGAGCTGTTAAACGGGTGGGGTTGGGTTTGGGTCGGATCATTAATGGTCCGACCCAAATTGACCCATTAACCCATTTATGCCTAATGTAAATTTTCTGACCTATACCCGACCCGACCCGACCCGACCCGACCCGACCCGTATTAATAAAATATTTTCATATTTAATCAAATTTAGGAAAACTTATTCTTATGTTTTTCTTTTTTTTTTTTTAAAGACTATATTACTAAAATACCAGTAGGAGAGCCGACAAAATATAATTGTCAAATGGTGGCTATAATCCTGAATTTGTCTGAGACCCATTCATTGTTTAACCAATTGAGAAAGGTTTCTGCCAAGGTAATCAAAATGAAAAATAATCACACCTTGCAAGTGGATCATACGAGATAAACTAACTGTTCTTGCTCATAATTCAGGCAAAACAATCCCAACCAAAGTATCTGTACTTTATGGAAAGGAGAAGGCAGATTTCAAATCATGAATCATGAACTGTTAAAGAAGGATTATCCATTGAAATATCTTGTACCTTTCACCCACCCCTATTTAAACAACCAACAGACTAAATAAACATTCTCTCTTTAATAGGTAAAAACAATATGAATCATATAGACATAATTGCTACTTTCTGTGTTATATTTTAAGGTATATTCCTATGAATCCCCATACCTTTAGACTTTATGCCCTCTAGTGCAGTAATCGTCATCATAAACTCCAGAATAGTAGCTTCTATTGATTGACTCAAATCAGCTGCTCGATCTAAAGCTACACTGGATTACAGTCATCTAGCCCCGATTAAACCCAAGAACTCGTTTTTGTGACCTTGTCATGCATTGCAGGGAATTTTCCATGCAAAACCTACCAATAATCACCACAAGAACAAATTCCATCTTTAAAGTGATGAAACCTGTTTGAATCTCGAACTGTAATTTCCCTTTGAACAATCCTTGATATCACCTTGATTGCAGCATGACAGTCTGTACAGGCTCTCAAATTCTTCATTATAAGGATAGATGATCCCTTAGGTGTGCTAATAAGTGCAAATGCAATTGCTAATCTTTCACTATGATATTTAAGAGATTCAATCTTAACTTCCTCATCAACATTGTGAAGGGCACAACTCGTGTCAGGTTTGTATCCTTCTTTCTCCATCTCTTCTGCCAATGTGTCAATTTTTCTCCTGATCTCCTTTATTTGGGGATGCAAATTATCATTCGCCATAAAGACATGAGTTCTATGTTTAATCTCAACCCAACGACACGCAGGGACCTTTTTATTCCTCTTTCCCTCATTGCCTTCTTCACTTGCACGACACAATCCATAACCAATAACTACTGCAGCTCAAATGAAGAGAACAAACGAAAAGCCCTTATGAAACAGAGAGACTCACATCATAAAAGTTAAGGAAACACCCAACCGAAACCCATCTACAACTGATCGGGTCAAATCCAACCGTCCACATTCTACCCTCGAGCCACAGCAATTCGAGCAATCGGTGTCCTTGGGAAATAAGGCTTGATCCATTAATGACTCATTTAAACAAATATGGGTTTATAAATGGATTGTGTACCCATTTTGACACCTCTATCAAACTCGAGCAAATTCCACCACACGTCCCAACTCCATTTCCCAACAGTAACCCAGACCCCATCAGGCTATCACGTTTCCTATCCGCCGCCAATGGAAATGGAGAGAAAAATTCGACCGGGAGCAAACTTCCTCGGTGCAGAACGCGTACTGGGCAGTCGACAATACTGCTCCGAAGAGAGGCACGTCGAACCGAATCTCCCTAAGCGTACGGATACAGCATTTTTTGCTAAGGCGAAGCAAGAGAAAGCTTGACGAGTTCGACGCACCTCGTGATGAATCTCGCCGTCAGGGCGTTCGCCGTCGCGCCGGAGTCACCGAGCTCGACCCGCGACGCCGGAGCCGGTGGGCGCTTCAGGTCACGACCGCCGTGGGTAGTTCCGGTGCCGGCCGTCTATCCCCGAAATCGCGCGCGCCTGGAAGCGACTGCAGATTGACGGAGCCCCGAGAGATGACGAGAGGGCGGTCTAGGGTTCTTGGCTTCTCAGAGAAGGTGCACGGCATATCTGAAGATTTGGTAAATTTTAAAAAAGGGGGATAAAAAGGAAGGTAAAAACCCTTTAAGGCCTGTTTAGTGACATTTTAAATAATATCTGATTTTATTTTTTTATTCTCTGAAATAGAAAAAAGAATATAAATTCATTTGATAAATTTTTTATTTTCGGAGAGTAAAATCTATTTTTTTTTTGTTCTCATGAATAGATTTGGAACATAATTAAAAATAGAATTTTTTTTTTTGGTAAATGGTAAGAATATATTAAGCAAATGACAAAAATACAATAATTTGGAGCCAAAGCTCACACTCTAGCCGCGGGAGAACAGGATGCGGGAGAACAGGAAGAGTGAGAGGGAGCCAAATCAAAAGATACAAAGGCAAAAAGAACAAGCTAAACAAACAACCCACGGCACTACAAACTACCACAAACCAGACCGCCAACTCTTAATCAAAATGTGAAGAACGGAGGGGTGTTAGGAAGATGTAGCCAATTCAAACACGAAGGGATCGAAAAAATTGTTTTTTGTTTTCTTAAACAATTTTAGAATCAAACTCAACTTTTCTTTTCTCTTTTCTTTTGTTCTTTTTTCCTTCTCTTTTCTTCTTACTCCCTGGTCAATCATCCGTTGCTGTCGTTGGTGATTTGCGAACTCGCCAAAGGCTTGCCTAGTAGATATAGGTGAAATTGAACCTCGATGGTGGCTAGGCGAGCCTTCAACGAGCTCGCCGACTTCACCTGGATCGACATTAGCCATCGTAGTCGGCGATCGACCACAAAGAAAGAGGAAAAAAAGAAAAAAAAATAAAAATGATAAAAAATTAAAATAAACAAAAAATAAAATAAAAATTAAGAGTCCTACCAAGCATATTTCTATCCTAGAATTATAAATTTTGGATAATTATCAAATGCTTTCAAATGTTTAGAAACTCGCCCAGAGAACAAAATTAAAAGAAATCATTTTTGATCAAAAATTATTTCCGAAAACATAATAGTTATCAAATGCACCCTAAACGTGCATACATTGATAATTTATTTTGTAACATATAGAAAAAAATTATGTGAAGGTTATCTTTCCTTCTTTTCTTTCTACTATATCTTTCGAGAATCTCTATTTTTACTAAGAATCCTATTGTTGGATTGAATTCTAACAAATCCTTTGTGAATTTGTAAGAAACTCTTTGTTTTTTATTTATTAAATAAAATAAAAAAATTAGAATTCAATTCTAATTTGAAGACAAAAATAGAATAGATTATCATACGTATATTTCTATATTTCATGTAGAAAGATAAAGAAGAATAAGTCTCATTTATTTAATTATCCATTCCTTACACTTATTATTTAATATATATAGTCACTTCGATATACTCAATATAATTATATACGAATTATAATTATTCTAAGATATCTTTCTAACAACAACATGTATAAATATTAAATTGAGGTACTCATTCTATGACAATTTTTAACAACTTACCCTCTTCTATTGTGCCTTTAGTGGGCCTAGTATTTCCGGCAATTGCAATGGCTTCTTTATCTCTTCATGTTAAAAAAAACAAGATTTTTTAGATTCGATAAGTACAAATCTTATCTATTTTTTTTTCAAGACTTCGATATAGATAACACAGATATCTATTTAGTAGGATATAGCAGTTTCCTCCGAGCATAGCTTTTATGTATGCGTAAATATATGGATAAATAAATTATAGCAATTTTCAAATAGATCGGAATCGAGTTGGATGTAGGAAATGGAAAGTCTTTGTCGAAGCGAAAACTAGTTTCATACTCAATATGAATTAGGTTATAAAACGAACTGCAAGCACACATATCATTCATTCAATGGTGCATATATAATATATTTTCTAAACTAATAGTGTTGCCGATAGTAAAAAAAAAATCGTAACAAAGTTAACCCATTTATAAATAATTAGCTATAATTGTCAATTTTCATTTTTCATTTCATTCTAAACAGATATATCTAAGTCAAAGATGCCATTTATTTCACTTATATATTTCAATACTATTATTGCAAACTCATTTCATAAAATAACCACTCATTTCATCTGTATACCTACTTAAATATTTAAGTCGAAAGTGTCATTTGTCTTACTCCTCTGATATTCCTATAATATTCTAGATCATTACTAAACTTAGTTCATCCAATTCTTATCGCCTCGGAAGCAACGACTGAAATTCTTGGTATGAGAACTTGTGTAACCAAGGTTTGTTCCAGTAATGATTTTGCCTCAATTGATGAAATCGCCTAAGTACGCGCGCCGGTCCATGAAATTGATAAAAATCAAAACAACAGAGAGAACTAGAATGGATGAGCAATGTTCCATGAATAGCTTTGACTTCGACACCATTTGAATCAGCTTGTCCGTTGTGCGGACGAAAAAATAGTGAAGAATTTTTTAGATCATCGATGGAAAAATAGTACCGGAACCAAAAGTTGAAACAGTGCAAAAGGACGGCCATGAATGTAATGTTGGTTGTTTAGAATATGTTTGATAACATTTCCCTTTTTTTTTGGGTCGAATGATAACATTTCCCTTGGGAATCATTTCTTTTTAAAAATATTATTTTTTATTGCTATACCTTAAAACAATTTATGAGTAAAAGAACGCATTTGCTAATTATACAAATTTTCTATTCTCAAAATAGAAACAGAACAAAAATGCTTTTGGTACGATCTATAATTTTTTTTTTGTAATGTAGAGTTTTTTTTTTAAAAAGATTTTTTTGTCTTTTTCTTTTCTTCTTCTTTCTTGCCATTGCTACTATTAGTCCGCTGTCCGTTGTCAGAGACGGTGTTGAGGAAGAAGAAGAAAAGAAAAAAAATGACTTATTTCTAGAAATTGCTATCTGGAATAAGACGTTACTTTTTTCTATTTTTTGTTTATATTTTAAATTATTCCTTGGCCACTTTTCTATTTTGAAAAATAGAAAGATTAATTAACATTACCAAACAGATTTGTTCTTTTTTTTTTTTTTTTTTATTTTGTTGGAGCAAAAGAACAGAATTGTTACCTTGCGTAACTTTACTCTAGTGAAACACGATTGATATTCATGCAAGTGAAGTTTGAATAATTTGCAACTAGTTTTATTGGATTGCCGAGGAACCAAATTGGTTTGAGTGGTTCTAGAGCACAGCTTACTCTTTAGTGAAAAAAAGTGCTGATTTTGTTGGACCGGACCGGATTGACTGGAGGGGGAACCGATGGTCCGGTCCGGTTCCCAATCCTAGGACCAAACAATCTGGTCCATGGTTCCCAATTTTGGACCGATGCTCCCGGTCCAGTCCCCGATTCCATCTTGGAATCGGACCGAACTGGGAACTGATCACCCCTAATATTCTTTGTTTTTAACTGTCACCTTCAGACATATCAACACCACCGCCAATGACTTAATATATGCACGAGCAATACTCATGGTCAGAATGTGCACACTTTTACCGGTTAGTTGATGCTATATACGGACAAACCGTACGAAATGTCTTGTGATTCGATTTCCAGTGAGTTGAGCAAATAAGCTACTAGAGACTTCATAATGATAATATATCAACCATGGTTCTTCCAAAAACTTATGAACATGATGCCGTGTGTATTTTGTCCATGTCTTGTCAAGATCTTCATCATTCTAGTTAGTCTTTACTGAGCTCTTCAGCTTGGATATCATCATAGTTCCTTAGAAATCTGCGCGGACATTTGCACTTATCATAATAGATATTATAACCAATAATAGTTTTGGGATTATCAAAATTGATAGGGATGTTTCTTCAACACTGACTTAGACAATCTTGTCCATATAATGTCTCTATTGAAGTGGCTTAATTTTAAAAGGCCTAAACATATGTCTATGTTGACAGTTAACGGCTATATACCGGCGTTCATGTTCACTTTGACATTTTTCGTGCACGACTATCAAAGGGGTTGCGCATCGACTCATATATGAAAAGTTAAGGTACGTGATTGGACAAAAAGTTTGCATACGATTGTAAAGATCACCGAAGTCCAGTCACTCGCATTGTCATTACCCCTGAAAAGAAAATGCAATGTTCCTGTAAAAGAGAAAATTTTGAGCAAACATGCTCGGGACATGAATGGGCATGATTGCCAGTCTAGTAATCTAAATATGCTTAATAGCCACAATGGGGCTCGATACAACATGATTGTGTTGATCGACCCATTTGAGATAACCATAAGTCACTCCTGTGGCAAGCTGATCGACTTCTATGGTCAAATGAAAACTCTGCTTCTCATACTTGTGAGTGAATGTGAGATTGCTAGGCTGTACTATGACAGTCATTTCCTTCGGACTTGCCACAATCGCTTGGTAAACAGAAGAATCATCTCCCACATTTGTCACCACCCTATTGAAGCTCTTAACTTTGGTCGAGCCGGTTTTGTTCGAATATACGGCGATGAAAGAAGGGTAGTTGAGGTCACCATCACTTCGGCTGCAATTCCACTGGCCTCTCCTGATCACTGCACTCATCTGCTTATCTGTATATCCCAGGCTGCAAAGGAATTCGATATAATCTTGCAAGTTCAGGTCATAGATAAGTCCGGGGTCCATGGCTTTGTTAGGATTGATATGGCCTGCTCCGAAATCAAGAGGTGTGGCAGCATGTCGCCACCTTTGATCTTTCAATGTCGTCCCCGTGTTATCCATGGTGTATGCTGTGGTCATCATTGCCGATTTAATGGCCGCTGGGCTCCAATCTTTGTGCACGGCCTTTAGCAAAGCTGCGACCCCGGCAATATGTGGCGCTGCCATGGAGGTGCCCGAGTAAAGCGCGTAATTGGTCACAAGATCATAAAGGCCAACTTGTTAGATATTTGCTCTAAAGCTGCTATGTAATATGTACATACTAGGGATTCCATTTGTACATATAAGGATTATGTTATTATTGTTATTTTTTTTAAGGAAATTGATTAATTATTAATTAATTAATTGATTAATTAATGGGAAATGGTCAGCAAATTTTTGTTGACCACTTCGCACGAATTCGTGCATGGATGGTCAGCAACCGCTGACCATCGTGCACGAAATCGTGCATAAACGGTCAGCGGTTGCTGACCGTTCCATTCATGCACGATCGTGCTCGATCGTGCATGAGAAGGATCAGCAACGGTTGCCGATCCCACGATCGGCAACCGTTGCTGATTCATGTATAAATATTAAAAAAGATAGGCTGCAAAAAGGTTGCAACTAAGAGAGATTTTCTGTGGGTGTGCGTCTTGTTTTTGGCGACACTTCAAGGGGTTGAAATACAGAGAAAGGTGGGCGTGCGCTATTTGTTTTTAGAGAAAATGAGTTGCTGAAAACAAAGAGAAATGTGTGTGTTCTTGTGTTCTTGTATTCTTTGCGAGACACGAGAAAGTAGAGTGTTTTTCTCATTTGGGCCGTGAATATAATACATTGAGGATACGTTGGATCATTTCCACGTGATTGCTAGCACAATCGAAGTGGAGAATATCCGAAGGTTCTCTCTTCCGTTCGACGTTCGTTGTTGGTGTGTCCGAACTAGAGGTCCGACGCTTATGGGACTCGAATTGTAGAACAACCGAACCGACTCATTTCAAAGCGCGCTTCGAGAGGTATTTCGTTTAACTCCCTTTTTATGTTTAGATTTTTGATTGAAACGCACGAACAACGCCTTAGGAGAATCATGTGTAAAAGATATCTTTGTTTCCGCTGCGTTCATTTCGTTAATTTTTCTTATACATGATTCATGAAACACCAACAGTGGTATCAGAGCCAACCTTAGGCGTTTTCGTGCGTTTAATTGATTTATAGTTCAAATATATTTTTGCATTCTAATGGCCAATTTACTTTTGTTAAGAGAATTGGTTCTCTTGCTCTTATGTGGCCTATAGAAGTTGATTGATTTATGTGATAAATTTAATCAATAAAGCAAAAATTAGAACTAAATCAATTTTGAATCAAAAATCCGTAATTTGTTATACTTGATGTTTATATTTTGCAAATGATATGCAGAATTTATGCATGCCTTCCAGAGCTTTAAATTTTGAATTTATGGCTCGTAAGGAAGGGTGGTGATCATGGAAAATCCCTAATTGTTGTGATTGTTGTATGGATGAATGTATGATGATTAGGTGTATTCTCTTTGGGGATGTAATTATTAAATGGAGGCTGCGTCCTTCCTTTTATTTTACTTTAATTTTTCTTGATATGTAATTTTAGTATAGTTTAGTATTTCAATTGTTGATGTAAATACTACAAGAGAGGAGGAGCCATTGGAGGAGCCATTAAACCGGTGAGCTCTTTGGGCCCGGTCTTTGAAGAGTTCAAAGATTGAAGAAAAAGTGAAGAGCAGGTTCATATAATTAAAACATTAAAATGGCTAAATGGGTCTCTTTGGCTCGAGACCCATTGAACCATAATTCCATGATCACCACATAGAATAGATATTATGTGATATCTATTTATTTATTGTGTTTATGGTATCGTGCATGTTAAACCGGTTAATGTGCAAAGTGAGACCGTTAATAACGACCCAAATCTCCTTACAAAGAATATTAAGTCGAAACGGGTTTCGGACTCGTGGCCTTCCATCGTCGTGGTTTGATCCAATATTATAGTGGTTAATTAACCAGTTATGGATACATAGGGTTAATTACCATTTATAATATTGGACCACTCCATTATGCATATGATGCTGTGGGGTTGGAGCCAAATGATTTCCAATAACTGTTAGGTGAGGGAATTATTTGTGTTTTCAATACTTGCATGAGACGATGGGCTAGACTTAACTATGATCATGATGCCAATAACTGTTAGGTGAGGCTTTCATGGTCTAGAGGCCGAAGTTATGATTGAGACTTGCATATGATGTGTTGAACAAGCTGGTTCACTCACTAAGTTCATAGGACACCAATAACTGTTAGGTGAGGTGGACTTTGGACTAGTGGGACTCCAATCCCCACTAGTAATCTTTACCCAACAAAGATTACCGCTTCCCATCTTAAGGAGTATGGGATTCGAATATAAATTTAGTGGGAGGATCTATTTAATTTAAAGGCCAAAATGAAATAGTTACTATGAAAGATACAACGGCTAACAATTTATTTTCTGCAACAGATATATTATTACTCTGAAAATGGTGACCACAAACCCACTCGCTTCTATACTTGACAAGAATTGTTTGACTGGACCCAATTTCACTGATGGGTGAGGAATTTGAGAATTGTTCTCAATTCAGAAAAATTGGGTATGTGCTTGATGAAAAGATGCCAACCTCATTTCCCGAGGGTGGGACCCAAGAGGAGCGTGTCACTTATGATAAGTGGCGTGATGATGACTTAAAAGTTAGGTCATATATGCTTGCTTCTATGAATAATGAATTACAAAAGAAGTATGAATCTATGGAAGATGCTGGGTCGATCATTTTGCACTTAAAGGAATACTTTGATGAGAATGGTCGAACCTCTAGATATGAGATATTTAAGGCATTGTACCGTATGAGGATGGCTGAAGGATCATCTGTTAATGATCATGCTTTGAAAATGGTCTGGCACATTGAAGAATTGGCTAGGCTGAATCTTGTTATGGACAATGAGTTAGCTGTGGATTTGATCCTCCAATCTTTACCCGATTCCTTCTCTGGTTTTGTCCAAAACTTCCACATGCATAAGATGGAGAAAACTCTTGCCGAGTTACATAGCATGTTGGTAGTTTATGAGAAGGAAATGCATAACACGAGGCCAAATGTAGTGGCTATGGCTAAAGCTTCTTCTTCAAATGGTAAGACCGTTTTAAAGAAGAATAAATGGAAGAGGCCTGCCAAACCTGTTGTGCAACCAAAACCCATGATTGATAAAGGGACATGTCATTACTGTGGTGTCAAAGGGCACTGGAGGAGGAACTGCAAGAGGTACCTCGCGAGCTTGAAGGTCAAACCCAAGAACCGACCTTATGAAGGTATGGTGTCTATGCTTATTGAAACCAATCTTATGGTTAGTGCTGAATCCAGCTCATGGGTTCTAGATTCTGCTGCAACTTCACATATTTGTATGTCTTTGCAGAATCTGAAATAAGCAGGATGCTAAGGCAAAATGAGATTGTCTCGACGTTTGCCAATGGAGCAAGAGTTGCTGCATTAGCTATAGGGACTTTTCGTTTATGTTTGCCTTCCGGACATGTATTGGTTTTAAAGAACTGTTTTGCATTATAAGAATGCTGTTAGGAACATCATCTCGTACCTCGTTTGGGTAAAGAGAATTATGAATTTTCTTTTTGCTGATGATGTATGTTCTATTTATCATAATAGAATATGTGTTGGTTCTAGCTTATTAACCAACAATCTTTATACCATTACAATGTCCGGTAATGCGATTACCAATGCCAATAAGCAAAATAGAATTGATATAAATGCCATAACTAATAAACGCCCTAGAGACGGTCCAAATAAAAAGTATGTTTGGCATCTCCAATTAGGTCATATTGGAGAAGACAGAATTAACAAGTTGAGTAATGATGGATACATTGATCCTTTAAATTTTGAGTCATACTCGACTTGTGAGGCTTGTCTTCTAGGAAAAATGACCAAAGCGCCTTTTGTGGGACAAAGTGCGCGAGCTGCTGACATATTAGAATTAATACATACAGATATATGTGGACCAATTAATGAAACTGCTAGAGGTGGTTATAATTACTTCATTACCTTCACCGATGATCAGTCACGGTATGGTTATTTATATCTCATTAAGTATAAATCTGAATCCTTTGAAAAGTTCAAGGAATTCAAGGCTGAAGTTGAGAAACAAACAGAAAATGTATTAAGGCTCTTCGATCGATCGAGGAGGTGAATACCTTAGTACCGAATTCCTAGACTATCTTAAAGAGAATGGCATTTTATCACAATGGACACCTCCCGGAACCTTAACATAATGGTGTATCCGAACGGAGAAATTGTACTTTATTAGATATGGTACGATCTATGATGAGTTACACCGATTTGCCAATATCCCTTTGGGGATATGCCATTGAGACAGCTGTATATATACTGAATAGAGTGCCGTCCAAATCTGTTCTAACTACGCCCTATGAGATATGGCATAGTAGGAAACCCAGTCTTAATCATATTAAGATTTGGGGTTGTCCAGCTTTTGTGAAAATGCTAAAAATGGAAAAATTGGAGGCAAGATCTGAACAAGGTCGCTTCATTGGATATCCAAAGGAAACTCTTGGATATTATTTCTATTTTCATTCAAACCAAAGAATTTTGGTATGCAAGCACGCTTCTTTTTTGGAGAATCAGTTCATCCAAGAAAGTGGTGCTGGGCGGAAAATAGTCTTACAAGAAGAAAATAATGAAGTGCCAAACAACCGAGTTCAGATACCAATCTCTGATTTAGTGGGAGCTTCTGATACACAACCTCTTAGGAGAAGTGCGAGAACGTCTCGCCCACCTGCTCGTTATAGACATTCGGTTGATCATATCGAACCATTATTCATTGTGAATGATAGTGATCAACTCGGTGATCCTAAAATCTATGAGGAGGCGATGTTGGACATCGATTCTGGTAAATGGCTAGAGGCCATGAAATCCGAAATGGATTCAATGTATTCCAATGAGGTTTGGACCTTGACTCGACCCGCCCGATGGTATTGTACCAATTGGCTGTAAATGGATCTTCAAGAGGAAGATGAATGTTGAAGGTCAAATTGAATTTACAAAGCACGGCTGGTGGCGAAAGGATATCGTCAAAAAGAAGGAATTGATTATGACGAAACTTTCTCACCGTGGCCATGCTAAAATCCATTCGGATTATGTTGGCTATAGCTGCACACCTTGATTATGAGATATTCCAGATGGATGTCAAAACGGCTTTTCTAAATGGTTTTTCGATGAGGACATCTTTATGGAACAACCACGGGGTTTTGAATCCAATAGTGAAAAAAAGAAGGTGTGTAAGCTTAAGAGATCCATTTATGGACTCAAACAAGCCTCCGAAGTTGGAACATCCGTTTTGATGAGGTAGTCAAATCGTTTGGCTTCATCAAAAATCCGGATAAACCTTGTGTATATAAGAAGATCGGTGGGAGTGCAATTGCATTTCTGGTTTTGTATGTCGATGATATACTTTTGATTGGAAATGATGTACCAATGATATCATCGATAAAACTATTCTTGTCACAGAAATTCTCCATGAAAGATTTAGGAGAGGCAACCTACATTTTAGGTATCAAGATCTATAGAGATAGATCAAGACGATTGATTGGCCTCTCACAATCTACGTACATAGACAAAGTGTTAACACGGTTTAACATGCAATGTTCCAAGAGAGGATTATTGCCTTTTAGGCAAGGGATCCGTCTTTCTAAGGAGATGTGTCCCAACACTCCCGAAGAAAGAGAGCGGATGGCAAAGATACCATATGCATCCACTATTGGAAGCATAATGTATGCTATGCTATGTACTAGACACGATATTGCGCATGCTGTAAGTATTACTAGCAGATATCATCGATCCAGAGAAGAGCATTGGATAGCAATCAAGAATATTCTTAAGTACTTGCGAAGGACTAAAGATTTATTCTTGATATATGGAGAAGGAGAATTTAAAGTTGTAGCTTATACGATTCCGATTTTCAATCGGATCCTAATGATTATAAGTCTACGTCCGGGTTTGTCTTCACATTCAATGGTGGTGCGTTAGTTGGAAAAGTTCCAAATAAAGCATAACCGCCGATTCCACCACCGAGGCAGTATGTAGTGCAAGCAAAGCAAAGGAAGCCGCTTGGATGAAGAAGTTTATTTCTGAACTTGGAGTCGTTCCTTCAATTGAGCAACCGATCACATTGTTTTGTGACAACAATGGGGCCATAGCTCAAGCTAAGGAACCAAGGTCTCACCGTAAGTCCAAGCATATTGAGAGACGCTTCCATCTCATCGAGAAATTGTTGGGAGAGGTGATATCGCCTTGCAGAAAATTATCTCAGAAAACGTGGCAGCATCCCTTCACTAAGGCCTTACCTCGCCTTCTTTTGAAAGACATATTGACAAAATGGGTTTGAGGTACCGGACAAGTTGGCTTTAGTGTAACTGGGAAATTGTTGGATGTATGCCCTAAAGCTACTATGTAATAGTTACATATTAGGGATTTCAGTTGTACTTTCATTATTATTATTTAATTAATGGCAACGATGTATTCATTCATTTGTCCAATTATTTTATATTGATGAATGATTCCATAAGATCAGTTGCAACTAGACCTATTATTGAGACGTCAAGAATTTTTGTGACGGGTTCATAGTTAGACTGAATCTTTAAATTGTTCCCGGTCAATGGATTATTAAGTGGATATTAATAATCCTGTTGAGACCGGTGTGTTCTTAACTTCGCCATTAAGTATTGGATACTTAAGGGAATGATGAGTCACATGTCATTGGGTATTATGATGCCTGAGTTAGAACACAGGTGTTTGTATTAGACAAATTCACTGAACGTGACGCATATGAAACGATTAGCGACATGGAAGCTTTTAGCGTGGTCAATGTTTAATTGTTCATGCTTTGGTCTTGTGTAAATAATCCTTAGACTCCGAGGCACAGTGTTAACTTGTGTATCGAACAACTATGGTTCACGGGTGCACATAATGCCGGGTCGTCGATCCGTCTTTATACTTGATGGTCATAGTTTGTTCATATACGAAGTTACACGTGTGCGCAATATGGAATCTGTCTCCTTGTTATATGCAAGGTATGATAATGATGTCCTATGCGATCTAATTGTGACATTTGTATTGAAATCCTCGGCCGGGGTTGTAACCGAGAATAAATTGTTTATGTCTCGAATAAAATGCATGTCAATTAGATTTGTGCATATGATCGAATTAATGACTTGACAAATATTCCATGGTCTTTGTTTGATCGGGACATAGTAAGACAGAGGGATTGAATTACACCGTAGCCAAAGCCGAGGTGTTCATTATGTTCTTAAAGCATTCACACTATCTGGGTAGCCATGACATATTGCTAGATGTCAATCGTGGCTTGTAGGACCTAAAAGATTAATCGGGATAATTAATTCTTTTGGAAGTACTAATGTGTTAGTACAAGTCTTACTACCAGCTTAGTGATGAACCTAGGGATGTCACACACCATAAACAACTAGGATAACGTGGAACAAGAGAGAAATATTATTGCAAATGTGTTTGCAATTACTACAATCGAATTGAGTCGATTTGAAATTAAATTAAATGAGATTTAATTTAATTTGTATCATAGTCACGAGCCTACTTGCATATGATGCACACGCATGCCCAAAGTGGATATATGTTAACATACCAAATAAGTTGGCTTTAGTGCAAGTGGGAGATTGTTAGATATTTGCTCTAAAGCTGCTATGTAATATGTACATACTAGGGATTCCATTTGTACATATAAGGATTATGTTATTATTGTTATTTTTTTAAGGAAATTGATTAATTATTAATTAATTAATTAATTAATGGGAAATGGTCAGCAAATTTTTGCTGACCACTTTGCACGAATTCGTGCATGATGGTCAGCGGTTGCTGACCATCGTGCACGCATTTAGTTCGTGCATGGATGGTCAGCAACCGCTGACCATCGTGCACGAAATCGTGCATAAACGGTCAGCGGTTGCCGATCGTTCCATTCATGCACGATCGTGCTTGATCGTGCATGAGAACGAGGATCAGCAACGGTTGCTGATCCCACGATCGGCAACCGTTGCTGATTCATGTATAAATATTAAAAAGATAGGCTGCAAAAGGTTGCAACTAAGAGAGATTTTCTGTGGGTGTGCGTCTTGTTTTTGGCGACACTTCAAGGGGTTGAAATACAGAGAAAGGTGGGCGTGCGCTATTTGTTTTTAGAGAAAATGAGTTGCTGAAAACAAAGAGAAATGTGTGTGTTCTTGTGTTCTTGTATTCTTTGCGAGACACGAGAAAGTAGAGTGTTTTTCTCATTCGGGCCGTGAATATAATACATTGAGGATACGTTGGATCATTTCCACGTGATTGCTAGCACAATCGAAGTGGAGAATATCCGAAGGTTCTCTCTTCCGTTCGACGTTCGTTGTTGGTGTGTCGAACTAGAGGTCCGACGCTTGTGGGACTCGGGTGTAGAACAACCGAACCGACTCGTTTCAAAGCGCGCTTCGAGAGGTATTTCGTTTAACTCCCTTTTATGTTTAGATTTTTTATTGAAACGCACGAACAACGCCTTAGGAGAATCATGTGTAAAAGATATCTTTGTTTCCGCTGCGTTCATTTCGTTAATTTTTCTTATACATGATTCATGAAACACCAACACAACTTCCATAAAAGGCATGTTTGTCACAACTGCAGCTAGTATATCCACTCCTGGAGCGAGAATATCTGGTTTCAAGATGCTTGGATTGATCGGATCTGGCCCTCTCGAAGAGAAATCAGCAACTAGAGGCGCTGGGGTTGTGCCCAATTTGGTCTGCAAGAACCTCATACTCACAGTTGCATTGTTTTCTCTTGTCAGATAGTCCTTTATTGGAGCTCCTGAAGAAGTCGGTATGATCACCACAGGGATGGAGTAGTCTTCAGGATATAAATTTAACTCATCGCTCAGGAGAATTGCCCCGTATGCTCCTTTGTTATCAAGTTCTTGGACCTGACTGTCCAAATCCACCGTATTGTTGTTGTCACACAAAACTACCTTTCCAGCAATTTCTTTTGGGTCGAGGGCTGACAAGAGGCATTTCGCTTTGTCAGGGTTGTCCTTGCCATAGTAGACTTGTGCATCAGCAATGTCGACGCTCTGGGGGAAGTACGACGTGCCCTCTATAGTTAACCCATTCCCCAGGGTTGAAGTCGCGACGAAGCTCCGATCAATAGTTCCTGCTCCGACTGTGATGATCCAGGGCGCTCCGTTGTACGTGGAGTTATAGGCCCCATCATTTCCGGCTGCGCAGACGACGACGATGCCCTTCTCAATCGCCGACAAAGATGCTATGGCAATCACGTCGTTGAAGTACGGTGTGAGCAAGATGCCGAGAGATAAAGACATGATGTCTACTCCGTCAGCAATTGCTTGATCCATTCCAGCAAGCACATCACTTGATGCGGACTCGTACGTGTCTCTTGCCCACAAAACTTTGTACATCGCAACATGAGCTCTTGGTGCTATTCCTCTAGCTGTCCCGCTCGCATATCCAAAATGACTTACTCCAATTACAGGGGCCCCTGCAGCGGTGGATGATGTGTGCGTGCCATGACCAGCGAAATCTCTCGCAGAGTCGTAGTCATACATCTTGGATATATTTAATCCAGCGGCAGCAAGGCCCTTGCTGAAAGACCGAGCTCCGATGAGCTTCCTATTGCAGTTGGATGGGCTAAAGGCAGTGCCGTTCTCGCACTTGCCTTTCCATCTTGGAGGCACCGGCGGCATCCCCTTGTCACAGAAGCTGGCGCTCTCTGGCCATATTCCCGTATCAAGTATTCCGATGATGACATCTTCTCCATATGAGCTGTTGGGCCATAGTCCGGAGCTGTGATTTAGGCCGAGGAACTTGCTGCTGTGGGTTGTGAACAGCTTGCCAAAGGACTCTTTAATCGTTGCTCGATGAGCTGGAGATTTTTCAATCTTGGCCAGCTCAGATGGCGTGAGCCTGGCGCTAAAACCGTGCGTGACATGGTTGTATGAATAGAGAAACTTGTCCTCGCCATCGCTGAGAGATGGCGATATTGAGTCCACAGTAGCACGGTGCCAAGTCTCGTGGGTTGGAAAAGATGCTGGTTTCTGTGAATGATCCATGTGGATAATGTATGTCTGGCGTTCTTCGGATTCTGACATCACGAAGCTAGTCACGGTAGACAACAGAAGTAGCCATAAAATCGCGTTTCGCAAGGCTGAACTAGAAGGATTCATCGCCCTGCTAGTCATGTCTAACGGAAGAAGGCTAAAAGAAATTGGTGAGATGGGAGCTACTTGAACATTTCAGACGAATGTGCATGATATATATAGAAAGACACCCCCTCATACTCTCGTCTCTTCTCGTATCATTTCTGTTCAGAGGGAAGTAAAGAACCGGAGGTTTCAATGCTCTTGAAAAGCCCACGTTATGTCCTTTTGCTCGTGTCAACACCCTAAGTGCCGAAACTCCTTGTGCTAAGGAGCCGGTCAATCACGTTGGAAAGCACACCTGGAGGCCAAAGGCCAATGTCGTCAAGTTCCTAAAGGACGAAAACCATGCCGGTCTCTTTTAGATGATTTTCATATTCTTGTTCAAGATCTGAAGATTACAATAGACTTGCAATTTTTGATTATGTCCTGAATCTGATCATTAACGTCACCCATATCAAACCCAGATTTTAGTTACCTTCCAGCAAATATTAATGTTATTGAGGACAGATTGATGCTCTCTGAAGTTCAATTAGTTTGAACCGTTACTGCAGTGGATAGCCACTCTAAAGAATCCTATTGAAAACCAGCGCAATTTCTGATGAATCCCTTATTGACAGAGAAAGTTAACATATTATGGCTTAAGTTTAATTGTTGTACACTAACTTTATGCTTTTTATTTGTATATCTCATTATTACCTGCTCTAATACTATCAATGCCGTTCAGATCTTCAGTCAATTCATGACCACGTTGTATACGACTCACTTTGTTGCCATTCTTCAAATTCTTTCCTATTTTAAGGGTAACTTATTTCGTGGTTTTTACTTTTCTTTCAAGGGTACCTTATTCCTCGGTCTTCACCTTTTTGCTCACTTTTCCTTCAAAGATATCTTATTTCACGGTCTTCACTTTTCTATTCACTTTTTAGTAGAGTTGAAGGCTTAGCGTACTTTATTTCATGATCGTTGCTCCACTGTAGACTACTACTTATCTCATGGTACTTTGTTGCCATCCTTCAAATTGCTCATAGAGGGTGAGAGTGCACATGAACTGTTCGACGAAAAGGCAAACACAAATAATAAAAGATTGCTTCAGGACTCTCTCTCTCTCTCTCGGCAAGTCGAAGAGAACCCAATACGGCCTGCAAGAACCCTTTTCGCGGGGGATTGACTCAAGATCTGTCCATATTGAAGAAAAAAAAACGAAAGAAAAAGGGAGGCGAGGGGCGACAGCAGGTGATGGTCGAGGGTGGCGATGGCGGGTAGCGAGGGCCCGCATTTGGGTGGAGGAATTCGAGACTGCGCGTCGGTGTTTGAGGAAGCACGTCGAGTGTTTGAATTGCCCATGGAGTTCAGTATCTACGACCATCACTATCCTCGAGAGGCACTCCCAGCATTTCGTTTCATCGACCATGCGTAATTGCATTTTGTAGGTGACAAATGAAAGCCCCCTTTCTTGGTTCAAAGTTTAATTAACCGTCTTAATCCCAATTAAGGGCCAATTAATTAGCTTATTCAGGATCCCTATTTCTTGACAATTCGGTGCTCGCTAGATTAGAGAGGAAGAGAACAATGCTGCCGATGCCATGCGAAGCGAAAAATCATGGGTTGCAAAAAAGAAAGAAACTGTTTTAGGCATTGCTAGAATTACTTTGTATAGTTCATTCAAATTTGATATGATATGCTGAAAATTCAATGAAATAGTGTAACTGAACTGAATTTGCAACAAATTTCGGTAAAACACCATTGTCTCTCGATCCATGCATGCATTTGATAATCATGATCTAAAACCGCAATATCTTAAGAGCGATACGATGAGGTATTACATTAGCCAAGCTTTAAAAGTTAAAATTAAAGATCTTATTGGATATCACCCCTTGCCCCATCGCCATCTTCACGCTTCCTTTTATAACTTGACGCTCAAGCTCCCTCACTAACTCAACGAGCTGATCCATGAAGTTGCCCATTATTTAGGGCACAATTTAAGGAGAAAAATTGCTACGAATGAAGCCCAAGTTGGGTTGGGCATGGGTAGGCCTGGGCAAGATCAGATATGGGTCGCTAAAAATGCATTATGAATACATGATCATTATGAATACATGAATCAATTTAGGTCAAACCATTTTTGACCCGATTTATCCGTTTGAGAGATCTAGCATTAATGAAATATTCATTTGGATTTTTCTTTATCAATTAGAAAGAGGAAACTACCCTAATTTAGGTGGTAATAGGAAAATGTCACCAAAAAACTTAAACTTTACCCGATGTGACAAATTTGCTTTGAACTTTTTTTGTGACACAAAAAACTCTAAACTTTGCCAACTGTGATTCATTTACTCTAAACTTTTTTTTCGTGACACAAAAAACTCAAAACTTATATTCATGTGACATATTTACCCTAAATTATAAGGCATTTTCGTTTTTTACTTTTTAAAATTTTTTTCTTTTGCTTTTCTTTTTCTTCTTTTTTCTTCTTCTCTCTTCCCTCTGTTGGCCATGGTGGAGGGAAGCTTGACTTAGGCGAGGCCACCCTTCCCTGGGTCGGGCAAGGACAGCCTTTGCTAGATCCAACGAGGGCAACCCTCACCTGACGCAAGCAAGGCGACCCTCGCCTAGGTTGGATCTGGAGAGGAATGCCCTTGTTGGGGTCGTGCGAGGGCAGCCCTCAATTGAGCCAGCTTCCCTTCGTCGGCAAGAGAAGAAGGAAAAAGAGAAAAAAAAAAAAAAGGAAAAGGAAAAACATAAAAAGGAAAGAAAAGAAAAAAATTAAAAATTAAAAGATGAAAATGCCCTTTAGCCATAGGGTTGGGGTAAATGTGTCATAGTTGATAAAATTTGGGGCTTTTTGTGTCACAAAAAATAGTTCGAAATAAATTTATCACATTGGATAAATTTTAGGGTTTTTGGTGGCTTTTTCCCGTGGTAAATAAATCGACTAGGAAATCAACATGTATTAATTCCCATTCATTGGTGAACTAAACTATCATGTATAACCTAAATTACTACATGATTTCTAATGCATGGTATATCTAAAATACTAAGTTGAGAAACATATAGATATGAATATAACCTAAATTATGCAATAGGCATTGGGTAATAGTTTAATTTGACTACATCACCTCTAATTTTTACCACATGTTTTTAACCTAACGGCCTCAATACTTTTAACCTTAATTAAACATTCTTATCCTTTTGTAACTCATGGAGGTCTTCCAAATAGGTCTCCCTATTGATCATAAGAAGCCACTTTTGGGTGCGTTTGTTTCGCAAAATACATTTTCGAGGAAAACATTTTCCTCATTTTCCGGCATTTGGGTCGCTTAGGAAAATGAGTCAATGGAAAATGTTTTCCTAGTCAACGGAAAATGTTTTCCTAACAAAGCTTAAATTCAGGAAAATGATTTCCCCTTTGAAATGACCAGAAGATGTTTCCAAATCTACCAAAGCTTAGATTTGATGCTTGGTTTACAAACAATTATTCTTATAAAAATATATTTTAAAAAATTGAATTTGAATTTTTTATTTTTTTTAAAAAATAAAATTTGGAAATTTTTAAAATAAAAATAAAAAATTCGAATTTGCTTCTTTTTCTTTTTCTTTTCTTCCTTTTACTTTTTACTTCTTCTTCACCTGTCACAGGCCACAAGGACGGCCAGTGAGTTTTTACTTCTTTATTTTTTTTCCTGTGATGAAGTGTGATTATTTTTTAATGGGATACAAACGGCAGAAAACATTTTCAATTATACATCACCAAACAAAGGAAAACAAACCGCATTCTTGGAAAATGCTTTCCCGGAAAGCATTTTCCTTTATTATTAAGTTTTCCGTAAAACAAACGCACCCTTTTAAATAGAGAGCTTTAACTCATGCTTGCAAGGAAAGAGAGAGTGTTCCATGTCACTTTCCCTTCCTTTTCTTTTCCCACTATTTTGAAGCAAAGGTAAAGGTCCCACATTAGTATTTTGAAAGTTTCCAAATTGATATTTCAAGTGCTCATAAGGTGAATTGTTGTATTTCCCCTCCGTTTTATCAAACTAGTTTTGTTGCTTACAAATATAGAGTTGTTAATCCACGTTGTTGATTTATTTTCTTTTAAGGTATTTAAAAGCTTTGATTTGCTCGAGTCATTTTCAAGATGAGTGAAAACTCTCAGGACTAATTTCAAATGATCTACTTAGTACTTTTGACTTTGTTATTTGATGATTGTTAATTTTAATTTGATCTTTGATGTTAAGTGTGAGAAAGTTTCGATGATTTCATGTTGATTTGTCATGTTCATTGGACTTGAATTGACCTCCCAAAGGCATGGTCGTCTAATGGATGAGAAGAAGGGTAAAGACGTGGAATTTGCACTTGAAGATGATATTCACGTGATCCTTGCTAAGTGATTGACTAATTAAATTAAATCGTTGTCAATTTATTGACTTTTATCGAGATACCAATTGTCTTAAGTTGCCGATTTTTAATTTGTATTTTCTAATGATAATTCTATCTTGCGATTGTTGACTTGAACCGATGAGTCTCCACATGCCGAGTTTGTGATTAATCGATGTCATAAGACTCAATAGTGTAAAAAGTGTAAATGGTGAAATCAAACTAGAAAATAATATTTTTATAATACCAACTAAGTTATCGATTTATGAATTAAGTGTTGTCAATTAATCACGTGGTTGATTCTCGGAGACGTTGATGTTCACGTTGTCAATTATATGAGTTGTCAATATCACATTGTTGATTATACGAGTTGTTGCTAAGTTGAATTGTCAATGTTCACATTGCTGATTATCTGAGAATGTTATCATTGCTTGTACGGGAATGAAAAGAGAGGAAAGTGTGTAATTAATACTTTTGTAATTGATGCACATGACTATTGTATTTTGGTAACAATTTGTATGAAATGATGTCATACACTGAATGTTAATTTTGATGATGGTTATATAAGAAATAATAAATGTTGTTATGTGATTATATATAGAAATCATTATGTTATGTTTCTTCATAGTTGGTGGGGGAAAATGCTTGGGAGTTGAGATGCCTTGTGAATCAAGATGCCGTAGAAGTGTTTGGAATGCCTCAGAGTTGGGTTGTCTTGTGAGTTAGGATGCTCAGGAGTGTTTTTGGGATGCTTCGGAGTGGAGACACCCAGTGTGATGGGATACCTCAAGAGTCGAGATGAAATAATTAACATAATGCATGATTATGTGCATACATGTCTAATAATAAACTAATTGGTGATAATCACATATTAGAGTATGTTATGCCATCCGCTTACATTTGAGTGAACAACCTTAAGTGCTATTATTCATGGTTTCGATCAACATAACATGCCAGGTAAATTGGTGCATCCATGTACCTGGATCATTGTGCTTTGCATGTACCAATTAAGTAATAAGATGATTTTCTACCTTATACTCAGAGATTTCATTTGCTGAGCTTGATCTCACTCCTTATTTTTCAGACATTTAGGATAGAGCTGCTATACATTTTGAGTGTGTTTATGAATATGTGCTTGTACGTGATTCAACCGAGTATGTAGTAAGTACAGTTTGGTGATATGAATTGACATAGGTGTATTGGGGTGGATCCTTCATCGATTTCTAGCCCGATACTTCAACATCGATGGGGAGTCAGTTGGACCACTTAGGGGCTTAGATGGTCCTCCGGGCTTCAACGATGATGGCGTATCGATGGGCAAAATTGTTGATCTGTAGTTTAGTAGAATAACTTGCGTAGGCAAGTTTTTGAACATAGGAGTATGGGGCAGCATCGTCGAGACCCGACTTTCTTCCCAGAGTTAATGCATTTTATTTTATTTCTTTTTGTACTTGCATTAATACTTGGAAAAGGGAAGATAATGGTAAGATGCATATGTAAATTATTCAGACTTGCCAAATCATATTTCTTGCATGATGTGAGTTCTTGTAATATTATGAGTAATAATTAGAAAGACATGTGTCGCACGTGACATTCTGGGGCGGCTTGAAACACCGTGCTAAAACTTGAATTAAAATAGGCTATGAGGATGCGAAATATACTAACTAGTAAAAGGGCGGCTCAGGACCGCTCGAGATGCTTTTCAAAAAGCCACGACAAGAGCCGTAGGCACGCTTTCCAGCGCATGCACGGTCTGGACAAGGGTTTGGGGCCGTCCCTCGAGTGCAAAAAATGGCTCTTGAATGGCCCCTGGGCGATCCCGTCCACGGGCCATAAGGAATAGAGTTCGACCTGAGATATCCCGGAGATGGAAGACAGAGCCTAACACCCGCACAAAACCCACGGCCCAGCATGTGTGTCAACGCTGGGCAGCTAGGTCGTGGGGAGATTTCTCTTGCTTGGAACATCACCTATTGAACTTTGGAAGGATGATGAGGAAGATGGAGAGATAAGGATTGTAAGTCCCAATTCACTCTCTTTAATTGCTCTTGGAGTTATCTCTATCTATTTTCATCGTGCTATATTTATAAAGGTAAGCTACAGTTGAGTAAAGCGTAAAAACCTGCCCTTGGGAGGGGAATAGAAACAAGAGGGATCCACTGAAGAAGATCATTCTCAGTTTTGAAAGAAGTTTTTTCTTAGATTGGGAGAGGGGTGTGGCCGGTCACCCGAGGTCCTACTCTAACTAGTTTGGTTCTATTATGAGGTTCCAATCCTTCTCTACTATCTAGTATACCTCAAAAGAAGGTTCATTTGCATGTTTGCCAACTTGTGGGGAGTAAATTTGAAACACTAGTAATGTGAAAATGTGTTGTAAAATGGGTAATTAGAGGTGA
The DNA here is from genome assembly GCF_016545825.1 of Eucalyptus grandis. Lineage (NCBI taxonomy): Eukaryota > Viridiplantae > Streptophyta > Magnoliopsida > Myrtales > Myrtaceae > Eucalyptus > Eucalyptus grandis. Next base: position 34,420,145 of record NC_052618.1, read on the forward strand.
CTATTCATTTGAACGAATTTTAAATGTACTAAAATGAGAGGGCAAGTAAAAATGAGGGTCACAAATGTGAGTTCATACCATAACGATACCTTTTTTTAGCGGTCCAATTACTTCGTTGTTATTTATGGATTAGATTCCTATTTTTTTTTTTTTTTTTTATGAAATACATGAGTGATTTCAAAGCGAAAATTTTAAGTATTGACATGAGAATGTCTTTGAACAAAATAAAAAAGTATATCTATGATTTTGTTTTTTGGCAAGGTGTAGGGACTGCCTATTGGCTGAGAATTTTTTGTCGATGGTTTGTTGGTTAGCTTTTGGTTTACCCGAATAAACATCGTACTTTAAACTTAACCAAGAAGTTTTTTTCCCATCTAAGACTGCTTTATACCATTAAATCAAAATTTTTCACTTTTCAAGGTGGCCAATATGAGTTGGTTTTTAATCTCAAACAACACTTTCGAAAGAGTTTCCTATGACCCCTTTGTGTTCTTACATTTAGCTAATTGATATACATATTTTTTATTTGTTATTGACAATTAATATAATTTAGCTGTAATTATATACTTTTTTCAATAAGTTTGTAGAAATAGATTTTATTTTCAATTAATTTTCATTGCACTTTGAGGTCAGGTGAATTATGTGTTGAACTTCTTGTAAATTGGCTCCATTGATAAAAAAAAAATATGTTAATATCACGAAAAACCTCATACTAATATACACGTGACAAATTTATCATCTCAAATTGGTATACTTATGATCAATTTACCCTCAATTAGTTTTTATTAAATTTCACCCTTCAAGTTGCTGAATTAAATGACACATAACAGTTGATGGGATGTAGCGATCGAGAGTTTTATTCTTGTAATATTGGTTTGTGGTTTTTTTTTATAGTTTTAATTCAATTTAATGAAATTAACGCATGATAAATTTATCATAAATGTATCAATTTAGGATTTTTCATGATATAAAAATTAGTTTAAGGTAAATTTATCGTAAATGATTTTTTGTGATATTAAGAAGAAGAAAAAAAATCTGGCTCCACCGCACCTACTGCGGAACGTCGTCGCTTCATGTTCGGAAGATCTCTCTCGCCAAGCTCGCTCTCTCTCTCTCTTTCGGTGCTCGCAGTGTGCAGAGAATTATCCAAGCTCCGAGAGAGAACCATGGCTTCCATGTACGGAGCATCAGCCCTCCTCTCCGCAGGCTCCACCTCCCTCCCTCCCAAACCCCAAACCCTCGCTCCCATATCCTGCTCCGCCGCGACCGCCGCCCCCCGCGCCGCTCTGAGCTCCAGGTACCCCCCACCTCTCGCCCCGATTGCGCTCTCGATTCAGCCCCTCCTGGCATTCGTGTTGGGCTTTAAGGGTTTTTGGTCTGGTTGAGGAGATGGAGTTAGTTGAGCTTCTTGAGCCTTTTTTTATTTTATTTTATTTTATTTTATTTTATTTTTTTGTGCTTGTGGGTTGGGTTGGTTATGTTATGACTGGCTGCGTCTTGGGTTTTTTTTGTTTCCCAGGATCGTTTCGGTGTCGCGGAGCATGGAGATGGCGATGCCGCCGCCTTACGGTGCCACCGCCTCAGGTTGGCTTCGGTTCGCCGTTTGTTTTTTTTGGTCAATTGCGGGCTGTCGAGTTTCGTTCGCTTTTGCATTTATTGGACTTCTGTGTATTGTGATTGTTTGTCGCCTCGACTTAATTTGGCTATCCTGTTTTTCACTCGGTGTTTTTTGTGGGTGTATGGATGTTCGGCACGAATATTATCTAAATCTCCGCACCGATGCCTTGTGCTCAATGTGCTAGTTCATGATAGATGCATGCGGTGGATGAATTCAGATTTGTTCTGTGCTAAGTTTAGGGCTGCTTCCATTGCTGTTTTGTTATTTTGAGTGGTTATTGTATTCCGGGTGAGGAAGAACGTGCTATTCTTTGTTTCAGGTTATGTGCTGACCTTAATGAATGATGCTACTGAATGTGCTTGTTCCAGGATTGTCCAGTAGAAGTTATGGAGTGCCTCGCAAGCTGGACACAAAGGATTTATATGATTCCAATTTGAGGTGAACTACACTGACCCTTCTTTGTACGACTTTGTTAGAGTTACTATGGGTGCTACATTATGTTGTAAATGCTCTTGTCTTCTCAAAGATGAGATATGTTGTACTGTGTTCTAATGAGTCAAAAAGTTTTGCCTTTACTTGAATTAATGATAATATTTGAATTCATTTGGAACTGTGCTCAATCTGTTGAAGGTGGATCTTTTTTATGAGCAAAAACTATAGCTTGCCCTTATAGCATGAAACCCCTTGTGGTGTTTGTTGTGGGTATGAGATTTTTCGACTATCATTCTTATTTGATGTGTGATGGAATTGAGAGATTAGGAATTTGGTTTTCTGGGTAAGTGTTTGGTATGGGTTTTCTGGAAATGGTAGATGGAAGGGTTTTATATTGGTGTGTATGAGCGGAAAATGAAGTTGGGATAGATGAATGAATCACACCTCGGCCTAGGATAAAGAACCCAATTCACCACCCAGGCATAAAGGAATACACCACCCCTGGTCAAGGATAAAGAAGTTTACCACAGGCATAAAGGATTACACCACCAGTCAAGGATAAGGAATTCAAGGTTCACCACCAAAGAAATTGTATAAAGAACTGAAGATAGAAATTCACTCACTTGAGGAAAATCTCATGTAATCATCAAAATTCAACTCTGTCTCGACATGTGAGAGCACTTTGCTATTTATAGAGACACTTTGCTTAGGGACTAAACAAGCCTAAATGACTCTTGGAATCTATGACTCTGAAATTTTGCAAACAATTTTAACTCTGGGACTAGTCACACACTATTATGACTTATGATAATTAACAATGCACTTAGATGCATAATAACTAGGACTAGATACATAGTAACTAGGACTTGATTCACCAAATTTGTGCACTAGTCTTGGTAGTCGAACAAACCATCTTGGAAGATTGATAGACATCCATGGAAATCAATCATTAGACACTTGGTAGTCAATCAGCACACTTGGTAGACGAGCAGCAGACTTGAAATCGACAACTAATATTGTAATTCGGGAGATACCATTCGTAGTTGACATCTACAACCTTGGATCCATTGAATTAAGTTGTGGCTGAAATTTGCCTTTGCTTACATGATTAATGATTGGGCTGGATCAATCAATAAAACCTGAGTTGCGTTCAAGAGTTGTTTCATAGAACCAGATATTCCTGCATCATTATTGAACACATGTCATTTTCATCCATTTTTGAATTTAGCTATTGGGTATAATAGCAGATTCTATCTACTGGAAGAATGAGTATGAGTTTATTGCATTTTGTAATGGACAGTCATGGTGCAGTAGAAGCCAAAAAGGGTAACCCTCCTGTAATGCCTGCAGTAATGACTCCTGGAGGAGCACTGGACCTCTCATCTGTGTTATTTAGAAACCGCATAATTTTCGTTGGGCAGCCAGTCAACTCAATGGTGGCTCAGCGGGTTATATCACAGCTTGTGACTCTCGCAACCATTGATGAGGATGCCGATATACTGGTGCTGTACTTAATCTTTTGTCTATCAATAATTGTAAAACGCCCCTTTTAAACTTTAATTTGTAACTAGTTTTTTGACGTGTTGATTTGCTTTTCCAGATGTATCTTAATTGCCCCGGTGGAAGCACATACTCAGTGTTGGCAATTTATGATTGTATGTCTTGGGTAAGAGTCTTCTGTATATGGTTTTCCTTTGTGATAAAATATCCACGGGGCTTTTGCATAATGACACAATTTTTTCAGATCATATGACTTCCCAACATAGTTTGAAGACCTTCACATTTATCTGTTTTAAAGTTTATAGGTCAATCTGCGTGGCTTGATCCAGATAATTATAGGGAGATGCTTCTAAGGATAGGGGTGGATTTTGTTGGTTAAGAAAGTCAAACTATGTTGCTTCAGTGTTGCACTTTTTGATGGACAGTCTTAATTGGAACTTTAAGAAGGAATAGTTAAGGAGGGAAATATGTTGGCTGTGCTAAGGAGGGAAACAGATCTCTGACATCCCTTGTCCTTCTCACTCCCTAATCTTTCCTTTTTATATTTTTTTGTGGGAATATTTGGGTGGAGAATGAGGTACAATTTTCTGGGATGATAATGTAACTTTTATGGCATATAAGGGTGGTCCATGTCTTCGTGGGACTTGGCTCCTAAAAATACATTTCAAGTATGAAGTGATCATAAGAGTGGAACTAAGTGGCACTAGGCTAATTATATGCTTGTTCAGGATCTAAGGTTAATGGCACTAAGCTAATTATCTCATGTTCAGGATCTGTTGCGGAGCATTTTATAATGCTGGCTTAATTACTTTTATCTGGCCTATACGACAAACTTGGGCAACCTTATTGGTCTTCTCTGCATTGACAAGTCTACAGAGCTGTGAATCAATAGCCCCCTAACACCCTTCATAGAAAGTACCTTTGAGATTTCTATGCCCAATGCATTTAAGGACACTCTGCATGTTTCCAGATAAAGCCAAAGGTCGGTACAGTTTGTTTTGGAGTGGCAGCAAGCCAAGGAGCACTTCTTCTTGCTGGTGGAGAAAAGGGAATGCGTTATTCGATGCCAAATGCACGGATCATGATACATCAGCCTCAAAGTGGATGTGGGGTATGGTCTCAGTCAGTCCTTTTCCATTTTTGTTGGAGGAAGCATGTCTTTTTGAGTATGAGATGATCAAACCTAAAACATGTGAACCTCTTTCTCACCTCTTACCAAGCACGGCAAACTCACTTAAAGAGGTAATTGCTTACAAAGAGCAGAGTCTGCGCTAGAACCTCCAAAGTTTTGGAGCTTAAAATGTCTCTCTCTTTGAGCCAGCCTACTTCTATTGATCTGATATTGCTCTGCCAAGGGCCCATTGGTCTTGGAACCTACTATTGGCTTTCAATCAACTAATTAAAGTTCCTTTGACAGCAAGCTGATCATAGCTTGGTTCTCGTAATGAGTATGAAGGTTATGTTCTTTCAGTCAGCATTATAATCTCTTGCTTGTAGGCTATTTTAGCTATCTATAATGGGAAGTTCTCATCCATTATAGTCCTTTTTGCTTAACTACCACTCTTGCTTGGAGGGCACTCTAATTGCCATTTGTGATCCTGACGAAGATTATAGACATGAGTAAGAAACAAAGTTTGGGTCTTTTGAGACCAGAAGTTTGCATCTCTAATAGGATTATAGGTTACTTTCCAAATGATGTTCTCTGATGTGTATGCTTTAGCCCATGTAGTTCTATAAACCATAGCATGTGCTCAACATAAGATAAGTTAGTTTTAATGTGCGCAAGCATCATTGGATTGTTCTTCTTGCATATTAACTTGTGCTGCTTGTTTAACTCAATGTCTTTGATGGGTGGTTTCGCTGGAATAACCAATGATAAGATTAGCCATTCTTTGATAAAACCGACAATAGGGTCACTATTTTGCAAATGATGTGGAAAAGGGTGTTCATAATTGACATTGTCCAAGAGCTTTGATAAGTGGGTGGGCTAGATGGGGGGACTTGGGAATTTCCTAGGTCCATTGGTCAGGCTGGGCTGGAAGGGGCCAACTTTGGGCTCACAAAGTGTTTTCTGAGCCCACCGATAGAAAGAAAAACCTGAAAAAAGAAAAGAATGCATGGGGCCAATCTAAATTTCGTTGAGGCTAGAATTCCATTGGCGAGGATATCTTGAGGAGACACAATGTGCAAGCCTGTCCAACTGTTAGTTGGGCTTAGTGGGGTCTCATGGGCTCAAAATGGCCCAAGCCTGCATGAATGTTGGATGGGACCATAGAGTCGCTAGCTCAGGAGCAGGTTTAATCAAAGGGAAGATCACTACCCTCATGAAGCAGTGAAAGCTACTTTAGGGACATGGAGAACATTGTTTATAGACTTAAATAATCAAAGTATGTAATTGAAAAAGGATAATTTCCTTTGGTAATCTCTTTAACTTGTTCCCACATTTCATTAAGTAAGCATGGCCAGAGTATGGCAAAAGTTCATGCTGTCAAGAATCAAGTCCAACATGTTTGTATGCCATGTATGTTTCTCAATACTCCACTTGCATTTGAGTCAACATATTATATTTGAAATTGGTCATCCCCCCCACTCTTCCTTTTCCGGCGCGGGGGTTGAATGGAGGACATTTCAATTTTTCCCATTTGACTAGTAAAAAGTGGTCCCAAACCTCTGGTTGCAATAGCACCGAAACTACCCTATTTTATTTGACTACATTTTACCTTGTTAGCAGTTTTCACAGAGTTGGGCTACAACCTCTGTGAAGCTTCTTCACAGTTTTGATTAACTCCTCACCCAGCCTCAACTGAGGTTATGTGATGCTTTGTGATCTTCACCAAGCCTCATCCAGGCTTGTGAAGCACCGTGACACTTCATCCATGGAGTTGATCTTTATTTAACAATGAAACTCTCTTCCTTAGGAAAATGTGGAATAAACAAGGAAATAGATCAGGAGACATCACCCTGCTCAGTTGAATTTGAATAAGGAAGAAGCAGTGGAGAAAATTGTTTTTGGGGACCACAAAATGATAACACGGAAATGGAAAGAAAGAAAAAACCAAATTTGAAGGTTTGTTGCATACCCGTAGACAGTTAGTTTCATTAACTGTTCTTGTTTTATATCTATGCATCTGTTTTATCCGAAAGTGTTTCCTTTCCGTTTCTACTCTTTTAAAATGTGTCAGGTCGTCTTTTTCCTATTATCTAGTTCCCTTAAGGAAACACTAACTTATCTTCAATTCATCTCCCTTCTACCATTGTCCCTGGCTCAATCGAAAATGAAGTTTTCCATTCCTTGGCTCTCATGCTTATTTCCTACGTCAATTCCCTATATTCTTTTTCACCCTTTAAAGGTAATGAGCCTTTTTTTCTCTTTTCTATTGACATTCGCTGTGCCACTCCTCACTGGGGAGAAATGAAAAGGGAAAGCAAATTACTAAACAAAGATTAATTTGTTGATGTCCTGGAGAGAGGTTAGTTGCACACCAGCTGACAGACCTTGATTGCTTGCCCTTTTCTGATGATATGTATCATGTAAAGGAGGACATGATTTATTAAATTCAGTGTACTCGTGCCATTAAATATCCTTAAATTTGTTTGCCCTTTTCATGGCTGAATGTAAAGTGACATCTGTTGGAGCCTTCACTGCAACAGCCTCAGCCCCAATGAGATATTGGTTTCTCATTCTGTTGTAGCCTTATATTGCTTTGGATGGGACTACCTGTGTTGTCCGTACACATCAAATGGTTTGGTTGTAGGGATATAAAAGTTTGAGGATACCTAAGTTTTCTGCACTTATCTTACAGTTGGGGATCTACATTTTCTGCGCACATGTTGCAGTTTGGTTGCTAGTTTAATTTCTGTTAGTCTTATATTGCTTTACATGGGAATACCTACTTGCTGTATACATCTTATAGTTTTGTGGTAGCACTTTAATGTAGAGCTGGTTGCCATATCCTTTAGCCACAATGACAAGGCTGAGTTGTTTTTGACGCTTCACTTGATCTCCGGTTTAATTGTTTCAGAGATGCAGCTTATGTACATCGAGGAGGATAATTTTACTAGAGAAACTTTGATATAGCAGAGAAATGGTTGCATAGTTTTAGGTGATGTACATATTGGTCATCACAGGTCTGATTCCACATAATTCTTCTTGTAGGGCCATGTTGAGGATGTTAGGCGCCAAGTGAATGAAGCAGTTCAAGCTCGCCATGTTCGTATCTCTTTCTTAAATATCTCAGTTCTTGCATCTCTTTCTTAAATCTCTGAGTTCTTGAGGTGAAATGGAACTTTTTGTTTCCTCCTCAGTATGGTTGAGTGAAAGATGTGAACATAGTTTGGTTAGCTCGTTAATTATTGTTTAGCTTGGAAAACATGACAGAAGGTTAGCAGTTTCTAAGAAAATTAAATTTATGTCATGCAATGCCATTATATGTCATTTTTACTAATATCAAGTTGTCCTTCTGATGGTGTTTTTATTGTCTCTTGGCTCAATTTTGAGGTTGTTGTTGCAATCTCTACAACTTGATCTTTTGCGGATAATCTGTTGCAGAAAATTGACAAAATGTATGCTGCTTTTACTGGTCAATCCATTGAGAAAGTGCAGCAGTACACAGAGAGGGATCGTTTCTTATCTGTTTCTGAGGTAATTTTGCTGAATCCTTTTCCTCATTTATCATGAGCACTTTGCACATTCTTTCAGGTGGCATGAGTAGTTGGTCTGAGAGAATTCTACTGAATTCTTTTCCTTTAACATCACTAGCGTTTTACATGTTTTTCAAGGTGACATGATTAGTTAATTTTGTATATTTCTAAAGAACGGATAATTTAAGTATTCTGCTTTATTAAAAGGCTGCGGGAGGTCACCTATTGAAGTTGGGATCCTAGTCAACATTGGATCACACAATAAGGGGCTATATAACAATGACCTCTTTCTTTGTTGATTAATACAATAGGGGAGAAGATCAGTCATTTTTTTGCTACAAATTTATTTAAGCGACTGTTTATTAGGATAGTTTGGATAATGAAGTGGCAGGAGGCAGTGAGCAGCCAATCACTATTCATGCCAGATATCCTAGGGCTCTTTCCTCTGTATAGGACGAAGGGGAGCTAGGTAAAAGGTAGTGTTAAACCTATTCAACCACCTAATATCTGCCGACTTTATCATGGTGGATTTTCAACCTGTGTTTGAGTTATTCAAATGTAAAGCAGTAATGCCTTAAAGGGAATCTTGAGGCACCACTTACATTATTTAATCTACATGTCATCGTCCTTTGTTCACACTGATGAAGTAGCCCACATCACCTGTTTGTGGGGTTCAATGGGCTTTATATTCATGAAGTCGCTCCACCTCTTGGTTTAAAATTTTAGGTTGGACTTTATAACATATTGGAGTTAGGTTTCACCTCAATTTATTTCTTGTGTGAGCTGCCTCCCCATTTGTAACATTCATGTGGCATTCGTAGTCTGGTTTGTATGTGAGAGAGTGTTTAAGTATCTATATTACTTGTTTGCGGGGTTTCAATGGACTTTACATTCGCGTATTTGCGCTTCACCAATTAGTTTAAGCTTTTAGATTAGATTTTCTAACACACAATACCTTTGCCTAGACCTTCACATGGATTTTTCTGGTGATTTTTGAATCTCCTCCTGGCAATTGATGATGTTAATGTGTCATCATAAAATATTCCATAGCTCTAGTTGTATAGACAGAAGTTGAATCAAACTCTACTATCATGTTTTGTATTTCAGGCCATGGAATTTGGACTCATTGATGGGGTTCTGGAGACAGAATACTAGTCTCAGAGTGAGGCCTAGCCATTCTTTTCGGATTCAGAAGATTATCCAAGTTTTTGTTACGAAATTGCAGTTTAGTGGGAGTGAACCAGGAGGAATTGACTGCTGCCTCTAGAAGTAAATTGTAGATTATTTTGGGATATGTTTGTTAGTTATGCTGTCGTATTTTGGTCCCACAAAGCATAAGACGAGAGGCTCACCACCTCCGTATCCTTTTGTGTTCTTTTCCTCCGTCCACTATTCATTCCGCCATGGGGATGCTTCTTGATAGCTACAGTCCAATATCAATTCATTCTTGATAATTTTTACGTGAAGTTTTGTGAAATATAGAGGATTCTATTTGGAATGCCTTGGAGATATCTTGCATGTGTCAAAGATAATTTATCTTTCATTGGCTATTTAAGATGAACTAATTAGGAAAATTTTCATTTGCTTGACTCTAGTAGTCTATGGTCATTGAATAAGTGAGATGTTCCATAGTGAATTTTGAAAATATGCCTTATTGTTGAAGAGATAATCGTATTCTATTATTCAATTAGAGTTACAAATATATATGCTTAATCATACTAAAACATGAATTACTATTCTACTCTTATTACTAACAATACTTTCTGTGATAGGGAATAGTATTTTTTATTATTCAATAAAGTTCAATATATACATCAAAATAAGCCCTAAAGGTTCTAAAGATCACTTCACCTTTTATACTTCTAACACTCCTCCTCAAATTGGAACATAGATATTAATCATGCTTAGTTTATTACAAATATAATCTATCCTCTCATTACCTAGAGGTTTAGTAAAAACATCTGCAAGTTATTCACTGGTTTGGATGTGATTGGGAAGGATTAATCCACTCAGCAACTTCTCTTGAATAAAAATAACAATTAACCTCAATATGTTTTGTTCTCTCATGAAACATTGGGTTGGAAGTTATATGCATTGTAGCTTTATTATCACACCATGGAATTATGGGCATTGAAGCTAGAAAGCCCAACTCAATAATTGTTGAATCTACATTAATTCATGTGTCATTTGTGTGATTGCTCTATATTTTGATTTCGCATTAGAGTGGACAACAACACTTTGTTGGTCACCAAAAAAAAAAAAAAAACACTTTGTTTCTTATTCTTTTGTGATATTAGATTTCCTCCAACTAAAGTACAATAGCCAGTGGTTGGCCTCCTATCATTTAGAGACTCTGCCCAATCAATGTTAGAAAATCCTTCAACTCTACTATGATCATGATTTTGGTAAACAAATATTTTCCTTAAGAGTCTTCTTGAAGCACCTTAATATCTGAATAACTGCATCTTAGTAAGATGTATGGGGGGAAAGACAAAAACTGGCTTACCACTACCTATCATGACAATATTTGGATGAATAACTATGAGATAATTTAGTTCACCCACCAGTCTTCTATACATCTTGAGATTATCAAGAATCTCTCGTTTATATATCTCGAGATTATCAAAAATCTCTCATTCCTCAGTAGCTAGCTTAACCCATTGTTCTGTTGGCGAATCAAGAGGTTTAGACCTAGATATACCTGTCTTAGTAAGCAAATTTAGGACATTTTCACTGTGACAACAATAGATTTATGTGACTGTGCAACTTAAATTCTTAGAAAATACTTTAACTTTCCTAAGTCTTTAGTCTGAAATTGTTGCTGAAAATAGATCTTTAGTTCAGCTATACCAATCGGGTCATCTCTTATGATGATAATATCATCAACATACATAATCAAGTATAATTTCCTCCCTTTGACTGTTTATAAAATAAAGAGCGATCATTTCCACATCTAGATAGTTCAAAAGAAAGTACAGCCTCAAAAGTCTTCCAAACCATGCTCGTGGATTGCTTCAAATCATTTAAAGACCTTTTTAATTAATTTGCGAACCAGTCCCCTAGACTCCCCTTAAGTAACAAACCCTAGAGGTTGCTCCATGTAAACTTCCTTATTAAGAGTATCACACAAGAAAACATTCTTAAGATCAAGCTGAAACGATGATCGATTATATGTGGCAGCAAGAGATCAAAATTCAAACAGAAGTAATTTTGGCAACAAGAAAAAAAATTATCCAAATAGTCAAACCACATACACCTGAGTATATTCTTTAGTAACAAGTCTTGCTTTTAAATGAGTAAGAGAACCATAGGATTGACTTTCATAGCATATATCCATCAACAACCAATAGTAGTTTTGCCTCGATAACCAATAGCAGTTTTGCCTAAAGGAAAAGGTACCAAATCCCAGGTTTGATTAATTTGAATAGCCTTTAATCTTTCTTCCATTGTTTTTCTCAATCAGAACTTTGTAATGCCTTAGCCAGAGACTTAGGGACAATATATTGTTCAACAGTAAACAAAAAGGAATGAAAAGGAGATACATACGAGTATGGGATAAATTTTGCAATAGAATGTTGACTACAAGCACGTGTACGAGCAAGTAAGGGAAATAAAGTTCTTTTTTTTTAATGATGGAGAATAATGGCGATATCCCTTTTAAGTATGCAAATAACCCATAAACATACACTTGATAGCCCTGTGATCAAGTTTTGATACTCCAGGTCGATGATCACGAATAAAACAAACAACATAAAATTAAGGGGGGTAAGACAAATAGTGACTGGAAACAAAATGGAAAAAGGAATGCCATCTTGCAAAATAGAAGAAGGCATGCGATTAATAAGATAGCATGCGGTTAGAAAAGTATTGAACCAAAAGGTTTTGGGGACCTTCATCTGAAATAACATGGATCTAGTAACTTCCAATAAATATTTATTCTTCCTTTTAGCAACACCATTTTGTTGTGCTATATCAGGACAAGAAGATTCATGAATCATTCTATGTTGAGTCATAAATTGACAAAAGGGTGTAGAAAATCACTTCTTAACGTTATCAGAACGCAAAACTTTGACATACACACCAAATTGAGTATGAATTTCATATATAAATGCATGATATATAAAACAATTTTGAATGATTTTTCATTAAGTATAACCAAGTGACTCTGGAATAGTCATCAACGAAAGTAACAAAATATCAGAAACCCAAATTGGAACCACATGAAAAAGACTGCAAATATTTGAACGGACTAACATAAAAGGAGACTTTGCTCGTTTAATGACTCGAGGTGGATACTAATACGATGTAATTTGTCAAGTTGACATGACTTGTGTTTCAAATTAGAAAGGAACGGAAAACTAGGATTTAACTTCCAAAAACTATGCAAAGAATGATGACCAAAACGATAATGAATCTGATGTAGATTTGCAATGTTGGAGCAAGCAATTGAAGGAGCGACCTCTTCAAGCACATACAACATCTCTGTCTCACGCCATTTACCAATCATTCTCTTTGTAGCCAAATCTTGAAAAACACAAGAATTAGGGTAGAATGTCACTAAACAATTAAAATTTTTGGTTAATTTACTAACTGACATCAGATTAATTGGAAATTGTGGAAGATAAAGTACTAAAGACAATGACAATGAAGGAGTTGGATGAACAGTGTCAACCCCCATAACGTATGTGGATGATCCATTGACTAAAGGTATTATGGATGAAGATGGAGTAGTAGAAGAAAATATACCTAAAATGCCTAACATGTGATTAGAAACCCTTGAATTAATGATCTAAGTACGAGAAGCAGCAAGGCATGCAATAGCATTACTTGTCTGTACTAAAGTAGTAGCGGTTGTGAAATATGAAACTAGTTGTATCAAGCAATTCCTTTTCAGACATAACAACTACCTTGCCTTCAGAAGATCGTGGAGAAGAGTCAGCACTAGATGCGATATTCACAAATTGTTGTTGCCACCCTACCCTAGTCTTCCTTGCAACTTATAATAAAATTTTTGAATATAATCAGGTTTGCCAAGGCAATGACATATCTGTGTGGCCCCTAAAGTATCAGTATACACGTAAGATCGTTTATTATTATTTTGTTGACCTTGGTTTCTCTTTGTTCCTATGTCTCGGCCTCCCCTTGAGCCACCATGTCCACCATATCCTCCATGTTTTCCTCCATCACTCCTACTACCGCTATTGGGTCTGGGACATAAGAGCTGAACTATCTACTATAGATGTACCTTGAGAAGACTCATGAGATACTCTAAGAACTTGAGCAAACGTATCTGTGAGTGATGCAACAATCTCTCCTCCAAGAATATATGACCTAATAGTTTTATATACAAGGCCAAGACCTCCTATAAATCCCATCACAACCAACTGTTTTCTTTGAAGTTGCATTTGCTGAACCTTAGCTGAAATTGGGAGAACATCATTCAATTCCTCATACATTCTCTTAAAATCAACAAAATACTGTGTAATAGAATGTCCCTTTCTTTCATATCGGTTAAACTCCTACAATAACTCATAAATTTGTGACTGATTATTTTGACCAAGATATAACACATCCAAATACTTCCACAATTCTCTGACCATGTCAATATGAATTACTAAGTCAACTACATTACTCTCCCTAGAGTTTAACATCTGACCAAGAATATGTGCATCAACAACATCCTAAGTTACATCATTCATGGGTTTAGACTTAGTTAAATGTCTATGTTGATTTTTGCCTGTCAAAATAAGTTTCACAATTTTCTTCCATTGATGGGAGTTAGAACTACCCTCAAGCTTCTTATTGATAATTCGATTAGATGAAGAGGAAATCACCTTAGTCACAGAATTATTCTTCCCATGATCACCCTCAACTTTACTTCCCGAAAAATCACCCATTCTCAAATAACAACACGACAATTCTTGTGATATATTATTTCAGCCACCTTAATCTTAACAATTCATTAATCCAGTAGAATAGAAAAAAATATCACCACATTAAAAAATGTCTCCACAATCCACAAACACCTCTAATTAATAGCCCATAACTAGATTGACCAAATACCCACAAGTCAAGGGCTAAAGAACCAAAAAATATGACTGGGCTAGATTCATGCAAGCATGATAACGTTTAGTATTCAATAGAATAATCACCAAGCAAAACAATTACTTCATAATCACAAGAGCAGGACAATAGATAAGCTACAAGAGGACCTTCAATCACATTAATGGTGAACTACAAGAAAATCATGTGAGAGGGTTGTGTGACTCTGAGGTGGACTGATGGTGGCTAGGGTAGGTTGCCAATGTGCGTAGTGGGTTGCCTGCGGAGGTAAGTTGTTTTGATTAGTGGTTAGTGGTAGTTAGGGTTAGGAATGTGGCTTTGATATCATGTGAAAGAGGAAAGTGTTTTTTATTATTCAATAAAGTTTAATATATACATCAAATAAGCCTTAAAGATCCTAAAGACTACTTTACCCTTTAATACTTTCTAGGACCCTCTCAAGTTTGGATGTAGATGTCAAATAATCTCAACTTATTACATAAGAAATTTATTCTATTCTCTTGTAAAGATTTAATAAAAATGCCCATGAGTTGATCTTCCACCTTTATGTGTTGAAGATTTCTCCTTTTTGAACTTTTTTTTTTGCACAAAATAACAATTAATCTTAATATACTTAGTTTGCTAATGGAAGATAGGATTAGATGCAATATGAATAATGTGATTACCATGGTATAAAACCAATGAATTTGATGGCGATATCCCAATCTCTTATCGTAACATCCTCAAGCATAATAATTTACTTGTCACATGTGCCATAGCTTCAGCGTCAATGTTTGATAAGGAAACTACATGTTGTTTGTAACTCTTCCGCACAACTGAATTACTTCCACAAATCACACAATAACCTGAAGTAGATCTTCTATCCATAGGATATCTAGCCTAATCGGCATTGAAGAAGCCTATAATATTTACATGACCAAAATTTTTAAATAATAGTCTTTTGTTTGGTGTTCCCTTCAACTATTTGACGATTTGAAGCACAACATCCTAATGAATGGTACATGTAGAACTCATGAATTGGCTTTTGGCAAAAGATATATAAAGTTTTGTGATGGTAAGATAGTTTAACTTACCAACTAATCTCCAATACTTCGCTACATGATGTAGTCATCAAGTTTTACATTGGACTTCATAGGGGTATTGATTAGTTAAAATATGCCTATGATGAGAGTTAGGGATGATGAAAACAGAATTTGTGGCAAATATGCTATCCCACATGCACGCCCCTTCCTCGACCTCAGAATATGGATTGTTTGTTAACTACCAAATTCTTCTTCATTTTTTGGCTCATATCATAGAAAATTTTAGGACAGTAGAATTTTGTTGCACAGGTTTCACATTGTGGCAAGTGTAGAGCATAATACCAAGATTGATCAGAACATTTCTAGTTTTAAAAGATCATACCAGATAGAAAGGAAGATGGAGGAGAGGTTTTAGGGATTCATAGCAAACCTCACAATTTTATTTCTAGAGAATGTATGTTTTATTCTGCCTTGTAACGCTTACAAACCTTGCCCTACATAGGCATAAAACAACACACAAAAACAACAAACTATAATATTACAGACTTCACTTGATCAACAAAGGCCAATTATTTGCACCTGACAAGTTTTCTACCGACAAACTGACTTATGCACACATTATCCCGCTTTTTTTGCTTATGCTACAGTGCTACAGTACTATGCTACAATACCAAACAGTGCCAAATAGTACACGAACATTGCTGAATAGTGCGCTATAGCGCTTTAGGTCAAATTCACCAAGAATGTGTGCAGAAGTCAGTTTGTCGGTATATGAGTAAGCTACTTCGATAATAAGAAAATAGTGAAGATGTCCCAAATCTTTAGTATTGAATTTTGTATGCAGAAATTGCTTAAGTTTCTTAATACCATTTGAATCACTACCGGTAATGATGATATCATCATCATATACAACTAGAAAGATAAAACCAACTGAAGAGACAAAGCTGAAAATTGAATGATCTACCTTGCACTGCTTTAATCCAAATTTGAAAATTGCATCAATAGATCTACAAAACCAAGCATGAGATTACTTAATCCATACACAGTCTCATGTAGGCGACATATTACATTCTCCCCTCGAGTAACAAACTCAAGTGTTTGCTCCATTTAGACCTCCTCAGCCAGATCATCATGTAGAAAGGCATTTTCCATATCTAGTTGATGAAGTAGCCACTGAAATCGCACAACTAATGAAATAAATACACGAACAAATGGAATTTTGGCCACTATAGAGAGAGTATAATCATATTCGACACCATAAGTCTGAGTATGCCTTTTCACAGCTAATCGTGCCTTCAATCGTCAAGAGTGCCATCTAGATAAAACTTAACAATAAAAACCAAATGACAACTAATAGGTTTCTTACCCATAGGTAAGGAAGTAAGTTGCCAAGTTAGGTTCTTAATTAGTGCCTGCATTTCAATTTTCATGGCACGATGCTATCCTGGATGAGTAAGAGCTTAAAAAACACTACTAGGCACAGATATAGAGGACAAAACAAGACAAAGGTAGAGAAGATAGGGGATAAATGATCATAGGACAAAAGTTAGAAATAAGACAACACATGTGAACACAAATAGAAAGATCAAAAGGAGCATAACAATCAACATGACAACCGACACAAGAGCGCATACCTTTTCGAAAAGCAATGGGCGGATCAGGATTAAGATTAGGATTATAGGCTAGTACTATAATTGATGGGTGAACAAATGAATCAGGTGCCAGTAAAGATTGTAATGTTATAAGGATTGTAGTACATCGATGATAGGTGTGGTTGGTAAATTTAAATAGTGTGGATGTAGCTAGAGAATGTGAAGTGGAATCGTTGGTATGACATAACCCATTACCATCACAAGACGCCGTTGAAACCACTGAAGAAATAAGATATGGGTGGTCTTCAAAGAACGTCATATTTGTGGACATAAAGATACAATGGCAAGTGGGATTGTAAAATTTGTATCCCTTCTGAGTTCGAGAGTATCCTTCAAAGACACATTTTTCAGCACTTGTCAAGACTTGGGGTAAGAAAGTGTACAAAATAGACACACCCAAAGACTTGACGAGGTGAAGAAAAGAGGACGGATTTGATATAAAGTAGAAAATGGCGTCTCTCCTTGGTAAACGGAAGTTAGAAGCCTATTAATTTAATAACACAATGTAAGAGCAACATGGCCCCAAAGGTTTTAGGTAGATGCATGTACAACATGAGGAAACCACCCTAAAGAAAAATCAAAATTAGGAAACACCTTTTTGCTCAAATCTAAACCTAGAAATTCATACAACCACATCTTTACACAGCCATCCCAAAAGACCATTTAAACTAGAAATTGTAAGTGCAGCGATCTACGCCCTATTAAGAGCTCCCTTCACTTGATAACTTGGAAGCTTTTGGCCCTTCTTCCTCGCATCTACCCCCTCAAGCAACTGGATCACAGCAGGCTACAAATGGCAGGGACTTCTGAGAACCATCTAAGGCTGGTATTGTGCAGGAAAATGGGCAATCTGTGGTCTGAAGAGGATATCACAGAGCTAGTAGAAAAAAATCCCCAAAGAAGAGAAATAGGAAAGTGAACTGATTCTTTATGGAAAACTTTATTCTAAACCCAATATCTTTTTTCAAAAGGATTACCAAACCTATCAATTGATTTACTTAGCCCACACATGTATTCTAATTTTTAAGCATTTCTAAGTACGATGAGAAAAGCATGGAATATAAATTTAGTAAAGTGTGAGTTTTTCTCTTTCATTTTCAATTATGTTGAGGATAAAAGAAGAGTATTAGAGATGAAGCCTCGGATGTTTACCAGCAATCTTCTTGTTTTGTAGGAAGGAGACCTAGACATTCCAGAACACTATTATGAATTCATGCATCACGCTTTCTTGGTATAGATTTTGGGGCTCCCTCGAGCTCATATTAATGAAGCCTCTATGTAGCAAATAACAAAAAAATTTAGGCAGGGTAGAAGAAGTAAAACTTGAATAAAAAAAACAACAACTCGCGTAAAGTTGGAAAGGCAAAAGTGCATTTAAATTTGGCAAACCCACTGAAAACTAACACAATTATCAACATGGGAGACAAAAAATGGTGGTTAGACTTCAAATACGAGAGACTTCTACATTTTTGCTACTCATGTGGGAATTTAGTCAATTATGCTAACTACTATCTAGAGATTCCTTATGAAGAAACCGGTTTCGCTGAAGATCAACCTGGAAGATATGGTTCGTTGCTCAAGGTGAAAGTGAGGGAACCAAGCCTGTTTTGGAAAACATTTTATGGAAAAATAGAATCATGTTCTAAAGAAGGAGAGACAATGCCAACCACACCAACACTTTCTATTAATGTCACTACAAGGAATGAAAATGCAGCACCAAGTGAGATGGTAACTATCCCATACAATGTAGAAAATGACATCTAGGAAGAGGATAATATGGAAGTAAACATGTCCACAAGTCGGGGAAAGAGAGCATAAAAAATACAAGTTCTATCACTCAATTCGGCAAACCCAAGGAAGTATCCAGAACTACTAAAGAAGGAAAAAAGAACAGCACACAAAATTCCAGTGGCCAAAAACCATAAGCGTATCCAACCTTATGAGAAGAGGGTATCGTTGATTAACTTACTTGGTGAGGAGAATTCACTGGATACTCTAATCTAGGCATGGGAAGGATCTAAGAATGGACTTTAGTAGCTAGCCCTAATAAGCCACCCAAGCATACATGAAATTATTAAGCTGGAACTGTCAAGGGTTGGGACCCTCGACAATTTAGCATCTTAGAGCCTTAGTGGCTCTAGATAGGCCCGACTTGGTTTTTTTTATAATGGAAACCAAGAATTAAAATAGCATGGTGACTTGCATAAAACACAATTGAAATTTACATATTCAAACATCATTGATCCTATTGGAATTGTGGTAGAACTAGCACTTATATGGAATGAGGAGGTGAAGGTGGAAGTGAGATCTAGTTCTATGGAGTTAATAGATGTCACCTACGAGGATCTCAACAGCAGATACCTAATGATCATATCTTTTCTTCATGCCCCTATAAACTACTAGGAAAAATTACAATTATGATAGACTATTTGTTTTATTAGTTCGTCCAATACTCTCCGAAGGCTTTACATAGGAGATTTCAGAGAAGTGTTATATCAATTGGAAAAGATTGAAAGGCGAGAAGTGGACCGACATAGGATTATGGTAGACAATTTGCTCACTCATGGATATTGAGAGCAAGGAATGCACCTACACATGGACAAACAATAGGGAAGGAGATGAGTTAGTGGAAAAAGAGGTTGCATAGGGCCATATGCAACCTAGAGTGGATAGTTCTCTTCCTAAATGTAGAGGCCTTTGCATTACTAGTAATAAGGTCATATCATTACCTAATCCTACTTTGCATGGACTCTAATAGGGTGCGACAAAAGAAATTTTTTAGATTTGAGGCATACTGGTTAGAAGACACAAAATGTACAGAAGTAATACACAGAGCCTAAGAGAATGAGAACTTCAATTAATTGAATATTAAAGCCAAAACAAAACAAGTGGTAGCTGCTCTAGAAAAATGGGGTAGGGAGAAATTCTAAAATGCATCAAGGCAAATCCAGCCACTCTGAAATAGATTTACTGAGCTTTCCAACTTTGTAGAAGATGGACCAAAAAAGTGAGAAATACAGAAATATTGTAAAATAGATAAACTTATGGCGGCAAGAAGGAATGTTATGGTTCGTGCGATTCGGAATAAAATGGATGAAATGAGAAGATCAGAATACAAGGTTTTTTCATGCCACAACAGTCCAGAGAAGAGAACAAAACAAGATCTCCATGTTATAGCTTGATGACCAGCATTAGAATCGAGACCCATCGAACATCAAACGACACATCAGAGCTTTCTTTGATTCCTTGTTTACTTTGGTGGGTTATAGAGACTACCAGCCCACATTAGACTAATGCACCTAAGTGGTAAATGATGAAATGAATGAGTCATTGATCACACTAGTTTCTAGAGAAGAAGTTAAAGAAGCATTGTCTTAAATGGGAGCTACAAAAGCCAAGAGGCCAAACGGGCTAAATGGATTGTTATGCCAAATCTAATGGTTGGTTATCTAGAAAGACATTTTCAAGATGATTGACACTTTCTTCAAACAAGGTACTTTCAACTCTTAGATTAATGAGACCCATATGGTTCTAATTCCAAAAGTAAACAACCCAGAAAACATCACCAAATATAGGCCGATTAGCCTTCGTAATTTCAACTACAAAATTTTTGCAAAGGTAATAGCTAATAGATTGAAACTTTAGTTCCCTAATCTTTTCTCCCAAGAACAAAACGCTTTTGTTTGTAGCCACCAAATTCAAGAGAACATATTCATCGTCCAGGAAGTGTTGCATCAGCTAAGGGTGCAAAAAAGGGAGAGGAAATTTTAAGCAATCTAAAACTTGACACGCAAAAAGCCTACAATTGGGTCGAGTGGGACTTCTTATGTGATTATATGCTAAAATTAGGCTTCTGTGGAGGACGGGTCTCTCTAGTAAAATAATGTATATTCTCAATTTTCTTTAGAATCAATGTGAATGAAGAACTTTGTGAACAATTCTAGCCAAACGGGGAATCAGGCAAGGGGACCCTCTATCCCCCTATTTGTTTATTATAATGGTTAATGTTCCACCCTCTTTTATGACTAAAGTAGTAGAAGATGAAACTATTAAGGGGATCAAACCGAACAGTAGCTAGCCAACAATATCACATCTCCTATTTGTAGACGACGCTATCTTCTTCCTAGACGGAACAACTAGAGAAGCCCATAATATATCATCTATTCTGAATCAGTATTGTTTTACCTCTGGTCAAGCTATAAATCTTAACATCAGGTATTTTCTTTGGGAAAAGTTGTTCCCAAAGGCTCAAGTCAAATTTAGCAACTGAATTGCGGGTTCCAATTATATAAAAAAATAGGGAAGTATCTTGGAATACCTTTAGATTGGGGTTAGATCAAAAAACAAATGTTTGCTTGGGTTCTTGCCAGAGTTTGCAAAAAATTAGAAGGATGGAAAGAGAAACTTATTTCAAAGGCTAGTAAAGAAATTTTAATCAAAACAGTTGTTCAAGTAATGCCACAATATCCCATGCCCATATTCAAAATCCTTATATCCATTTGTAGGGCAATTGAAAAGAAAGCACATTCATTCCGGTGGAGATGAAACGTAGCAAAGAATGCCATGCATTGGAAAAGATGGGAAAACTTGAAAACAAGGAAGGATTATGGGGACCCAGGCTTAAGAGATTTGGTAGATTTTAATAAAGTGATGTTGGGGAAACAAATTTGACATTTAATCAAAACACCGAATGCATTATGGAGCAAAATTTTCAAAGGCATTTTCTTTCCCGAAGGAGATTTCTAGAATGCACAAAAAGGCCCCCAACCTACTTGGGGGTGGCCAAGTATTTTAGTAGGAAGAAATGTTATAGAACTATAAATTAATGGGAAGTTGGGGATAGAAGAACAATCCGAGTAAGGAAGGACAAGCAGATGATCTCTAGAAAAATTGAAGGACCAATAAATCGAAATGACCCCCACCTGATCGAGGATCTAATTGACAAAAACTTAGGTTAGTGGAATACCTAGAAACTCAACTTCATTTTTTAGGAAAGACTTGTCAACGAAATTAGGGGTGTGCAACCGGACCGGGTTTACCCAATTCTCGGTCCAGCTCACCTGGAAAACAAGGCCGGGAACCGATTCCGGTTGAAACCGGTTCCTAAAATTCAGACCCTGTTTGAACCGGTCCGGGAACCGGTTTCGAGAGATTACCCACCCGGGAACTGGATCGACTAGACCGGTTCAAGAACCGGTTTGAGAATCGGTTTTTAAGGCAGCCCAGGACCAAAACCCTAATTTGTTCTCAGAGTTTTCCTTCGACGCGCCATCGCTAGATCTCCTCTCCTTTTCCCCCTCTCCCTAAGCATCACCACCGAATCGCCATCCCCTCTCCTTCTTCTCTCTCCTCCTCCTTCAATACCCAGTTCAGAACCCTCTCATTCTCCTTCCGTGGCCACGAGGAGAAGCACCTCCAAGCTCACTAAGACCGCCTCTACCACGATGAACGCGACCTCGACTCCTCCGCAACGGTCCTCCGCCATCGCTAAAGCTACCTATGCCCTCTTCCACTCTCGGTCGCTCCCCAGCTTTGCTTCCGGTTCAGGGAACTCCATTCACCCGTTGACTGGCCCACCGCTTCGCGAAGCTAATGTTCTCGCCTCGGTATCTGCTAGGGGCGTCAAGCTCCGCGGCATCGTCGGCTTCTTTTCGCGGGGCTTTGGCCTTCCCCCTCGGGCTTACTCAACCACCGTGAGCGCATCTCAGGTTGGAATTCGATCGATATTCATTATGTGAATGCGGGTATTTTTGTGATATTACGGAAATGTGTGATTTTGAAGTGTTTTGGTCGGTCGGTGTCGGCCTGATGCTAGGGGCTTATGTCATTTCCAGTTTATTTGAGGTTTCTATGTTAGAGTTGGGAATAGTGCTTGCTTGTGAAAATTGAGTTTAGAGCAATTTGTTTGCAGTCTTCTTCTAGTGTTGCTGAAGCTTTTGGGACTCAAGATTGGTGCTTCCTGCGTTAAGTTTGTGACAATCTTTTTCCTTTAGGAACGATCTCTTAGTGTGCTGCAGTTACAAAATAGAGATATAAGGGGCGTTCGATGTAGACATTATAAGCTTAACGAAATAAACTTTTCTCCTGTATCACTAAAGTGCATTACTATTAGCAGTATTCTCAATGACTGTTATATTCAAAATATCGTTTGATGGTTCTTTAAGGTATACTTTGGAGAATTATAAGATGCAACTTTCCCATCTTCTGTGAACATCTGCTTATGAAGGTCTGCCTAACACTTGAGTAGCTATTACATTTTCTTAGCAGTGGAGGCGACGGTTCCCTGATTTTACAAGTTAACGCAGTTCCTTGAGTTAAGACTATGTGTTCTATTTTCAACATCCAAAGTCTAATGTGGAATGTGGTTGTGGTGGTACTGGCTTCATGGGTTTTCTGTACTTCTATGACAGCCTCCGTGTCTTATGATGCTAAGGCCATTAAAATTAATGGGCAGAGAAGGATCCTCATTTCTAGGTCCATTCACTACCCCAGAAGCACTCCTGAGGTAGCTCCTTTCTTTCTTTTTTTTTTTTCCTCCTTTTATTTCTTATTTTTAGGTTGAATGTGTCTCCATTTTTGGCTGAATGATCTTTCCGCCCCCCAACTTTTCGCTTTCATGCTGGAAATGGGCCTCTCTATATTGCGCTTTGTATCACTACAACATCTTTTTTCTTATCTTAGCAAAAAGCTGCTTCATTTTGAAAAAAAAAAGGGTTCCAATATAAATATAACCTGGTTCCCGGACCGAAAAAATAGGGTGGGTCAGGTACAGGGTCCAATGCAAACAGGGTCGGGTACAGGGTTCAGGTCTAGACCCTACCCACCCTGGACCCGATCATCCCTAAACGAAATCACAACCCCCTTGAGTATGAACTCTTATCACGCTCCGATCCTCGAGCACGCGCCCATCCCTCACTGGTCGATTAAATAGCGACGTCCTATGACACATCGTCGACCCATTCATTTTAATACGCATGCGGAAGAATATAAATAATCTCCAGACAATAAAACAATGAGATATGAAAGTAGGACCATAAATTTTGAACCTGAAATAACCACACATATATACATTGCACACCATAATGTATATAATACGATACAAACTATTAAAGTTAGGTTCTACTCAAGCCAGTTCAAAAACAAAGTATACAAGCAAGGGTGGGGGTTTCCGATCTTCTTCGGGTCATCATCATCCTCGATCTCTCCTTCTTCCACGCTCCAGTTGGAGCCTTTAGTGGACTGCACTAGGAACTCTGGTACTGCAAGAGTTGGGTCTATTGCATCTACTATCGAGCCTTAAGGAGGATCAGCTTTGCCCTTCTCAAAAGCAACTTCAAGAGCGTACAAAGGAATCTCAGACTTCGGGATAGGACCCTCTCTCTAGTCATCTCGAGCTTGGTGGTACCATGATCTGTATCGATGGGGCACCTTACGGGTGAGACTCGTATCGACCCAGATTACGGACCTTACCAACTCGTAGTCCCAACCCCTAGGGCCCTAATTCATCGGAATATAGGATGTTTGCTCTGTAACACTCTTAGGTCGTCTAAAAAGCTTAGGAGCGACCATCTAAGGACCTGAAATGTTATCTTACAACGGGGTGAGACGACGTCTTAACGAGTTCTATCCCTTAAGACCCAACTAGGAAGAAAATACGCCCTAAGGGCTGTCTAAGCACAAACATAGGTCAGAGGACTTACCTTGGCCTCAGTCTTTTCCTACAAGTAAGTCTAATTGACATTGTCAACCAAATCATTTCAACACATCAAGGCAGATCGAATCATCGATCAATTGACTTAGTTGATTACATGTCATCACGACCTTCCCATGGTCGGCCCATTCAATACTATCTATAAGGTCCTATCAAATCAGGACTGCTCACCCAAAGCTAAAAATAAATAGTATAACTCACTCAAAGCCGATAATATAGTATATTGCTCGCCCAAAGATAATATATTATGGCCCCCAGGCCAATATAATATACTAATAATGCTCACCCAAAGCTGATAATTTATTTTGCTCGCACAAAACTGATAATTTATTTTGCTTGCCTAAAGCTGATATAGCGAGACCCGTAAGCGGATATAGTATACTAATAACACTCACCAAAAGTTGACCCCATGGTATACCGCTTGCCCAAAACTGATATATCAGAGCCCGTAGGTTGATATAATATACCATACTGATTATCTAATTAATTCATCATTTTTATCATACTCGATAAAAATAGCCATGTGTGGGTACACGGTCGGCCATAGCTAAAATATAATATTTTCACTTTAGAACATCCCACCAGTTTCAACAGCCCATAACAAATTTTTGGCGGTGTAAACCAACGCCCAGTGATTTTCTATTTAATTACCAAAATTAAATAAATTTAGGAATAAATTCCTAAAATACAAATCACACCAAATCAACACAAATTCGAGGTTAATTAAATAAATATATCACATTTCATCATCACAATCAGCATAAGATTTCAGTCACCGACTATCCCGATCTAAATTTCGGAAAATACATAAATAATTATTTAATTATGGAAATTAATTAATAAATGCAATAAATAGCAACTTAGGCCTGTAAAGCCTAATTATACGCCGAGACAAACCCGGAAAATTTCCGAATCACTCTAGATAAATACTAGAGCTTGTGTAGGCCTTAATTGCACTAACTATCCACCTAATATGCATCGGTAATTAATTAAATTCACTAATCAAATCTAACTAACCACATAATCATAGCTTAGTTTAAACTAATCAACCCTTAAGCATCATTAAATTACTAAGCAATGATTAGTGAGTTAAACTCACTTGTTTGACGATCCACTCGGATCAAATTGACGGCGGTGAGGCGAGGATCAACTATCTCCAAAGCAGACTTGCCAATCGAGGTTCGGAAGGCACCAAAATGGGCCAAGACAGCAGCCACGAGACCCACTCGGTTCTATCTCTATCTGAGGCTGATTGAGGCTGAGAGAGGTGTTGATCTGGGCCGAAACAAGCAGCAGGGGTGAATCCACTTCAAAGAGACCAGCTCATGGCCACAATGAGAGTGAGCGCATGCGCAACGACTCAGAAAGGGAGGACCCCAGGACAAGGAGAGAGTATAATCCTGAGATCAAAGAGGCTTGCGATGTATTGCGCAGCCAAGTGAAGACCAAATTCAATATGAGCGTGACGAAGGAAGACAAAGTCAAGTATGTGCTGTTCAATGGGTGCCGACTTGTGTTGGAGCTGGAGAGCATCTCGACTTCTAGATACCACACGCCCCAGCAGTAGCAGAGATAATGGTGAATTCCTAGTGAATAATGGTGATTGAAGATTTGCAAATTAGTCAGATTTGTTATTTATGGATTGATGGTGTTCCAACACCCCCTTTGAGATGAGAATTGCTGTTTTCAGTGTTTCGTTGGCAATATTTCTATTCCGGGGAACTACTTTTTTTTAATAAATAGTTTTTTTTTCTATTTCTACTCTGAGAACAATTTTTGAGTAAATTAAGGTGTTCGGTAATTATACAAAATTTATATTCTTGGATTAGAAAAAGAATAAAAATGTGTTTGGTAATAAATTATAAAGTTTTGTATTTATTTGTTTTTTCTTCTTACTTACGGACGGCCGATTGTTGGCCACTGCTGCACAACCGTTGCACGATTGCTGCAAAGCCGCCGCACGACCATCGCACGACTGCCACAAAACCGCCACACGATCGCCGCACGACCGTCGCACGATCACTGCACGATCGCCGCACGATGGTTGGCAGGCAGCCGGTGGTGGCCACTATGAGGAAGAAGAACAAAATAAAAATAGAAAAGAAAAAAAAACTTATTTCTAGAAATTGTTCCCGAAAACAAGAAGCTTACTTTTTTTTGTTTCTTATTTCCGTTCCAAATTTATTCCCCAGCCACTTTTCTATTATGTGAAATAGAAAAATAAGTTGGTGTTACCAAACATATTTATGTTATTTTTCTGTTTTGGGAAACAAAAGAACAGAAATTGGGAGAAATAGAAACGTGAGCAGGTCCTTAAAAGGCTCAAGGGAGCTACTGGTGACAAGCACAGTGTAGAGGCTTTTAAAGTCATTGAAATTGAACTGGGCCTCATCTACGATGTGTTCTACGCAAAGGTGAAGGCAGTGTATACGAGCTAGGGCTTTGTTTGTAGACTCTTCATTTCATTCTTGATATGTGTCTCCCTGGTGGTCTTCTCTTTGCGTGACAAGAGATGATACTTGAAGGAGGATATGTGCTTGGCCTTCCTATTGGTAGGAGCAACCATTTTCCTCGAGTTAGACGCATTGCCTTATATCCTTTTCCCCGACTAGTTCGCCTGTTGGCTCATAAAGAACAAGCAATCAGCTGTGTTCAATTTTGTCAACTGAATCCAACCGCTGTCTAAAAGGCGCAGGTGGTCCAATTCCATTGGCCAATATAGCCTAATGAGGTGCTCCTTCAAAGAAAATGACTCTCGATGGCAGAAATTCCTTAAGCTATTGCACGTTGACAGGATGGGGGTGAAGTTTCTCTACCATGGCTGCGAGGACGTGACAGGCTATATGAGGGACTTCTTGAGATGATCACGGGTAAGGAAGTGAAGGGTGAGCTGAAACTGCCCTCCTCGTGGATCAACATGGGAGGCCACGTGTTGAGCACACATAATTTGCTGGATCAGTTGGAATGGAGCATTGAGCTGGACTTTGACATGAGCATCCTAGTCTGGCACATAGCGACGGAGCTTTGCTACTACCCCGATAGCAGACCAGACAACATTTAGGAGCAAGATAGGAATAGCCAGGCCCATGTTAAGCGCTATTCCTTGACAAGTTTGCACTTGTCTCGGTATATGCTACATCTCCTAGTAATGTATCCTTCGATGTTGCTAGTTGGAATTGGAAGTATCAGGTTCCGAGACATTTATAAAGAGATCGAGAGGTACTTTGCCATTCGTGAATTCGCTTTAGAGAGACCAGCTCATGGCCACAATGAGAGTGAGCACATGTGCAACGACTCAGAAAGGGAGGACCCTTGGACAAGGAGAGAGTATAATCCTGAGATCAAAGAGGCTTGCGATGTATTGCGCAGCCAAGTGAAGACCAAATTCAATTTGAGCGTGAAGAAGGAAGACAAAGTCAAGTATGTGCTGTTCAATGGGTGCCGACTCGCGTTGGAGCTGGAGAGCATCTCATCCGAGCTTATAAAATGGGGTGTAATTAGGCAGGTGTGGGCAGACATGCTGATCTACGCGGCAAGCAAGTGTAAAGCGATGGATCATGCTCAGCAGATGTGGCAGGGGGGGCGAGGTCATAACCTATGTTTGGTTTCTCATGGCTCATTACGGGATGACCGACAACTTCCAGAATACCACACGCCCCAGCAATATCAGAGATAATGGTGAATTCCTGGTGAATAATGGTGATTGAAGATTTGCAAATTAGTTAGATTTGTTATTTATGGATTGAGGGTGTTCCAACACCCCGTTTGAGATGAGAATTGCTGTTTTCAATGTGTCATTGGCAATATTTCTATTTTGAGGAAGTAATTTCTTTTAGAAATAGTTTTTTTCTATTTCTACTCTAGGAACAATTTCTGAGTAAAATAAGATGTTTGGTAATTATACAAAATCTCTATTCTTGTATTAGAAAAATAAGACAAATGTGTTTGGTAAAAAAATTATAAATTTTTGTATTTATTTGTTTTTTATTTTTACTCATAGACAGCCGACCGTCGCCCGCTGCTGCATGATCGTTGCACGACTACCATTGATTTTTTTTTCTCACCAATTGATCCTACATGCATCCTAATTTCGCGATAAAAAATGGTCCCTAATATTGTTTGAACAAAAACGTCCTTACGACAACTTTTTTCCAAAAAGTCTCAATTTGCAGAAAAATCTTCGGAGACTGAGTCGACGTTCCTATAATGATTTGTGACATGATAGAATTTTCAATTTTTGAAATCGGATTCAAATTTGCGGTTAATTTCAACTTGACGCGATTTTAGCGTGACCTAAGCTACCGGGTAGCTTTTGGAAATTTTTAGTGTAAATGAGCTGTTGTCGATTTGCTTCAAGCCACAATGAACCCACTCGACACATAAGTGACTCTCGGTTGTCGTGAATTCTCGATGATCCAAATATGGACATAAGGTACCAAAACGATTGAAAAATCAGTTTAGTGTCGATCGACGAGAATTTTCCAACTTAGTGAAGTCACCCACGTTTAGCCACACATCTCAGTCGAACCGACCAATCTTTGATCCCTGATCGATTTTTAACTATGCCGTAATGGCCTCTAAAGATGAGGATAGTCGAGTAGCCGATTCCTGGTCGAATTCTCAAGTCTATTGCGTTAAAATTCCTTAATGGCTTCCCTAGATAGTCTAGTTATCTCGAGAGTGATTAGCTCTAAGAACAACTCTATGGATGTGTCGATGAAATGCCCGATTAATTTAAATAAAAGCAGAAGTAAAAAATCCAGGATGTCACAACTCTGGACCCAATAAACTAGTGTGGACAACTAACGATGTAGGGATCAAAGCAGCTATAAAATACATACTCGGGAAAGTACCAAAACAGAGGAACAACCATCAACAATTTAACATGCCCCTAAAACACCATGGAACAACACCTGGAAACTACAGATTTTCCCAAAGTTTGATTCCTGCTATGGAGTATTTGCAACAATGCACTCTAAACAAAGGAAAATCTACATAGAAGGAAGATGATACCTGAACCAACTTGCTCATTATGTGGCCAAGCTCCAGAGACACTGAAACACCTCTTCATGTTATGCGATTGGACAAAATAAGGCTAGTTAGAATCGACAAATGGATTTATGATTTCCTCACCTTGAACACGAACTCAAAGTCAAAAGCACTATTTGCAAAGGTCCTATGGTAGATCTAGAAGGCTCGCAACACTCTAGTTTTTCAAGAAGGAGACCATACCCGAGATCTATCATTGAAGAAGCCACCTCCATGGTCCATCTTTATACGAAATGGCAACCCAAGGGGACGACAGGTGAGACAAGACCCACGTTGGGATAGATGCAATGGAGTTTGCCCTTGCTGAACTCCCTTAAGCTGAATGTTCACATCTCCTGGTGTAGCTCGACAATGGAGGGATCGGCTGCCGGAATATGCAAAGATGAATGGGGAACCATCATCGAGAGATTTGCCAAGCAAATCTGAGCTTCTTCGGTGTTGATTGTGGAAACCCTAGCCATCCGAGAAACCTTATCATGGCAGAAGAAAAGTTCATGGAGAAAGGAAAGTACATCCGCACGAACTAAACTGAACTCTGAATAGCCGCTACACGTGGAAATTATCTCTGACAATTCTCAAGTGGTGAAATGTGTGTCGGGTGGGCTAGAAATACCTTGGGCCACCTGGTCCATAATTGAAGACTGCAGATTATTGAAGGGCCAACTACATGGGGTCTCTTTAAAGTATGAGTCGAGAACTGCAAATCAGGCTGCAGATTGGATAACCAAGACCCATGGGATAGATTCACTATCATCAAATTGGAAAGAGAGCCCCCTCTTCACTATGTTTAATCTTATGTCTTGATCTTGGAATTTTATATCATCCACCTAATCGTTAGCAATGAAATATTTATTTTCTGACAAAAAAAAATCCACTAACTCCAATCGATAGCAAATTGTACTAATCAATACCAAAGTGCCCCAAAAATCAACTCCCACTGAGAAATAACTAGCATCAGTCTTTAATTGAAAAGCATCACAAAACATTCTTCTCTTATGTCATTCAAGGGGGCTGCAGTGCTGGACAAAATCGAGATTTTAAAGGCAGAGTTATTGTCACCAACCCAACTCTCTAGGATTTCGAAAAGCTTCAGCTGTCCTTCCTCCACGAAGATCCCACACATAAATCTTGCCACGCTTACTGGCCCCAAAGATGGTATGATTTTCAATATTTTAATTGGAGATTTAAGGTATTCGTATAAGAGAAAGTAATGTCAGAGAAACTTTTCTTTGCATCAGACCCGCGAGTGGGGAGATGTAGTTGGGCGACGCGGGCCTGAATTCATCGGAGCCGCTGGTGGTGAGATGTGGGGCTGAGCGATGCGGCTGGGCGACACCGGAATAGGGGCAACAGGGCTAGGTCACGCGGGAATAGGGGCGACAGATCTGGGCGACGCCAAAATAAGAGTGACAGGGCTGAATGTTGTTGGTATAGGGTTGGGCGACGCCGGAATAGGAGAAATTGAGGCTGGGGGACGTCAGAATAATGGCCTCCATATTAGGTTTTTCTTATGGGCTTTGATGCCATGTTGAAATCGTATTTTATTGTTCAATCAAATATTATATTAAAACAACCCACTTATTAAAAGTGCGGTAATTAAACATCAAAGTATCTAAAACTCAAAGTACAATGTGGAAATGAAAACCCGATACTAGTTGGGTAAAGAATATTACATTGCTTTGTTTTTAAGCCTTGGGACATGAACCCCTAAAAATTTGTCCCAATACTAAGGTAGGCAAAGAATATGCATTACCTTATTATTAGCCTTGTGACTTAAATCACAATAAATTTGGTTAGAGACTAATCCTAATTCAAGATTGAGGTTAGCCTAAAATTCTACTCATTTTTTTGATGAGATGATGAGGCTAATCTAAGCTAAGCTAGATATTCCTTGGAAGAGTGATCCCAAGTCTAATCGACTTTTATTTTCCTCGTTAGGCTATGTTAACTAAGGTCTTAATTTACTGGCTTATTAATTCCTAAGTTCATTAACTAGATTAGTCTAATTGGTGCTAAGCTAAGCTAATTAGCCTAAGTCTAATCGTCTTCTTGGCCTTCCTCCTTGAGCTCTCGGCCATCAGCCTCTGACATTGATCTTGTCCAATCTTTCATGCCAACATTAAATTCAAGTAATTAGTAAGCTCACACAATAGGTTAACAATCAAGAAGTTCAAGTTCGGCTTGGCAATTTGATGTCAATCATGCAATTCAATCATCCATCCACCTCATAGAACTATTGATTGATTAATCATCGCTAAATAATCATTAACCCCCACTTGAATGTTTATCATGCAGTGGGCTAAGTTACAAAATGCTTAATTAAAGCCTAATCCCCCTTCTTAAACCACCTGCCAAAGAATTATGTGTCACTAATCGCAATTGATCCTAATATATATCTAATCAATCACATACGAACTCAGTTAAACATGCAATGAGGCTAAACAACCTTAGAAATTACAAAATCAATTAGTGACCCAAGAAGGTCACTTAGGTTTTTATTTTATTTATTTTTTTTTTTTTTTATAATCTGTTTCTGGCTAATTATGTTTTAATCCAATTAAGGGCCTGAATAAACTCCGATTTTAGAAACTCCAAAAAATAATGAAAGTTTAGGAAGTCTAGGTTGACTTATATTAAGATCATTTTCCCCAATTGTGAGTCAGTCAATACGATTTATTCAATTTAAACTGCCCACTCAGGATCTGACCCAATTTAGACCCGATTTTTTTTATAAAAAAAAAATACGGGAACTATATCACAAAATTCAAAGGGGCGCCAAGTTTTACGGACAGCTGGCTCAATTGTGCTATAAAACTCTCACTTTCTGAATTTATGAAAAAGAGCCCTCAAGCTATGACGAAATTGCACATTTTCCTAAATACTCAAACTGCAATGGTTTTTTAGGCCAATTTTGCACTTGTCCGAAATTAATCAAATTGCCCGCCCAAATCTTATTCAAAATTTATGATATTTTCCACATTTATAGTTTGGGACCTCCCTAATGAGTCTCATTTTTTATTTTTTTGCAAAAGAGGGTATTTTATAATTGCAAAACAAGTCAAACCAACACGAGAATAGTTTTCATGGATCAAACTACTGGATTTCTTTGGTACTTTGATAGATCAAATGAATTCCGTTTTAAAAAATCTTTATACCACTAGAAAAGTTTATGATGTTAACTACAAACTTTATGTAAACCAATATTTCATATTTAAAACACAGTTTTTTCTTTGGAAAATTTGAAGAACGTAGCAATGTCGGCTCATATTTTAATTTTCGAGAATATCATTCACATCTTTAAGCACATTCAAGCATATTCAATCTATGTTCTAACCAATTCCAGAACTTGGAGCATGTTCAAACACTTGCTTATGAACATTTAACATACATTCAATCATCCAACGTAAAAAATCATCAAAATATCTAATAATTTTCATGAAAAACTCCAAGAAATCAACATGAAATTTCAATCTATACACTCCTAGACATCATCTATCTAATATATGCCAATCCCAAAGCTAATTGACATCAAATGAATATAAAAAATCATCTTAGGAGATTTGGCTAGCTTGAGCTCTAAGAGAAATTGGATATGCAAATCAAAGTACTAAGCTATATTTGAGCTAATTTTCATTGATTCCTCTCCTAAAGATGTGAAATCAAGTATGATCAGTAAGAAATTGAACTCAATTGGACTTGATACTCTTCCTAGAGGATTTGGCTAGATATGAATTTGATGATCTTAAGACCTTCTAACATGCAATATTTTATCAATTCTATTAAACAATCCGAAATCCATGGACCAATTTTTTTCAATTTAAAAAATTTCATCACATCTTAACCTTGGACTAAACATAGATTGAAGTCAATGCTTCACTTTGAAACTATGCTCATCCTAGGTATAATTGGATGATTACATGAAGTTAGACTTTTGCTCTAATCTTTGGAGGCAAATTTTAACCTAAGAGTCAATCTTAACCCTACATGTCATGATTTAATCCAAGGCAAAGATTAATTCATTCATGGCTAGGTATAGCTCTCACTTGCTCTTAAAAGAATACTTGGATAGGTGACATGGCACCTTGCGTGGCCAAGATTGAAGGAATGATGAATGGCCAAGATTGGGCTTCAAAAGTATTGATGAGTTGGCATGGTAATTTGGTAAATTAGGTAAGTGGCAATCTTGCAATTATTTGAGAATAGGGAGGAAGGGTCAGCCATGGGCTGGTGATTTGGTGCTTCTTTGATCTAATCGAGTCAACTTGGGTTGACCAAGCAGACCTGGGGCCTTCGGATTGTCTAATTTCAATATAGTTTTGCTATTGGGCTTGGTGTTTTGACCAAGTGGGCCGAATGGATTTTATTGGTCTTCAATCCAATGAGTCGGGTCTAATTGGCTTCGACTGAAGGCCTTCCAATTGTTTTGATTTCTCTTAATTTGTATTATGGACTCGGTCAATTCTCTTGATTCATCCCAATGGCCCAACCTTGTCAATCTCAATTTGTCATTTAACCAAAATTTTCCAAATTACCATGATTTTGCCGAAATTAATATTGGAATTAAGTTAATTTGGCCTAATCAGATTTAAACCATTTTTTTTTTTGGGTCGAAAGATTCCTCATTTCATTCCAAGTAATAAAAGTAGAGGAACAATCCAAATGGGCTTAAGAACAAAGAACATCCAAAAGGGATTGAGGGGGCGGGAGACCCAATTCTGAGGTAGAGGTTGGCGGAGTTGAGCTTTTGTAACCCAATCCACGGTTTTATTTAACTCTCTCGGCTCATGGATCAATTTTAAACCTGGATTAGAAATGAGCATAGCCCAACCCATCTGGATTACATAGTTGACTTCCCTAGGGGGAGGATCTATCCCCAAAATCGTTCGAACCGATGTGGAACAGTCAGACACTACAGCTACCCCACGTGACCCTTCTTCCTTCCTCCACTTCGCTGCCAGTTCCAAACCTTCACAAACAGCTAGATTTAAACCAAGTTAATTGGCACTATTTATGAAGGATTGGTCAGGGCGCCAAACTTGCGCTTGATTATTGGCCTACCCTTCTCAAGTTTGAATTTGTAAGATTGGCTTGCAATCTTGATGCATTACGATCCCTAAATCAAATGTTGAGAAGGAATCAATTCTAATAATGACTCAAAATCAATGAATTTTATAATTTTTCGATCGAGGGTCAAAAGTTATCGGTTTAACCGAAAAGTCAACTCTTGATCATTCTTTGTAAAAGCTAAGAATTTAAAGTTTGATAATACTTGTTAAAGATAGAATTATGATTTTTTTTCATTTTTTTAAAAATGTTGACCAGACATTAGTGTTTAACCGAAAAGTCTGTGACAGCCCAAGCGGCGGTGCATGGGGAGGAGAGATGGCGGTGCGTCCGCACCTCGGTCCTCGGATGTGCGCAAGGAAGGGGCATGTCTCTTGTCCCACATCGTTTCGAGGGGGGAGTCCTGGGCTAGCTTATAAGGCAATGGGTCATCTAATTGTACATATGCATTTTCTTGGAGTAGTATGGGCTGCCCTGAGAAGAACAAAACTGTGAGGACTTAGTGACCAAAGCGGACAATATGTGTACAGTGGAGACCCGAGGCATTACAAGTGGTATCAGAGTTGACTCCTGATCACGTGTGGGGCCACAGCGAGGGCGTTGTGCTCCCAAGGGGGGGGGGAGAGTGTGATGGCCCATGTGGCGGTGCACGGGGAGGAGGGATGGCGGTGCGTCTGCACCTTGGTCCCCGGACGTGCGCAGGGAGGGGGCACGTCTCCTGTCCCACATCGCTTAGGGGTGAGTCCTGGGCTAGTTTATAAACTTGGGTTCTCTAACCTGCGTAACACGTTTTAAAGCCGTGAGAGCCGAAGGCCCAAAGTGAACAATATTACACAGTAGGCCTGGTTCCTTACAAAGTCAAACTTTGACTTATTAAGAAAATAATACCTAAGTAGCAATGAAATGAAATGGAGCTTGAAAACATTGTTTTTTGACCAAAAAATGGGTTTCGTCACGGTTAATGGTCTTGAATTTCTACCTTTATCAAATTTGTTGGCTAAAATAATGTGTCAACAATTTAGTGTTATGTTCATCCACTCAGCAACTCAATTTTGTTTTGATTTGTTGGGAACAGTTCTTTTCATCTTGTTTATATTCCTTGTACAAAACCACTTGAACTTCTTGCTATCATTCTCACTATTGTTAAACATTTAATCTTCATGCTAGTCTCATTCTCCACTTCTGCCTTCCATCTTTTAAAAGAAGCAATCACAACAAATTTATTTTTCACAAAATAAACATATACATTTCTAGTGGAGTTGTCAAGAAATGTGACATAGTAGCACAAGCCTCCAGTGGAATGTAAAGAGTTGGCTCTTATACATTTGTATGCACCGACTCTAATTTTCGTTTCTCTCTTCCTCTCCCAATCTTCAAACAACAGACAAATTTGTGCTTGCTCAAAGATAAATTTTCACATAGATCAATATCTATGGATTTCAAATCAGGCAATTTTCTCTTTGATGCTAACGTTTTCTTTCCTTTTTTGCTCATGTGTGCAAGCATGTAGCGTCGTTATTTGAAATCATCATCTGAGTTAATAACTGTTGTGGTTTCCCTACTACTTTTAGTCATGGACAATGTTTTTGATTTCAAATTAGGCAATTTTCTCTTTGATGCTAACGTTTTCTTTCCTTTTTTGCTCATGTGTGCAAGCATGTAGCGTCATTATTTGAAATAAGCGTCTGAGTTAATAACTGTTGTGGTTTCTCTACTACTTTTAGTCATGGAAAATGTTTTTGACTTTGTTCCTTATGCTAAAACTAAA
This sequence comes from Eucalyptus grandis, assembly GCF_016545825.1. Classification (NCBI taxonomy): domain Eukaryota; kingdom Viridiplantae; phylum Streptophyta; class Magnoliopsida; order Myrtales; family Myrtaceae; genus Eucalyptus; species Eucalyptus grandis. Next base: position 34,456,665 of record NC_052618.1, read on the forward strand.
GCACCTTTAACTATTTTCTAAGAGCTATCCCAAAAATAATTTTGTATCATGTACTATCTAAGTGACTTATAGAGATCAGATTCTCTGAAATCTTGGAACATATTTGCATCAGGCAACTTCCATTGATATATTTTAATAGTTTAATGTAAACATCACCCTTTCCCATAATATCCAAAGGTTCCTTATTAGTAAGATAAATATTTTCAAAGTTTTTAGCAACAAAATTGTGCATTAATTATTTGCACAAAGTAGAGTGAAATTAGATCGAGTCTAGAATTCAAGATTCAATCAAATTGCCAATACTCAAAATTAAAGCATCATTGTCAAGCATCTTCAATAGTCAAATTCATAGATTTATCTTCTTCTTGATTATGATCTCGATATTAAATTTTCTTTTTTGAGACTTTATGATCTCATCATAGATAGCTTTTCTTTTTGCAATTCCAATAAATTATTTCACCACGAGATCTCAATTTGATTCTCTTTCTAAGCTTTGATCTACCCAAATATTGGTTCTGCCCTCATTGATTGCTTCTTCCTTTGCTTTCAGTATATAAAGCAGCAACTAAAATTTACTTGACTCTCTTTTATGAATATTTTTGCTAAGAATTAAATCTTGGATTTCCTAATGTTTTAACATTTTAAAATCAAATGAACTGCTCACTACAGTCACAATTACACTCTAACTTTTAGGTAGAGAAGATAACAAAATCAAAGCTTTGACCTCATCATCGAATTTGATTACTACTGAATTCAACTGAGTTGAGATCATGTTAAATTTGTTGATGTGATTTGTCATAGAAGGACCTTTGTTCTTTTTCCGCATTAGACATACCTAGTTTGATGTAGAAGGCTTCTCATACATGTTGAACAATGCCCCTGTCAAATCCCACCGTCGTCTTCTCATTGGCAAGTGTTGAAGGTAACATTCCGTGTCAAGTGAGACAAATCACACCTAGAGCTTGTCAATCTAATATTTTCCACTCTCCTTGCTTGATTAAATCTAGTTTTTTCCCTTGACAAAGGTTGATGCAAGTTCTTCTAGTATAGCAAGTCCTTCTTTCGCATCTTCTAGAAATCAAAGCCCTTGCACGGATTGGATTTGGCAATGAATATCTTTCTCCAAAAGTTGAACTTTGATTTTTATTAGAGGAGGCAGGTTGTGTGGTGAATTCGGAAAGGAAATATCACAGGTAGACAAAAAAATTTATAACTTTACTGTGAACAAAACTTTAAGTATGCAAATTATAATGGAATTTAATCAACAACAAAATTTAAAGATACAACCACTTCAACAAAACCAAACATAAACAAATTATGCTGAAAATTTAATCGAAGACAAAGCTTGAGAATGCAAAGACACAACTCTGGAATTTAATCAACCAAGTGGATTTATAAAATATAGATAAGAAGTGTGTCGAAATTTAATCAACAACACGAGACTGGAACTTTAAATTCCCAATACAAAAAAGCACAAATAACTAAAAAAATAATAGGTTTGTTTGTTTATTTGTTTGTGGGCAAGGGGTTCTCCAGGAGGCAAATGTTGATATTCATAGTGATTATGCCATAATTGTCTCCGAACAGTTCTCCTACGGTTGTAACAATGTCCATCATCTCCGAAAATTTTGTGCCCATGTTCTCACGATGCCAGGGTTTGTCCTCAAGTGGTTCCTCCCTTAAAATTGCATTCAAGTTACTCCATGACTTGCTAGACTCTACTACTGCACTCACAGTGATTTCAAATTTGGAAACTCATAACTATATCATGACATGCTCTAAGTACTCAACTTTCTCTTGGTTCCTTAGTCGACAATCTGTCACCCCTATCAATATCCTTGTCGACTATGGCTAACCATACAATGTAGCATATCGACAACTGATCAATGGTCATCGATATATATCAATATTAATAGTCCTTATGGTCGTCTACCATAACGTATTTAATAACTTGTACCCTAGTCACGTGCCTGTCCTTAATGAGACCAATTTTTTGTGCAACCACCTTGCCATCGAACCAATTGATCTTCACTATCCCTTCGTCTATATTCGTTGCTCCCACTATTTCGTCAAGCCAAGCTCTCATATGAGTTGTTAGAAACACGAATCTTTGAAGAGTATAAAGAAGAAGATAAACAATTTTTTTTTTTTTTGTGAAATATCCTTTCAAGATCAAAAAGGAAAAAATAATGATGCCACACTAGGCAATCTCTTCACTATTGGTATCAATATCAAAGTTACAAGGTTCAAGTTACAACTACAAAAGATATTGTCCTAATATATAGTTGGAATTTAGGACATATATAGTTATAATGGAAATTTAATGTATGTCGTTAGTAGTGGAAAAAAAAGCTCAATTCTCTACTTTTACATGAAAATTACATATAGATCATTAACAATAAAAGCTCTCAGCTTTAATATTACTTTCCTTTATCAGACTTTATAACTCCATCAGAGAGCTTTATTGTGTAACAACCCCCCTTGCCGTTGATTTGGTTCTCGAAGATGAGTTTACTTGACCTAGAAAGCATGCTTTAAACATATCTCAGTCATTGTGATTTTTTAGTCCTTTCTCATACATGGTGCGTACAATAAAGCGCATTGCTCATGGAACATTTAATTAGATAACGAAGAAAATAATGAAAACCGTGATTATTCAATCAAATGCGCTGATGTCGGAGGCAACAATCGTGTCCAACTTCAACAACAGGGCAAAGATGGTTGAGAAACTCATTTGGGATTAGAGTTACGGTTTCAATTTGGTTTCTTAGTAATTGGGGTCAAACGGTAATAAGGGCATTTTAGAGAAAAAAAAAATGCCGCAAATTGCATCTACGGTACTAACTGATGTGAGATGTGATTCGAATAAAGTTCATTTTAGGCAACCATGGATGTAGGTGTGGATCGGATTAACCGGGCTCCATTACAATGGAATGATGTCGGTGTCACAAAAAAAATTTTATTCACGCATGCTGCATCTCTGCCTTGTGGGACCTACATGTTTCACGTGATATAAACTTGACAACGTGTCCGTGGGTATCTATACTGTACGAGACAAATGACAGACTTATTAATCAATTTGTCAGCTTCTCATTATCACTTAAACCATGACTCATCAAACTTGTCCTTTCAAGGGTATAATAGGATCTTCACGAGCCCTTATCGGTCAAGTGGGGTTCTCTTGCCTCTATATAAAAAGACAAAGCTTAGAATAATCTACTTACAGGATTATGCCTCCCCCACATGAATCATGAGTTCTTGATATTGTAATATACTACCTTCGTAGGCTAAATAAGGACAAGCAAAAGTTAGGTGAGTCATAAGGAAAACCGGTTGCCCTTGTTCAAGTGGGTAAATCCAACACGTGTTGCATGCTAATTAATAATCACACATAGCTGTCTTTTATAGACTAAACCAGCCTACAATATCGATCCTATATTATTATGTACTGGACTTAAACTTAAAAAAAGAAAGACATCAGCATTAGGATTTTAAGATGCTCTACTGAAAGACAATTTATCGGTCACTATTGCAATCAAGGCATTATGACGTGAGGTCAGAAAACTTTGTTTTGATAACTTGTTAGGATAATTGAAAGATTTGATAGAGCTGTGATGAATCAAAAGTATTCAAGGCAAATTCTTTTATCTGTGGCGTGCAGTGTTGATCTTAGGGGTGAGCGGAACCTAGTCGTCGGAACCAGCTCCTAAAATTTTGTAACCTAAAACCTACTATACATATTTTGAAACATGGAATTTATCTCGTCACAAGTTTCAAGATTTATTCAAGTTCCACATATATTCTTAATTGAATGATTGCAGTGAATTATTATCTCTAACGACCACTGTTTGTTATTACAATCCACTGTCCACAACTTTTATTTTAAACATTAATAAAGTAAAAGTCTCAATCATGAATTTGTAGGAAATGGAAGCTCAGAATGATGATTCCAGATTACACACTTATCATCGGACACCATATAATATCACAAAATTGTGCAAATACATAAAATAAGAAAAACAGAAAGAGTTGTTCCAAGTTCCACCTAGTATTCAAAACTTACCCGTCGGAACAGGTTTCCTAATTTTTTGAACCTAAAATCTCCTTCACATACCTTGGAATGTAGAACTGGACCGGTTTCACTGGTTTCACATGCTCTAGATCTAATACTAGCAAGATAATCAGTCATCGAATTTGTGGATAAACTTAGGTCCAGCATTTTCACTTTTTTCATCTCTACTATAAAAAAGTCATATGCTTCAATCTGTTGTTGTCATGTATTTCATACTTAAGGAGCAAGCAGTATGCGATCTCGTCAAAAAATCAGGAGGGAAAGTGAAAAGGAAAGGGAGATACGAACGTGCAGCTGGACAGGCTTCTTACTGATCGAGGTCAAATTGAAATAAGGGGATTTTGGAGAAATACTCTAGAAATTGCTTCCAAGTACTGACTTATGTCAGGTGTAAAATTCGTTTTAGGCATAAGAATTGATTTACGCGTGGATTGGATTAACTAGGTTCCATTATCATGGAACGACATCAGCTGCAACAAAAGATATTTCATCAGTCACGGATGATGCATGTCTCCCTCATGGACCTCACATATTTCACGTTATATAAACTTGACAACATGTACATGTATATTTATGTTGTACATGACAAATGACAGATCTTATAAAATTGGCTAGATTCTCATCATCGCTAAAACTACATCTCATCAACATGGTATCTTCCAAAATCGCATTATTGTAGCTTCGCCTACCCCTTATTGGTAAGTGGGGTTCTCTTGCTCGTTTCTGAAAAAAATAGAGCTTACAATAATCTACTTGTGGAATTATGCTTACACACATGAATCATGAGTTCTCAATCCTATAATATATGAGTGTAATAAAATTCTTGGATCTAGCAATAAAATTGCGGATATGACTTAAGTGATTTGCTTGTAAAATTTACGACATTTAAATGACTACTTACCAAACTAAACTCCAAATATAAGTCAGGGTAATGTTGTGTCCTTGTCTCCTAAGATTATGAATAAGATAAATCTTAAAATTTGTTACGAAAGTGCATTTGAGTCATAACGTTTTTAAAAAGTGCAGTTATGTTCTAAAATTATCAGAAAAGTGCAATCAATTTCTAAAATTTTCAAAAAGTGTAATCAAATCTTAAAACTTATCAAGAAAGTGCAATTGGGTTTTAAAACTTTCGCAATCAATGGAAATACTTGATTGAATTTAAAAAAAATAAAAATTAGAAGCTGATTACACTTTTTTAGAGTTTTATGACTTAGTTGAACTTTCATAATAAGTTCAAAAACTTAATTGCACTTTGAAAGTTTTAGATTCAACTGTACTTTTATGACAAGTATTAAGACTAATGCACTTATCCTATTATGAATCTATTAGTTTTTGCTCATGCATTATAATACTTTTATAAATCCAAAAAGTTTCATTTAGCTCCTATATCCCTTCTTTTAGTCCATTAGTTAAGAATATTTCATATAATTTCATAGTCTTGATGTCAAATATATCATTGGGTCGACGCAATAGAAGTAAAAGAAAAGTAGTACTAAAACAGATTTGCTCGGCTGAGAGGTGTGTGATATCACTTTCCTAAGGCGACAATGCCCCCAGGATACAACTTTTCTGAATGAAGGAATATGTTACATAAGAACAACGCAAACAATAAATTGGACAGAACTGTTACGTTCTAAGTGCCGAGTCAAAATTACACATAATTAGGCCTATCCAATGGGCAATATTAACTTGAGAGCCCACCCCTTCAAACATCCCTTACACAGGTGTTTTTATAGTTAACCAAATATTTTCGGACCATTTTTCTTACGTGGGACTTTCATTTATATATGTTTCACATTACAAACTTTTCAACAAAAAGCCTGATACTTCATCTAAAAAGATCATCAAGAGAGAGTGCAAGTCCTTGTAATTCTATGATTGTTGTGCATCATCCCAAGACCTCATCCTCTTAAAGAAGAGTAATTACAAAGGGGCCCTCCAAATTAAATCCAGTACACTTTCAACAGTACCATTTGTCCTGAGTTCATTGCTTGCATAATGTTTAGATGCCCTTTTGTCCTTTGGAACAGCGCCTATAAATAGTACCGACTTAGCAGCATTCTCATCTTCAAACAGAGAAGCTCAAACACAGAAGGAGAGATGAGTTATCAAGTATCTTTCACGATCATCGTCGCTGTTCTGATCGTAAACATTCTCTTGCACCCTCATCCTTCTCCTTTAGATCACACGTCTCAAACCATAGAAGTTTCCTGTTAAAATAAGAAAAATTTTGTAAAGAAAAATGTTGCTCCAGATTAATGGATGATTGACCCTTTTATGACCTATTGAATTTCTATGTTTACTTTTGCAGTTCACTGCCACAACAGATGCAAGAAAAGACCCAGGTGAGTACTGGGTAAGCATCATGAAAGAAGAGCCCATGCCAGAAGCAATTGAAGGCCTCCTCCATGTGAGCAACTCTGCATCAGATCAGCCTCATCTCACTTCTCTCCCCAAGAAGAAGGACGCCGACTGCCACGGAGACAACAAACTAGAGGACGATAAACAATTTGCTGGTGATTTTGAGCCAAGGCCCAACATCTCAGCTTATGGGGACGACGCCAAGCTCCAAGAGAAGAAGTTCGCAGAGGATTTCGAGCCGAGGCCCAACATCTCAGCTTATGGGGATGACACAAGGCTCAAAGAGAAGAAGTTCGTGGAAGATTTCGAGCCGAGATCCAACATATCGGCTTATGGTCAGGACTAACAGTGAAGAGAGACAACAATGAGGCGTCGCTGCTTTATGTGACGTATTAAAATTTATGTGCAGTAATGTGAATGTGTGTGTCGACAAAGCCGGAAAGAACTGACTTACGGCAATGGCGATTGTATGGTGTGTGGCGTGTTCTGGTTCTGTCATCATCTTGCGAATCCTTCTAGTGGGCTCTATGGTACAAGCTGAGTTCTATGAAGAAAATAACGTGATTTTAAGAGGCCTGTGTTTCCAGTTGATACTTGCTCGTACATGCTGTCTGCTCGGATACTTACTAACGCAGGAATGAATCACTAGAGAAGAAAGGGTTGAACGTAGTTCTCAGTAAACACCATACTTATCTGCATCATACTTTGGCTACCTCCAACGGTAAGATCAGCTGAGTTTGGTTGGACTTGGTTACAGACGGTCTTGACTAGAAAATTTGTAAAAGTAGGAGGACTTAATTAGACAAATTAAAAGGAAAAGAATTTGATTAGAAGAAGCATGAAATTGTTGGACGAAATGTGGAACTTTTCCTTTTAGCTAATGCACATAATCCTTCTTTTTTATGTGATATAAGATTGAATTAGATTTTGGAAATCAAATTTCACAAAAATATAATTTTACCTAAAGAAAAGAAAAAGGATATATTAATTGCTTTGAATGAATGCAAGTTAGTTTTAGTGTGTATGTATATTAGATTATACATGTGGAAAAAAAGGGTTAGAGGGCTCTAAAGAGAGAAGGTAAACAAGCAAACTTAGAAAATACCACTGGTGATTCCCTTATCCACATCAGTTTTGTTTACTATAACTTAGATTGGGAAATTCTCTGGATCTGATGGACTTTCTGCCCAAGGTTTGGAGCTCGTTTCCATTTCAAGGTTGTCGGGTCTGCAGATGATTGTTAGGGAAGTGAAAGAGAAGCAAATCTCAATCAAATTTATAGCTGAAAGACAAACCTGGATAAGGAACTCGTCCCTCCAATTGTCAAGATTGTCAATTGACCTTCCTATTGTTGACATAACACACAAGAACACAGCAATGAGCACCACTATAGAAAGCCACTCCAAGACTAAGAACCTTTCTTGAACAGCTGAATCCCAAATCTTCTCAGACAAAAGAAGACATACATTATACCAATCAGTGACTGCGCAAAAGTGGCGGGAAAATTAATACATTCAGCGTAGAACAAAAAATGAACTGACTATGTCAAGAATAATCAGTTGCAAACAAGCATTGCTGATTGGCAGAAGCCACAATGCAGACTTATTCTAATACTTGATAGTGCAATGAAAACTGCATTCTCTCTCAATCTCTGATACGGATCCACAACTTTGCTGTCATCTCTAACCCTAAAAATGGAAACGAAAGACAAGGAATAAACACACAACAAATTCATGTTTTAATCTGAATATTTGCATATCAATGGCACCACAGGACTATGCTGCAGCAGCAACCTTAAGCACAAATCCTCAGGTACCGCTGGCTTATTCATTCCATTTTACTTGTGGCTAGTTTCCAAGTAACATTAGGTGGGTCCAATATTGTTAAGGAGAACTCCAAAGCATTGAGAATAACACCTTGAGCAATGGAATTCTAAACATGTTTGTCCTAAAAAGGGCATAGATGCTTGTCTTACAGGCTTACGGTGCTCTCTACTTTTCTGCTGAGCCATGGCACAATAGGTCTGGAAATGGGACTACACTTACTGCTAAACTTTTGATTTAGATAGAGAGCTTCACAATATAAGCTAAATCTTGTAGCCTTTCTTGAAAGAAACTGATGATAAGATCTCTTTGACTAATTTTGTGGCTGAAATTTGGGGACTAAACAGCTCCAATTAAACCTTTCCTCCTCATTTCTTGATAGAAAAGGACAGGACGGAACATGCCCGGGGATGACCCCTCTCGCAAAGTAGCTGCAGTGCACAGGAACATCAATTGTATCAGGCACATGTCCTCTCTGATGCGCAGGGTAGTGAACTTGTTTATACAAAAGAAGAAAACAAAACGTAATGGACAAATACCATTCAGCTGAAAATAACTGCATGCCAACAACCCCCACCACCCCCCTTCCTCTGTCTCTCCATATTTTCATGCACACCCGTGCGTAATTTATTAGGCAACACTCATCAAAGCTCTTCCATGTACAATAAACGATGCAAACAGGACAAATAATGTGTCAAATCATTCTTATCCAATGAAATCAAGCATGTTATCATAGTATAGCATCTCTCTGGCATTGACCTATAAGGTAAGGAGCCTATCTTCGAGCTGAACTTCCTTGGTCAAGAAATCAGCTCCAATAGTTGCTTCATTAGATTACTGAACTTCTTATTCGAATACCATAAAAGCAATAGACTATGACAAACATCCTCAAAAGAAATGAGACTGGGATAGCTGGCTGGCAGAAAGTAACAACTACTCCTTAAACAAACAATGCGATTATTGGATGGAGAAAATGAAAAACCAATGTTTCGATGCTAAGGCAGGAGGAACAGGATACTGATTCATCAAAGAGGCTTCCTACAAGTAACAGGAAAACCAAAGTCAAAGTGCATTTCGTATGAACTCAAGGTGTAATTGGGGAAAAAAACCGAAAATAACCCACTTCAATTGAGCAGAGCACATTTGCCTTGGAAATCTGGATGATCTAACCTACATCAACAGAGTTCCTTATCGAGAATGACTCTTCCCACAAAGAAGTGTGTGGTGAAACAAGCAAGAGAATCTGATCAACAAGAATCGTTTCTCAATCCCTGGCCCTAGTCTACAATGTTCATCCACAAAAGCTCCGGCATAAACGTCCCCCACAGACAAACTGCGCTTCCCTGACGCCATCATCTCTCTGTAGGCCGTCTGAACGGCTTCCCAAGATCAACATAACTAGAAAATCGAACATCCTAAAGTCGATGACGAAGATTTGTGTACCTGATTTGGTATTCATCGTTCTTGGAGCAAAGTGACAGCAATCCGGGCCTTCAATGCTGAAGATCTTCTCCTCTATAACCCATGGATCCTGGCTCGATGAGACCGTCACTCACAGATTACCTTATGTGAGTTGAAAGAGAATTTTGGAACAGTGAGGGCTAGAGGAGGGACCTTAGCGCTATTTATAGAGTTTTGGACGGGCCCTCTCATCACGGGCTAAGCCCAACTCGGCCCACACAAGCCAGGCCCATATCCGACTGTTAAGAAGCTTTATGCCTTACCTTATTAGACCAACGCCGTAAAACGGTAATTACAATCTCAATTAATGTAGCCCACATAAAGAAAACTCTTACATTCTCCCACTTGGGCTATATTAATTGAAACTGTATTGTATGTGCGCACCTTTATGTTGGTCTAGTAGCAATTCTTAATAGTCAATCCTATCCCATAAGGTCTCCAACACCGAATCATGGCGGTAACTGCATGTATTCATACAGAGCCTTCCATGATCACGAATGCTTTCAACTTTATTGATATGGATTCAATATGGTTGTGTGGCAAACGGATAACACCTCATAAAGAGTAATACCTTATGTGTTATCACCCTTGTTGGTCACCATTCTCTTTCCTTTAAGTGTCACAGAAAACCGGATGTGGTACTAGAGAATATCTTTATGGTTCTAATGAACCCACATATGTCTCATCTTTATGGTTAACCTTTCTTTATGTGTAATTGAGACATATGTATAAGGCTAATAACTGGATGCCCCTAGCCTTTACTCAAGATTTACACAATACCTTGAGATTTTCCTTAGATATATATACACAACTCAATAATAACTTATACATAAGGAGTTGACATATATCGAAACGTTACAAAAGGTAACAAAATACAGAAGTAAACTTCATTAGAGCAAACCTGAAATAGCTCCCACTAAACGACAGTATCCACTAATTCTCCTAAGCCCATGTTCATGATGTGTCGCTCAAATACACAAGGGCGTAGGCCTTTAGTCAATGGATCTGCCAACATATCATCCGTGGGAACATGCTCTACTATAACGTCACCATTCTGTACCATTTCCTTTATGGTCAAAAACTTGACCTCCATATGCTTAGACCCTTTGAGACTTCTGTTGTTATTGACAAACAACACAGCAGAATTGTTATCACAATATAACTGTATGGGTCTATCCGCAAAATCAAATACGGTCAATTCCTTAATGAGGTTCCGAAGCCAAATTGCTTGTGTAGCAGCTGAAAAACATGCTATAAACTCCGCTTGCATGGTAGAGGAAGATATAGATTTCTGTTTCTCACTTTTCCATGATACTGCACCTCCTGCCAACATGAATATATATCCTGTTGTCGACTTCCTATCATCCTCACAACCAGCAAAATCTGCATCTAAATATGCCAACAATCGCAAATCATTGACATATCTATATATCAGCATATAATCTCTTGTTCTTTTCAAGTATCTCAAGACCTTTTTGGCAGCAACTTGAGTGATCGTGACTGGATTTGACTGATATCTCGCCTAAAAGCCTGTTACAAAAGCGATGTCTGGTCTAGTGCAAACTTGAGCATACATAATACTTCCAAGCGCATTAGCATAAGGCACATCCTTCATTTGGTTTTTCTCAAAATCTGATTGAGGACATTGTGAGAGACTTAACTTGTCACCCTTAACGACAGGAACATTTCCTGGTTTACAATCCTACATGTTGAATCTCTCCAAAATACGATCAACATATGCCTTTTGAGATAAACCTAACATACGATGACAACGATCCCTATAGATTTCAATACCAAGAACGAAGGATGCATCACCTAAGTCTTTCATGTCAAAATTCTTTGACAACATTTGTTTTGTTTCTCGCAGCAATCCAACATCACTACTTGCAAGCAAAATATCATCCACATAAAGTATAAGAAAAATAAATTTCCTCCCACTGACCTTGCAGTATATGCATTGATCTACTTTGTTCTCAACAAAACCAAAAGAAGTAACAACATTGTGAAATTTCAAGTACCACCGTCTAGAAGCTTGTTTGAGACCATAAATAGCCTTATTTAGTTTACACACAAACTTACTTGGATCATTTATTGTAAAACCTTCAGGTTGCACCATATAAACCTCTTCATCAAGGTCTCCATTTAGAAAAGCAGTTTTAACATCCATCTGATGCAATTCCATGTCAAAATGAGCTACTAACGCCATGATCACTCTAAATGAGTCTTTATAAGAAACTGGAGAAAAAGTTGCTTCATAGTCTATCCCTTCTCTTTGAGTGAAGCCCTTGGCCACAAGTTTGGCTTTAAATTTCTCAATCTTTCCTTTTGAATCTCTTTTAGTCTTATAAACCCACTTGCAACCTATAGGCTTACAACCTTCCGGTAATTCAACAAGCTCCCAAACGCCATTATATTTCATAGACTGCATCTCATCTCTCATTGCATCCAACCACAAACTTGATTGAGGACAGGAAACGGCATCAATACAAGTCACTGGATCTATAATGCAACCTATATCGTAATCATGTTCTCCTAAATAGACTATATAGTCCGGTGGTATAGCTGAACGTCTTTCCCTAGCAGACCTTCTAAGTGGAGCCACTGTAACTTCATTTTGAGTCTGAGGAACTTGAAAAACTTCATCTGTGGCCGTTTCATCAATAGGATTCTCGGTATTAACATGTTCAGTTTGTGGCACAGTAGGCTCCATAATTGTCTGCACAGGTAAGGAGAAAGACATAACCGGTCTCATCATGTTGTCATGTTCACTAATTTGTGAGCAATCATGCTTTTCGGCTACATCAAATTCTAGAAACTTTGCCGTCTGTGATTCTACAATCCTTGTTCCTCCACTTGGATTATAAAACCGATATCCCTTTGAATATTCTGAGTAAGATACAAAGTAGCATCGAGTGGTTTTAGCCTCCAACTTGCCTAATGTTGGATTATTCAATCTTACTTCTGCAGGACATCCTCAGACCTTGAAATGATTCAAACTTGGTTTGCGTCCAGTCCATAACTCAAAAGGAGTCGATGTAATAGCTTTGGTAGGAACACGATTCAATATATAAATGGATGTTTTTAAAGCCTCACCCCATAAAAAATCAGGCAAATTAGTCCTACTCATCATACACCTTACCATATCCATGAGAGTACGATTGCGTCTTTCAGCCACTCCATTCTTTTCAGGACTTCCAGGCATAGTGAACTGAGCCACTATCCCAGAATCCTCTAAGTATTTAGCAAATGGTCCTTTAATTTGCTCAACATTACCATGTCTACCATAATATTCTCCACCTCGATCAGATCTAACCACCTTTATTACCTTTCCTAACTGTTTCTCAACTTCAGTTCGATAGATCTTAAATTTGTCAAGAGATTCAGACTTTTCCTTAATCAGGAATAGGTAATCATACCGAGAATAATCATCGATAAAAGTGATGAAATAAAAATTTCTGCACAAGGTTGTAGCATAGGGTCCACTGATATCAGTGTGAATGATTTCCAGTAAATCAGAACTTCGAACTGCGGTTTTCTTCTTTATCTTAGTCATCTTTCCTTTACAATAGTCTATGCAAGTCTCTAAGTCACTTTTAAGAGTAGGCAGGATGTGAGTCTTTATCAGCCTTTCTACTCTTTCTTTGGATATATGACCTAATCGTTTGTGCCATAATGCATAAGATTGTTCCTTAGGTAGAGGTCTTTTGGGAACAACACTTTCAACTGTATTAGCGACGTATATATCATTGGGAGATAAACACAATCCGTACAATCCATTGAACATGTTGCAACATCCAACCTTGTTTGAACTAAAGAACATAGATATCTTTGTATTGTTCTTTATTTCAAAAGAGTAACCACACATGTCCAAACATGATACGGAAACTAAGTTCCGTCTAAAGGAAGGTACATAGAAAGTGTTTCTTAACATCATATCAAAACCAGTATCTAAAATCAAAATGACATCTCCCACGAACTCAACGTCGATCTTGTTGTTATTTCCCACAGTGAGCTTTGATTCATCCTGATTTGGCGTCCTTATGTTTGTGAATCCCTTTATGCTCATTTTTAGACAACCAAGCTTTATAGCCATCACAATGTTTCTTTATGTGTCCCCTCTTCCTACAAAAGTAACAAAGGACACCCTCCCTCTTAAAAGGTGCCTTTCTAGGAGCCACTGTGGTGGAGGGGCCAGCAGCTTCAAGATTTCCCCTCTTAGGAGCTATATGGTTAGAAGTCCCTATGGCTTTAGGATTTCCTCTATGATGTGCAATCCATTTTCCCTTCCTACTGGTAGAACTTGAGGCATACAAGGCAAGATACCCTATTTCTTTCTTCAGTTTCTCTTCCTCTGCCACTACTCTTACTATAAGGTCATTGATTGACCAAGTCTCATTTTGCGAACTATAGTTCGTCTTGATAATTCCAAAGTCCAGAGGAAGAGTATTTAATGCTTGGTGCACAATGCAAGCTTCAGGGATGTCAACTTGAAGAATTCAGAGTTTTGTCTGAAGATCTACCATCCTAAGCACATAATCTCTAACTCCAGTCGAACCATCATACTTCATATTAAAGAGTGATTGCATAAGAGTACCTATCTCAGCATTGGAAGAGACACGATACCTAGCCTCCAAAGCTTCCATCATTTCCTTAACAGTACAGTCAGTTGGCAAGCCACTCATCAAATGTTCCTGAATTGATCGTTTCATAATGAGCAAGCAAATCCTATTACTCTTTTCCCATGCAGCAAAACGTACTTTCTGGACTTCTGTACTGGCATCAGTAAGGTCTGCCGGCCTATCCTCAGTAAGAGCAATATGAACATCTGCCAACTCCATCCCAAACAGAAAATCCTCTTTCCACTTCTTGAAGTTTGATCCAGTAAGAACCTCAATCGCAATGGAATTGCCATTTACAGAGAAGGTGACTGATTTTACAAGCAATACATATAATTAGCATCATGTGAGTGCTAAACACATATCTTAAGAGCTACATACATCATCATATAAGCACCTTTGGGTAGAATATATGACATGCAATTGTATACTCTTCACATGACAGCGGTCCAGGAAAATATATTCTAACATTTCGCGAATTCACCATCTTTGGGTGTATGAACCACTAGGGCTAGTCACTTTTCAACCATATGCTGTATATGTATCCCTCCATAAACTAACACACAATTACCTCCTTTGGGAGTATAAACATGCATCAGAATAGGAGACATCCCTTTACAATATGCAAATGATATTTCTCAAAACCAATCAAGTGTGCCACTTTGGCGGTCACAACCCAACTGAATTATCGAAATTATCTCATATCAGGGATATAACTTTATAAATCACATTACCTTTCACATGTGATTTTAGACTTGATGACAGGGGCTATTTGTCACTAAAAATCACAAGTCATGCTAATTGCATTGCTCCATCCACTAATACATGCTTTTAATAAATCAACACTACACATATTCCTCAAGTGATGATATAATCATAGGCATGCATTTGTATTTCCAAAACCATAGAGAAATTCATGAAAATACACCAAAATTACCTCAAAATCACGTACCTTAGGGTTTCACATGCATTTTCATATCCATAAATGCATCAAAAAAATACAAATAAGCACACCACAAGATAGGAAATTCACATACGAGCACGGCGACATCAACCACGCGCCCAAAGGACGTCACACGCGCCCTCACGCGCCGCTAGAGTGCGCGGCGTGTGAGCTGCACGCGCTGGCGTACCGATCTTGTCCGACCGCCAGTTACCGGTCCGACTGGTCAACGGTCAACGGGTCGGGTCAACCCGGTCAACGGTCAACGGGTCGGGTCACCCGGTTGACTCGGGTCGGATCAAGGTGACGTCATCGGTGACGTCACATGCCACGTGGCGGTCGTATGTAAGGCGGTGCGTGTGACGTCACTATGACGTCATCTCCGACACGTGTCGGTGGAGGCGGAACCGCCGAGGCGGTCCGCGCGCGTGAAGCCGCGTGTCGGTCCACGCGTCGGCGCGCATGCGCGCGGGCGTGCCACGCGTCGTCGCGCGTGAGACGGTGCGGCGGCGCGTGGGGCCGACTCCGAGCTCCGTCTCGGCGCGTGGAGGCGCGTGCGACCGCTTCCGGCGTCGTCTTGAGGCGTTTTACATACCAAAATGCTCGTATTGAAGAGGAGAAGCTATATATGCAATAAAATTTCACTTTTATCGGACCAAAAATCATGAAAAACGAGCAAAACGTTCCGAGTTTAAGTCAAGTCCGAAAATGGGTATTAACAGGAAATTCGTCCACCGCCGGAGACATGCTACCCACGAAAACTCTCAGCTCAGCAAGATTAATCTAACTACATGGTCAAAATCAAGTTTCATTCGGATAAATTATTCAAAACAGCTCCTTATGTTTGATTTCTAGTTTATGCAGGCTCTGATACCAAATGTAGGCCGTCTGAACGGCTTCCCAAGATCAACATAACTAGAAAATCGAACATCCTAAAGTCGATGACGAAGATTTGTGTACCTGATTTGGTATTCATCGTTCTTGGAGCAAAGTGACAGCAATCCGGGCCTTCAATGCTGAAGATCTTCTCCCCTATAACCCACAGATCCTGGCTCGATGAGACCGCCACTCACAGATTACCTTATGTGAGTTGAGAGAGAATTTTGGAACAGTGAGGGCTAGAGGAGGGACCTTAGCGCTATTTATAGAGTTTTGGACGGGCCCTCTCATCACGGGCCAAGCCCAACTCGGCCCACACAAGCCAGGCCCATATCCGACTGTTAAGAAGCTTTATGCCTTACCTTATTAGACCAACGCCGTAAAACGGTAATTACAATCTCAATTAATGTAGCCCACATAAAGAAAACTCTTACACTCTCCTCACCCTCTCTAACACCTTGACCATATCAACATGCATAGACAAGTCCACCCGACTCTTGAACAGAACCTAGGTTTTTCTCACCTCAGAGTGGAGATTGACAGCCTCGCGTTACATTCTCGAAATACAGACAAACAAGCATCTATGCTGTTCTACAACTGCAGACGAACCACACAGACATCGATTGCGCAAGCAAGTATAGGAGCTGCCAAAGACATCCATCATACACATCAAAGTGTAGAGCAACAGCGTATAAAATTGAAGCGTGCAACGGACTCACCCGTTGTCCTCGAGGTAGACACGCCACTTCGAGCTAAATAAGAAATAGGAGCTGCATCCATTGCTGCTCCGTAAGCACAGTGGTAACCGCGTGTATTTTTAGTTAGCCTGTCCAATCTAGACATGAACCTTCAAAGTCAACTATTTCATGGTATGCCAGCAGAATTAACATTGACTAATCAATTATTCAAAGGATCACGAGTGTCGCAATACCTATTGTAGTTACAATCTTATCAGTCACTAGTGCAACCAAGGTGTACGATTGTATGGTTGGGAAAATTTGTTTTGGTCACTTATAGGGGTAGTTGATAGCTTTGCTAGATCCGTGACAATTTATAAAATATATAGCGAAAACCTTTTATCTGTAGTTTGCAGTGCTGGATAAACGTAGATCGAGCATTTTCACTTTTTTTTTTGGTAACCGAGGATCTGTCGGGCCTGCTTTTCACTTACGCTAATCGGCAACCCATGGCTCGTACAGTGAACGGTGCACCTCGGACCAAACGTCAATACCTTGGGGGAAGCTATCATAGGACCTCACCATTATGGCCCCCCACTTAAGACGTGTTAGCATCATAGTTTTGACCCGGGGACCTCTGCGGTGAAGTGCCCAAAGCCTAACCAACTCAGCTACTTATCGGTGGGTGCATTTTCACTTTTTCCATCCATACTAGAAGAAGAAAGCTTTAATATATTATCGTCATGTATTCCATACTTATAGAGCGGGAAGTATGCGATTTTCACTTAAAATTGTGGGTGAAAGTGAGAAGAAAAGGGCGATAGTAATGGTAGTGCGCACAAGGCATGATTGGTCATATCTCAAATGGGAAAAGTACCAAAATAGTTCTAAACATTTTGCATTTGTACCAATTTAGTCATAAACTTTTTTATCAGACCAATTTAGTCCTAAACTTTTTCAAATTAGTACCAATTCAGTCCATCTGGTTAATTTAAGCTAGAAATTGTTGACGTGGCAATCGACGATCTTATGTGGCGCCACGTGGACAAGTTTTATAATTTTTTTTATATTTTTTCAGATTTTTAAAATTATTAATTTTCTTTTTTCTTCTTTTTCCTTTCTCCTAGCCCCTTCACTGACGAGGTCGCTGGCTGACCATCACTGACCACAGGCTAGTCAGGGCAAGGGATGTCGTGCCCTCGTTGGCCATAGGCGAGGGTGTCGGCCCCCGCCCAGATCTAAGCAAGGGCCGCCACGTCCTCATTAGCTACAGGCGAGGGCGCAAAGGCCAACTCTCGTGGTGGGCAACAGCTGTGACGCCACGGCCGAGGTTGCCGTGGCCCTCACCTAGATCCGGGGAGGGCCGATGCCCTCGCTCGTGGCGGGCGAGGGCGTTGTGCCCTCGCTTGGATCGGGCAAGGGCCACCGCACCCTTGTCGACCATAAGCAAGGGTCGCCATACCCTCGCCTAGATTTGGGCAAGGGCCAACGCCCTCACTTGTGGCTCCAGTGGCTGGCAAGGGTGCGGGGCCCCTCGCCCTGACCAGCCTGTGGCCAGCGGTGGTCAGCCGGTGACCTCACCGGCCAAGGGGAAAGGAGATAGCAAAAAGAAAAAAATTAAAAGAAATTAAAATTCTAAAAAAATATAAAATTTATCCACATGGCGCCACATAAGACTGTCGGTTGCCACATCAGTAATTTCTGGCTTAAATTAGCCGGATTGACTGAATTGATACTAATGTGAAAATGTTTAAGACTAAATTTGTCTTATTTAAAAGTTTATGACTAAATTGATACTAATACAAAATGTTTATAACTTTTTCGGTACTTTACCCTATCTCAAACTCAAACACTGAAATAGGTTTATAAATTTTAATGAAGATGAAATTGAAGACTTAATCATTAAGTATCCTGTTTATTTTAAATTAGCCGGCAATGAGTGCTATTGCTAATGTGGTGGGTAAGCCACTTTATGTTGATGAGCAAATGGACCAAATAAAGATAAATTTGTTTGCTAGGATGTGCGTTGAAATCCAAATAATTTAACCGAGATGCAAGTCAGTTGAAGTGGTCTTGAAGGGGGTATCTAGATTAATCTCTATTGAGTTTGAATGGTTGCCACCTGAATGCCAGGAATGTGGGACTTTCAGCCACAAATGCGAGGACCATCCTCATGGGCCTTCCGCCACCAGGCCGGCTAGAGCTTTGAGGCAATCCCATCCTTCTTCTGGTTCGTTAGCCCTTGGTACGGCCCCCATCCCTGACTTGGTCGAGACGGATAGAGGTCTACAGCAGTCCCACACCGATCCAGATCCATCAGTCCCTGCTGCAGCGCCTGTCCTGGATTCAGGTGTGGCAGATACACATGTAGTACCAGAGCGGCCTTGGAAACAAGTAAAAGGAAGGAAGAAGAAGCATTTGCCTTTGAAGGAAGGAGCGTCATCCCGTCAGGTCAACTTGGGCGACGAGGGGCAACCCAGGCGGTTGAAGACCCCGGGTCCATCGAAGGCTGTGCCTTCCCCTTCCTCTCGGAAGCCGCTGAGGGGATTGAGTGCCCCTCTGAAGGTGGTGCTATCTCTTTTTGGCATAGGAGTGGAGTCTTCTAAGCTAGTCCACGATCATGGTGTGGATTCAGATGTCTCAGCCAGCTTCTCTTGTTTAGATGAGGACATACTTTCTCCTGACCCATCCCCAAGGGCTGTATCCTCGAAGCTGGAGACGATTCAGGATAGATTGCCCACTCTCACCTCGAATCCGTCTCCTGAGATCACTCCTGCAGGACCGACAACTTTTCGCTGGAAGCTTCCTAAGAGGAGATAGGCCTCCTACCTTCCTTCTTCTTACTTTGTAGTTATTATATATATACACATATGTGTATCTTGGTGTTTAGAATATAAGAGGCCTTTGTGACCCTTTGAGACAAGCAGAGGTTAGGAACCTTGTTTATTCCAATGGGCTCTATTTGATTGGATTAGTGGAGACTAAAGTGCCAGAGGCTCGGTTTTATTTCATTTCTGCTGGGCTATGTTGGGGTGGAAGTGGATCGCCAAATATGATTCCTTTCCTACGGGTAGGATTTGGGTGGTTGGAACCCTTCATCGGTGAAGTTTGAAGTGATTTCTTCCAATAGTCAAGCTATCCATGGTAGAGTGAAGCTCCTTATGTTTGGATAATGTTGCTGCACCTCGGTGATTTATGCGAAACATACTTTTGTTTTTAGAAGGCCGCTTTGGGTAGACTTAGTTCAGATGAGTGCTTGCCTCCAAAACATCGCCTAGTTGGTGGTTAGGGATTTCAATGCCATCAAGGACCCGTTTGATCGGATTGGGGGCTCTGACAACTGGATCCCTTCATTTGATGAATTTAATTAGTGTTTATTTCAGGCGGAGTTAGAAGACCTGAGGTATGTTGGCTTTCACTTTACTTGGCCCACTTCTTTTGAAGTTAACCATAAGGCTAGGAAAATTGATCGGGTGTTAGTGAATGCTAAATGGAGCTTGGAGTTCTCTTACTCGGAAGCGCCTTTTCTGACTTCGAGCATTTCTGACCATACGCTGATGATGGTTAAAGTGCTACAACCAGATTTTCGAAGGAAGTCTTTCAAGTTCTTTGACTTTTGGATGGAACACCCGTCATTCTTTGACATTATCTTGCGAGTTTGGGAAAGCTCATGTGAAGGGGTTCCGATGTATAAATTGGTAAGCAAGCTGAAGACCCTGAAAGGCCGTCTGAAACAGCTTAATAGAGACTAATTCCCTAACATTTCTGAAAGTGTTGTTGAGTCGAGGATTGCTTTTAGGCAAGCCCAGATTGCCCTCCAGCAAGACCCAACTAGTGAACTCCTGGCAGAGCTAGAGAAGACTCATCGGAGGACTTTTGTGGAGTTGAGGAGTCAGGAAGAATCTTTCTTTAGACAAAAGTCCAGGATCAGATGACTCGAGAATGGTGACGGAAATACCAAATTCTTTCACCATTCCGTCGTTTCAAGACAACTCAACAATAAGATTATTTCGATTCTTGATGCCTCTGGTAATCTGGTCACTGAACTGAGCCTAGTGCAGCACACGTTTGTCTCTCATTTTCAAAAGCTCTTCAAGCTGTGTACCGATCATCCAAACCCTTTATACTAGACCTTTAGCAAGTTATTTGGTGCCCTCTTAATGAGGATCATATTTGTTCTCTCTCTCGTCCTTCTCAGATGAGGAGATTCATGATACTTTGTTCTCCCTAGCTCATGGGAAGGCTCCGAGACCGAATGGATTTGGCGTCGAATTCTTTAAGAGTAATTGGGAGCTGGTTGGGCCTTTGGTCATTGAAGTAGTGAGGGATTTCTTTGTCACGGGGAGACTTCTTAGGGAGATTAACAACACCATCCTGGTTTTGATCCCGAAAGTCCCTAATGCGACCTTAGTCAATGACTACAGGCCAATTGCCTGTTGTAATACTATTTATAAGTGCATTACCAAGGTCTTTGCCAATCGTGTAGCTGCAATCCTTTAGGATATTATCAGCCCTTCTTTGAATGCCTTTGTCAAAGGGCAACGCATCAAAGACAATATTCTCATTGTCCAAGAGTTATTTGCTGGCTTCCGTCTTCATTCTTATACTCCTAAATGTGCTGTTAAAGTGAATTTTTAGAAAGCTTATGATATGGTAGACTGAGACTTTCTTGAACTGGTTCTTTGTGCGTTTAGCTTCCCGAACCACCTTATATGGCTTATCATGGTATGTGTGCGTACTCCCAAGTTTTCTATTTCCTTGAATGTGGAACTGCATGGTTTTTTCCCTAGTTGCCGAGGCATTTGTCAGGGGGATCCCATGTCTCCCTACCTTTTCACCTTGGTTATGGAGGTCTTTTCTGGGATCCTTAGTGCTCGTGCTATGCAACCCAAGTTCAATTTCTTCTGGCAATGTAAGGCTACGAGGTTATCTCATTTGTTCTTTGCGGATGATGTATTTCTCTTTTGCCAAGCATATATGACTTCGATCTATCTCCTAAAGGATGGTCTGGATACCTTCTCAGCATGGAGCGGATTGAAGCTCAACAATAACAAAAGCGAGATCTTTATTGTTGTATGTCCCTAGTTGATCGGATAACGTCTAGGGTCCAATCCTAGACTCAATGCTTTCTCTCTTTTGCCAGCCGACTTCAGTTGATAAAGTCAGTACTTCATGCGATCCAAGCTTATTAGGTGAGTGATTTTACTATCCCCTTTGTAGTTTTGGACCGCATTGAGCAGATCCTTAGACAATTTCTTTGGAAGGGTCCGGGACTTGGGAAGGATGGAGCGAAAGTTTCATGGGAAGACATGTGCCTTCCAAAGGAGGAAGGTGGGCTTGGAATTCGTAGGCTGAGGGATTGTAACAAAGCGGCGATGCTCAAGCACATTTGGATCCTCTTTACGGATAAAGAATCCTTATGGTGCAAATAGATTCATTCCACCTTCCTAAAAAGAAAGAGTTTCTAGGTGGTTAAGGAGCCTACTTTCTGCTCTTGGGCTTGGAAGAGAATCCTCCATCTCAGGACAGAGTTCAGATTATCCTTTCGCTGGAGAGTTGGGAATGGCCAGTCAGTCTCCTTCTGGTTTGATCACTAGCACCTAAGAGGTCTGCTAGATCTTATTTTCTCGGACTCAATGATATATAGCTTTGGTTTATCCAGTCAGGCTACGGTGGCTGATCTTTTTTCACCGTCAGGGCAGTCCTTGAGGACAATGTTAGATTCTTGGAATTACCCTCTTCCTATCCTCGCGCAGGTACCTAATCGTTGTATTTGGATTAATAGCTCTTCTGGTCTTTTCTCGGTCACCTCGGCGTGGCATGCTATTAGAAGGAAAAAAGGCGAGGGTTGATTGGGCCTCCCTTATTTGGAACAATGCTATCGCTCCGAGATATCAATTCAATCTCTAGCTTATTATCAAGAACCGTCTTCCCACCCAAGCCTTGCTCTTGTCATACGGTAGGATTGGGGAAGCAGTATGTGTTTTTTGCAAGCTGACACCAGATTCCATCGATCATCTCTTCTTTAAGTGTTGCATCACAACCAACTTTGCTTATTTCTGGGCGGCTAGATGCAACCTCCCTTGGCGCAACGGGACCTAGTTGGAGAACCTCCAGTGGGCGATGAAATATCTCATCGGAAATGATTTTTATGGCTCAATTGCATGTTTTTCGTTCAGTGCTCTTTGCCACCTTATTTGGAAGTTCAGGAATGACATCTTGTTCAGAAACCATACTTTGGCGATTCCAGCCGTTAAAAATCGTCTCATTAAAATTGTTAAGGACAAGGCCTTAATGTTCAAAAATGTCGTCGACAACCCGAGAAACAGAAGATTACAATGTAATTGGGGAATTGATCCTTGCATCTTCTCTTTTACTCCTGTAGATCCTTAGTTGTCCTTGGAGTGGAGGCATTTGACTCCTTGGTCGTGTGTTGCTTCTTAGTCTGCTAACCCTGTTCTCTTCGTTGCCGTGCTCGAAGCATTGGATGGTGCGGTTTGACATCAGCGGTGGCTTCTCCTTCGGGTTCTTGGTTTTCTTGTAGGTGTTTTGGTAGTGTTGGCTTTGCCTGCCTTTTCCTTGTTCGCCGCTCTTTTTCTTAGTGGCTTTTTGCATTCGGCTCCCTTCCACTCAATTTGACTTGTTGTCTTCTTGAATGCAAGTTTTGTGGCGTTGAATCTTGTGTAAATTGTTGGTTAAAGCTTAATATATTATTACCCTTCACCAAAAAAAAAAAATGATACAATATCTCAAATTGTGTATTCTACTTCAGAAAAAAAAAAGATTTTTTTGGTTATATTATCAGCCGAGTTTGAGTTTCGAGATACTCTTCATTTAAATACCAAACTAGTCGCAAACCCTTTCTTTCAATCAAATTAAGCTTGACCTGCACCCAACGATCCGAATATGTTCTTATAGGTTTTGGGTGGGTCAAAAGTTTGATTTAATTCAACCCACTATAATCCCCATGGGAGAGGGTTTTGGGTTGCGTATGGTTGGACTTTTGAAATGGGTTTTAGAAAAATGTGAAGACTTTTAGTTGAGGAAAATACAAATTATGTTTGGTAAATATATATATATATATATATATATTTATCTAGGGTTGTGTGTACGACCCAAGCGACAGTCACTTGGGCGGTTGCGAGACCTTAGGCATTAGTCCTTGGGTCGTACGACCTCATTGGCCACTCTCATGCAAAGAAGATGAATGGTAACAACGATGGGCAAAATTAAAAAAAACTAAAGAATTGGTAAGGGTAGTTTTGAGAGAAAAAAATTATTTAACCTTATAAATAGCATTTTTTAGTTTTCAGCTTTCCTAAAACTAGTATTTAATCTAAAACGCTTTAAGAAAGCTTGTCAAGCACTCTAAATTTTACCCAAAAGACTTTAAGCCATCAAATCCTTTGGAAAAATTGAACCTTCTAAAATCCTGGGCCAATCACAGCCTTAGTCCTTAACTTTGACTACCTGTATTTTCACTACTTTTTTATGATAGAAAAACTGGACTCGAAGGCATAAGCTAAAAAAGCATAGTTAGCAGGCAAACTGTGTCTTCATTACATGACCGAGAAAGCATGCTCTCAATATATCTTAGTAATTGTGGTGCCAAGTCCTTTCTCATTCATGGTGTGTTCAATAAAGCGCATCGCTCATGGAACACTTAATTAAACAATGATGAAACTATGCAGATGTCGGAGGCAAAAATCATGTCCCTGACCTTGGCGACAGGGCAAAGATGATAGAGTAATTTCATTGGGATTAGACTTAAGGTCCATTCGTTTCATACGTTTCATAGAAGATAATTTTTATAAATGTATTTTTCAAATTCTCCAACGTTCACTTCATGGAAAATAAACAATTCAAACAAAACAGAAACCAATGAAGAAAACTCCTTCAAAAGCAGGGAAAATATTTTCCTCTTTTCCACCAATTCTTTCTTTCATAGTTCATTTTAGTTATTTTATTTTTTAAATTCGAATTTTTAATCTTTTTTCATTTTTCTTCTTTTTTGGCCGGTTGCCAGTCATGATGAAGGTCGATGACTACCCATTAGCGCAAGGCTCAAGCATCGCCAGAGGGCTGTGAGGCTTGAGCCTCATTGCAAATGGACAATGCCCAAGTGTCACCAAAGGGCCACAAGGCTCGGGCCTCACCAGATCGGCAACGCTCGAGCATCGCTAGAAGGCAACGAGGCTCAAGCCTCACAAATCAATGACACTTGAGCGTCGCTATAGGGCAGTGAGGCTCAAGCCTCCTAGATTGGTGATGCTCAAGCGTCACCAAGGGGCAGCGAGGCCCAAGCTTCGCCCTATGGCAAAGCTCGTTGGCTATTGCCATGGTTGACAATTGATTGAGGAAAAGAAAAAGAAAGAAAAGGAAAAATAATAAAAATAATAAATTTTAATTTTTAAAAAAGAAAAGAAAAGAAAATAAGAAATAACATAAGAACATATAAATATAAATATAAATATAAATATAAAATAAATGATCAAAATGAGTGTACCGAAGAAAATCAAATTAGATACTAAATGATAGAAAATATTTTTCAATTCATTTTCAAATTTTAACTAAATACTGAAAAATATAATTTTTCTTGAAAAATGACTTTTTAAAAAATATTATTTTAAAACGTAATATTTTTCGCCAAACAAAGCAACCTTGATGTTTCTAATAAGTTTCTTTGTGATCAGGGTCATATCGTATTAACAGCATTTCAGAGAAAAGATGTAGCAATTGCATTCACGATACTAACTGATATTAGGCGTAATTCGAATGAAAGTCATTTTCGGTGGAACGATGTGACACTATTTCCCACAAAAGATGTTTCACTGATTCGTGCATAATTTATCGCTGCCTCGCGGATTCCCACATGTTTCCCGTTCAATGAAGTCGACTTCAGATACAGGCGTGTTACTAGGCTAGCTTTCATCATAACTAAGATCTTGTCAATCAACCTTATTGTTCAAGTGGGGGTTCTCTTCTGACCATTAAACAAGAAGTGGGGTTCTCTTGCTCCTATCTCAAAAACTATAGCTTAAAAAATAATCTTCTTATGGGATTATGCCTCCACACATGAATCACGAGGTCTCCCTAGGTAGTAACATTTTGGGCCAACGAAATAAATACTATTATTTTACAAAAAGTGAATTACTTAGAAAATGTTTTCTCGAAAATATTACTTATATTGCTTAAAATAATTAATCAATAAAAAATATTTTTATTAACTACGTATTTTTGTAAACGATGAAAAATATTTTTCGTTTATTCATTTTTACAAACAATATAAGTGATCATTTTTAAGAAAATATTTTTCAAATTATTCATTTTCCGCCAATCTATTAAAGCCTAAATAAGACTAAAGCAAAGGTTTGGCAAGTCATCCAAATGAAAAACCGTATAAATTTGGTTTAGCGCGTAATCAAACATGTATTGTCTATATTTTATTGTCTAGAAGTTCCTACAATATTGATCCTATATAATTTCTTATTGTGCTAAGACTAAAAAGATATTATCAAGATTAGGCATTTAGCGAGATTCTCTACAAAGACAAATTCTACCACTTTTTTTTCCCCTTGGGCTAAGTAGCATAACAATAATAACAATAACAATAACAATAACAACAATAAGAAGAAGAAGAAGAAGAAGAAGAAGAAGAACAACAACAACAACAACAACAACAAAATGAACTTAGCTTTTTCCATGCATCAAACCTTTAATCTTTCTTTCATCTCCATGTCATTAACGAAAAAGCACGTACATCCTTCACAAATTGCACATTTTATATGCTTAGTAATTTGCCACATGATAGACACAATTTTAAAAAATTTGCATACACAAAGATTATATTCATGCAAATAAGGAATTATTTTTTTGTATAATTAATGAATTTCCGGGAAAAAAAAAAATTGTCTTAAAAGTACTAAAGTTGTTATACAGTAGCTAATTCAATTCTAAACATTTTGACGATTTACAGTCCTTCAGGCAATTATGACTAGAAATTGCTAATATAGATGCCGGCCGTTCTACATGGATTGGCCACCACTAACATTGATAATTTTTGGATTTTTTCAATTTTCTGAATTTCTTTTTTTTGAATTTTTTCTTCTTTCTTTCCTTTATTTCTTCTCTTTCTTTTCATTTTACCTTGTGGTTGGTAGGACCACATAATTTATAACTAAATTGACTGCCATACAATAGATTTAGTATTCTTTAGATAATTATCCTCAACTTTTTGATACTATTTCCAAACTCAAAGCAAATGTCAAGATGACCACCTTAAGTTTGGGGGGGCATCAACTTTGAGTTTCAAGGGATGTGCTATATATAATGGGCGCTATGGAGATGACACTAATACACTATGTATCATGCAAATGATCGAAATATTTAAGATTCATCTTTATAAGCATTCCGCATTTGTATGATCGGGTCTGTAATTGAAATGCCAAACAGAAAAAAGAAAATGGGATTGTGTAGATACAAAAATCATAACCTATTTATATCATAGATTTTGTTATAAATACAGAACAAAGTACTTAAAATAAATTTTAGTTACAATTTACTTTCAAATTTTATTGTCACTTCTAAACAACACCTCATGCTCCTTTAAATTTTATATCTTTTTTTTTTATCAGAGACATTAAATTATGGGGCTTCCATTTTTTCACTATTTGAATGGCTACAAAGCATATTAAATATGTGAAAGTAAGTAAAAAAATACTAACTTATATCCATAATACAACCGAATTAAAATTTATAAAGTTGGGAAAATAATTAAATTGAAGTATTAATAAATGCAAAATATGTTAATGACCAACTGTTGGTGATGAAATTTGCACAAGAAAAGGAAGGAGTATGTGAAGATGCCTATTTGAAAAAAAATAAATCAAGGGAGTTCTAGATATGCATTATTGGGAAAGAAACATTGCAAATTTCTTTAAAAATGAAATGGCATATTGCATATGCTCACGTGATGTCAAATGTTTACCAAAAAGAAAAGGAAGCCCCCCTCCCAAAAAAAAAGTAAACTGAAATATATGGAATTGAAAGATGATAGTGGAAAAATCAATTCTAAATCTCTTTAAATAGAGAATAGCCAATAGTGAAAGAGAAAGAAACGACTTTACTCTTAAGAAGATTCTACACAAATTAGATTGCTAACTTTTCCTACATTTCGACCGAAAAAAGAAAAACTTTTTCTGCATCAGGTTGATCGAAGACTCCGACAAATGACGCAAAGATATCATTTATGCTTTCATTTTTTTTTATCGATTCATAGTATATTACATATTCAGACTATACTATACATTTATATTATGATTCAATGGATATTGCAATTTTATGTCTAACATTTTTTTAATCGAAGGATAAACATGCATTATTGGGTGCATACCCATTTAAATAAAAGTCCATGTAAACTCTATAGGATAATTCAACTGATATGTATATTAATTTCATTAGAATTTTTTGCATATTATTTCTCTTTCTTTTTCTTTTTCTGCAAAAATTCACATCAATGCCAGCATTTTAAACGATATAACAAATATCACCTTAGACCCCTACAACAAACAAATTACCCCTGCTATTGGCTGGGCCAGCGACCCCTACTAACCATACCCCATCATTGCCGGCCCTTTCTGATGATGGTGGGCAATGATGGCAAGAGCTACTGGGTTTCTCTCCTTTTTTTCTTTTTTTTTTTTAATTACCTTATTTTTTAAATTCAATTTAAATAAAATTTATATTAAAAATAATATTAAGACCAAAATCATCATCGTTCTAATCTTATATTCATGTTTTAACCATGTTACATAGGAGAGGGAAAATTTGGAAAAGCCACGTTAACATTTTCCGTTAGCCAAAATAGACGGAGTTATCTAAAAGACTTGATTGCACCAATATGATAAATTTTATAACTTGGCTACACTTTTTTATAAATTTTAGGACTCATTTATACTTTTGTGACAAATTTTAATACTTCCAATGCACTTATTTTATTTCTTAATAAATTGATCTTGGAAGATCTTTTAAATGTCAATCTTTTGCATACATGGGACATGTGTGCACCTTTTCTACAATTTTATATCGGAAGTTGACTAGGGTATTCTGGGAATTAGGTTGATCTATTACTTTACCTTCCCATAGAAGAATATGATCATGGAGGGGTCGAGTCCTTTCCAGACAGTGAATTATCGAGTCCCTTTTCACGGGAAATAATGTAGTCCGGGTTAGACGTCATGGCTTGCGGACTTTACACGTGACCTTCATAATGAAAGAAAATCTATGCGAAAACATATGATTCGTGCATTAGATTTTACACCCGTTTACTCAATATAATAATAATAAATAAAAAATCTAAAAGCATGCTTCACGGCATTCATATGCTTTTCATCAATAAGATCAGGTTAGCAGTCCAAGTTCCTCCATTGAGATAAGTAAAATGAATGTTATAACTTTCAACCTTTACAATCATTTAAGTGTTATGAATTTTAAAGCTTAATATAGGCTCTTTTCTTTACTTGAAAATCTTATGTGACATTAATTTCATATATAACTCATTGGAAATTAATGTCACGTAATATTTGTTCATAAAATTCTAAATGCAAATGGATGTGTTGAACAAGTACTATAATAATGAGAAATGAAATCTTCCCATAGAGATTAATGATTAATAAACCTATTAAATACTAAAAATGGACTAATTTTAAAATTTACCTAATAGTTCAAAACAGAATTGAAAATAAATTAAAATTTACAATTTAAGAAGGAAAATTTTGAAACTAAATGTAGTTAATCAATCAAATAAATATGCTAGAGCATCTAATTTCACCATAATTACTAGATATGAATTTCAGATTAGTACACATACAAGAACGACATTAAACATGTGACAGTGGTCTAAGTATAGCAAACCTACTCAATTTATCAATCAACCATATCTCTATGTGAATTTAAATAAATATAAGTATATTAAAATTAGTTAACATTCCCGATTTACAATGAATCTTTTGGACCATCATATCACTGAAAGCTGCACAAATAACATCATATATCTCTATTCACATTTAATTTATGGTTATATATTATAAGGAATAATTACATATGATCACTTCTTAATTTCAAACATGCACATCAAATCATTCAAATAATAGTCAGCCACTAAAAATTATTAAGCATAATAATATATAACTCACATGAATGAAGTCACATGCAAAATATTAAAAATATGAAATTTATATCATCATGGTCAAACTACATCGTAACCCTAATAAAAGAAAATTAGAACATGATAGAAGAAGAAACGGAAATATAAATTAAACCCAACATAAATCAAATAATAAGAATTTTTTTTATCACTTTTTGTCTTCTCTTCAAAATACTTGAAAATTTTTCCAGAACAATGGAAAAAAAATATAAATATAAAAACCTAACTGCTTCCTCAAGCTCTGAATGTTATTTTATTTATAGGATACATCCAAGACTCTTATCACAAATAAATTGCTTTTTTTTTCAAATAAAATTAGGAAATAAATCATATAATCCATAATTTTGTATCCACCTTCCAATGCCTTCGCATTAAATTAGGGAAAAATCATAGAATACCTTATTTGCATCCAACTTCTAATGCTTCCCGCTTTGAATTTCTGAATCACATAATTCTTCCTTTCTTTCTTTTTGCCATTTTCCCTTATTTTCTCCATGTCTCACTATGCTGCATAAACAAGAAAATTTTGAGTAAATAGAAGAAAATTCAAATATTTTCTCACAAATATTACATTGTTTGTTGCCTAAAATATGTAAAATAACTCTATTTTCATAGAGTCATCAATATATCTAACAAGAAAATAGCCGAGATAACTTAAGTGATATGCTTTTAAAAGTTTTTGACGTTTAACTTATCGTTTGAAAAGTAAAAACAACAAAAGCGTATGCCATAGCAAAGTTATGACACTATTAATGGTGAATCCATTAGTTGTATATGTCCAAAAGATTTCATTTAGCTCCTATATCCCCCCTTTTACTTTAGTAGTTGCAAAAGTATATTTCGTATAATTTCCATAGTTGGATGTCAACTCTCAGGTCAGCGTAGTAGAAGTTAAAAACAAGTAAGCACAGAAAATATAATTGTTCGGCTAAAAGGCATTTGAAATCACTTTCCTAAGGTAATAATCCGCAAAATACAACTTAGCCTCTCAAACTCTCTCACTGAAAACACACGAAAATTGAAATAGCTTTTCTGAGTAAATCAACAGTTATTTTTTACACAGAAAATTCAACAGTTATTAAAAATAAATTTCAAAATATTTTAGTTACAACTTTTCTTGAATTTCGAAATTCGGCAAAATGAGAGTTTCCTAAGACAATTGAAGTCAAATATGCACAAAGTGCCCAATCAAGGTTGAAAATAATCAAGCCAATCCAATGTGCAATATTCACTTGAGAACCATCCATTCATACAATCCTTACATAGATGTTTTACATGGAAATCCAATAGTTTTCTTTTATTTTTCCTTATTCACATCACAAACTCTCTAAAAAGAAGCCAAATACCTCGTCCGGGGGAGATCATCAACATGAAAATCCAAGTCCTTGCTGTCTCTTCCTTGTAAAGAAAAATAATAACAAAGGGTAAAGAGTTTCAACAAATATAAATTGTACATTGTCCAGATGCCTTTATATTGTTTGAAACATCTCCTATAAATAGAAACGACTTAGAGCAGCAAAGAGAGAGATTATTATAAACAATCTTACCAGAAACAATTCACATCTAAAAATATTTTTCTCTTTACACATGTAGGTGTACAATTTTTCCATATTAAAGTGATAACGCCCTTTTTCGTTTAAATTGATCTTGCAAAATCTTTCAAAAAATGTCAATATTTTGTGAACACGTGAAACGTGTGCGCCTTTTCTCATAGATTATATTGGAAGTTGACTAGAGCATTCTTGGAAATTAATAAAAAGCAGGTGGAAGAGTATAATCACGGTGGGGCTGAGTTGAGTCCTCCGCCAACAGTGTAAAATCGAGCCCACTTTTTTCCGCAAATGACGTCGTCTGAGTTGATTAAAATAAAGAAAATAAAAAAAAATGTTAAAAGCATATTTCACACCATTCGCATGCGCTCATACCCATGGCAGTTTTTTTTTTTTTTTTTCAGTTCTACTCTATTTCTACTCTATACTCATTCTCAGACTTTTGCCCTACCTCTTGCAGGGCGTGGGAGTCGAAACCCACTTCTGAATCTTACGCGTCCCCACCCCATCCCTCCTTGAGAAGGTGGGGATTTGAACCCCTCACCCCACCCTTCCATGTTGGAAGGGTGGCTACTGGGGCGAATCCCAGTGGTTATGGTAGTTTGCTTTACCAAGATGAGGGAAAATGAGGCGAACAATGTCATAATTTTTGTATAATAATCATTTATGCATAATAATTTTAGATCAATTAAGTCTCATAATTTTTGAAAAATTGATCACCATAAATTATATAAATAGTCTTCCTTATCTGAAAATTTTATGTGACATTAAATTAAAATCAAATCCTCCAAAGAAATTAATAATATGTAGACTTTTTTGGTGAAATAATCGTGGACATAATTTAAATGATCCAGTTTTAAAAATCATAACAATTAAATAATCTTTTGAAAAATTATGACGCGATTGTCAAATAGTACGGAAACCAAAATCATTCAGCTAGTAGATGTGTAAAATCACTTTCTTAAGGTAATAATGCCCCCATAATACTACTTAACCTCTCAAACTCTCTCAACATAAATATAGGAAAATCGGAGTAGCCGAATGAAGGAATATTTTCATATCAGAACAATGAAGCAACGTGTCTCGTGAGCAGCCAACCATTAAATTGGACGGAACAGTTAATTTCCAATGGACATATTTATCTGCAAAGTCAACATTTATTAAAAATACATTTGGAAATTGTTCAATCACAACTATTCATGTTTTTTGAATTTATGCAAAAATAGAAGCTTTTTGAGACAAGTCAAGCCGAAGATGCTGCGAGTGCCCAAGTGCCTAGTCAATATTAAGGTCTCATTTGTTTTGCGGAAAATAAATAATATACAAAATATTTTCTTAAAAATAATCATTTGAAATAATTAGTTAATGAAGAATATTTCATTATCAATAATAATTTACGTTTAAGTATTTTTATGAATGAAGGAATTTATTTTATTCGTTCATTTTTATAAATGATACAATCACTTATTTGTAGGAAAATATTTATCAAATCGTTCATTTTTCACGGAATAAACGCATCCTAAATATAATCATGCTAATTTAATACGTAATATCCACTTAAGAGCCCATCTCTTCAAACATTCTTTGCATAAGTTTTCTCATGTATATGTAGTTTCCTTCTATTTTTCCTAGATGAGATTTTTTTTTTGGATAATAGCACAAATCATTTTTTAACTTTGGGCCAATATGCAATATCATCTTGAGGAGACTTGTGTAATTCTACTGTAATCGGGGGTCACTGCCGATCTCATCCACTTTAAGAAGAACAACAAAAGGGGCCCTTCTATCCTCCGGAACATCTCCTATAAATAATGCTAACTTAGAACAGCATACTCACCTTCAAAGACAGAAGCTCAAACACAGAGAGAGATGAATCCTCAAGTATCTTTCGTGGTGTTCATCGCCATCCTGATCGTAAGCTTTTCCATGCACTCTCATGCTTCTCCTTCAGATCACACTTTGTTGAGTACTGTCAAACCAACTAGTAACTCTCCAAGATTCCTGTTCAATGGATGATTGACCCTTTTATGGCCCTGACGTGACATTATATCATCACCTGTCAAATTTCTATGTTTGCCTTTTCAGTTCACTGGCACGGCAGTTGCTAGGACAGACCCGGGTGAGTACTGGGTGAGCATCATGAAAGAAGAGCCCATGCCAGAAGCAATTGAAGGCCTCCTCCATGTGATCAACCCTGCATCAGATCGACCTCATCTCACTTCTCTCCCCGAAAAGAAGGAGGCTGACTGCCACGGAGATGACAAGCTAGAGGACCATAAACGACTCATAGGTGATTTTGAGCCGAGGCCTGATGTCACAGCTTACGGGAACGATGCCAAGCTCCAACAGAAGAAATTCACGGAGGATATTGAGCCGAGGCCTGATGTCACGGCTTATGGGAACGATGCCAAGCTCCAACAGAAGAAGTTCGCAGAGGATTTTGAGCCGAGGCCTGATGTCACGGCTTATGGGAACGATGCCAAGCTCCAACAGAAGAAGTTTGCAGAGGATTTTGAGCCGAGGCCTGATGTCACGGCTTATGGGAACGATGCCAAGCTCCAACAGAAGAAGTTCGCAGAGGATTTTGAGCCGAGGCCTGATGTCACGGCTTATGGGAACGATGCCAAGCTCCAACTTATTTTGAGCCGAGGGAACGGCCTATGGGAACGATGCCAAGCTCCAACAGAAGAAGTTCGCAGAGGATTTTGAGCCGAGGCCTGATGTCACGGCTTATGGGGACGATGCTCAACTCAAAGGGAAGAAGCCATTCGTGAATACATTCGAGCCAAGACCCGACGTAACAGCTTATGGCCAGAAGTGATGGTGAGAAGAGACGACGATGAGGTGTTACTGCTTCACGTAAGGTATTTGATTTTAGTGCAGTATCGTGAATGTGTGTCGACAAAGCCGGTATATACCTCGAATAGAACTGATGTACGGCGATGGTGATTGTGGTGTGTCGCATGTTGTGGTGGTGGTTTGTCATTGTCTTGCAAATTCTCCTGGTCTGTTCTATGGCACTAGTGCAGTTCTATGATAAAAAAATAAAACGGGGTATTTAAGAGGCCTGTGCTTTCAGTATATACTTTGCTCCAATGTGCACCGCGGTTCTGATACCAACTAATGCCGGAAACTATCACGAGAGGAGAGACAAGAATCAAAGAAAGATGAATCCCAAAGGCTGACACGGATTTGGAGAATCCTCCAGGCAATATATTCAATACGCGTTCCATCCTATCTTAATCTCACTTGACCATGCTTTTAAGCTAGACTAAATCCAACAGAAGAAAAGGGTGAAGGGGAATAAGCAGTAAACAGCATGCACTCTATTAATATCCATAAAGGTAAAAGGACTATAAGAGCTGAAATTGTATCCACTACTCACAGCTGAAACGATAGAATAATAGGGAAAGAAAACAAAAGTAAGAAAAAAATGGCAACTCGCCAAATTTTTAAGTCAATTTTGGCTCATGACAGTGGCACT
This sequence comes from Eucalyptus grandis, assembly GCF_016545825.1. Lineage (NCBI taxonomy): Eukaryota > Viridiplantae > Streptophyta > Magnoliopsida > Myrtales > Myrtaceae > Eucalyptus > Eucalyptus grandis. Next base: position 34,491,738 of record NC_052618.1, read on the forward strand.
CTCCAATCTTGTGAAAATTCTGAAAGGGGAGAGATTATATGACAATATCAAAAGGTGAAAAGACTTCACACTCAACCGCCAGAAATTTCCCTTGTCGCTAACCTCTAGGAATTGAAGAAGCTTTCTTTAGTATGTGAATATAGATGAGAGGAAACAAGACTCAGGATCGAAAGTCCATGGCCACAAGATTCCGAATCTTAGTGGCCATGTTTGCCGCAAGCTCAAGCTCGTCGCCAGCCATGGCAATTAAGGACTCCATATCGACTGTCCATGGCCACAAGACTCTGCTTGACTTTGAAACTATGCTCATCCTAGGTATAATTGGATGATTACATGAAATTAGACTTTTGCTCTAATCTCTAGAGGCAAATTTTAACCTAGGAGTCTATCTTAACCCTACATGTCATGATTTAATCCAAGGCTAAGATTAATTCATTCATGGCTAAGTATAGCTCTAACTCGCTCTTAAAAGAACACTTGGATAAGTGACATGGCACCTTGCGTGGCCAAGATTGAAGGAATGATGAATGGCCAAGATTGGGCTTCAAAAGTATTGATGAGTTATGGTAATTTGGTAATTTAGGTAAGTGGCAATCTTGCAATTATTGGAGAATACGGAGAAACGGTCAACCATGGGCTGGTGATCTGGTGCTTCTTCGAACCAATCGGGTCAACTTGGGTTGACTAGATCCGGGGCCTTTTGATTGTCTAATTTCACTATAGTTTTGCTATTGGGCTTGGTGTTTTAACCAAGTGGGCCCAATAGGTTTTATTGGTCTCCGGTCTAATGAGTCGGGTCTAATTGGCTTCGACTGAAGGCCTTCCAATTGTTTTGATTTCTCTTAAATTGCACTATGGACTTGGTCAATTCTCTCGATTCATCCCAATGCGCTGAGTTGGGCTTTGGCCCAATTGGGCTAAATCAAGTCGAGTCAAAGGGGTTGACTTCACCCAACCTTGTCGATCTCAATTTGTCATTTGACCAAAATTTTCCAAATTACCATGATTTTGCCGAAATTAATATTGAAATTAAGTTAATTTGGCCTAATCAGATTTAAACCAAGTTAATTGGCACTGCTTACGAAGGATTGGTCAGGCGCCAAACTTGCGCTCGAGTATTGGCCTACCCATTTCAAGTTTGAACTTGTAAGATTGGCTTGCAATCTTGATGCATTACGATCCCTAGATCAAATGTTGAGAAGGAATCAAATCTAATAATGACCCAAAATTAATGAATTTTACAATTTTTCGATCAAGGGTCAAAAGTTATTAGTTTAACCAAAAAGTCAACTCTTGATCATTCTTTGTCAAAGCTAGGAATTGAAAGTTTGATAATACTTCTTAAAGATAGAATTGATGATTTTTTTTTCATTTTTTTAAAAATGCAAACCAAACATTTGTGTTTAACCGAAAAGTCAAACTTTCACTTATTAAAAAAACGATACCTAAGTACCAATGAAATGAAATGGAGCTTGAAAAACATTGAAATGACTCTTTTTGACCAAAAAATGGGCCTTGTCACGATTAAGGGTCTTGAATTTATGCCTTTATCAGATTTGTCGGCTAAAATGATGTGTCAACAATTTAGAGTCATGTTTATCCTCTCAGCAACTCAATTTTGCTTTGGTTTTTTGGGAATGGTTCTTTTCATCTTCTTTATATTCCTTGTACAAAACCACTCGAACTCCTTGCTATCATTCTCCCTACTGTTAGACATTTAATCTTCATGCTAGTCTTATTCTCCACTTTTGCTTTCCATCTTTTAAAAGAAGCAATCACAACAAATTTATTTTTCACAAAATATACATATACATTTCTAGTGGAGTTGTCAATATATGTGACATAGTAGCATAAGCCTCCGGTGGAATGTAAAAAGTTGGCTCTTACACATTTGTATGTGTTGGAGAAAACTCTTTTATTGTTTTGAAGTTGACAATACCTTTCCACAATCTAGTCTGAAGACTCCAAGACTTTCTGAAGAATGACAGACTTTAGGATCAAAGTCTACTCACGCTAACAGATTCCAGACTGAACGATACTTAAGAATGAAGACTTATTCAGATGGGAAATTATCTTTATTTCTTCAAGGTTTCGATTCATGTGGCTCATGGATGACTTTATGGCTGGATATAGCGCTTATATGATTGATTATCCTTATTGGAATCAATTCCGATAATCAAATGTTTTGGAAGGCAAACAAATTTGGAAGGTTCTACTTATGGAAACCAAGATCCTAATTGTATGAGCGGACATAATTGACAGGCTTTTACCGCATTCTTAAAACGACTCGAGATCTCTTTGATTGATTCTGTCTAACCGGTAGATGGGAAGAACTCCTTTGGAAAGTGCCAACGGTTGTGAAGGGATGAAGGAGTATTTAAGGCGAACTCTCTAGTTGTCCGAAAGAGAGTGTGCGTGAAAGAAAATTTTCAAATTCTGAAACTTCCTAGTTCTTTGCCGTTTCATTTGCTGAAGCTCAAATTGTACTCAAGAGAGAGAGCAAACATTTGTGAGATTTCGGAAAAGTGTAGAAGAGTCTCTACACTGTGAAGTCGAGATTGCGTGACTGTAAAATCTCTTTTGATTCATAGTGGAATTTAGCCAGCAGGCTGTCAACACTGAAGAGTAGACGTAGGCTTGAATTAAGCCGAATCACTATAAATCTTGTGTTTTTATTTTCTTCCCTAAACTCCTCTACTTATTCGTAATTTTGTTTATTCGTTAGAGATTCAAAACTCACTCAAGTTCGTTGGCTTTCAGACTCTGTTTCAACATAAAAGTATTTTACAAATGTTCTTGTAAAAATTTATTTTAACACCTATTTACCCCCTTTTAGGTGTTCATACTAGCCCTTTCAATTGGTATCAAAGCCTGTGTGATCATTATATTGAAGTGTTTTTACTTCTGAGCTAAAGATCTATGGCTAGTATTTTGACTCCAAGTTTGGTTGAAGGCCAAAGCAACACCAGAACCTCCTTACTTTGGTGGGAATGAATACAATGTATGAAAAAACAAGATGAATGCATTCCTAAGATCGAAAGATTCCTTGGAATGGGATGTGGTAGAAAAAGAGATCAATCCCAAAGTTACATCAATCTTAGAAAGAGGAAAAGAAGTTACAAACGCTGGCGAAATGACACAATAGAAATTAACCAAGAGATAAGCTCTTAATGCTAAAGCTATCTACTCTTTAAACTATGATTTATCTCCTACATAGTATAATTGAATTTCTTCCTGTGAAACAATGAAAGAAGTTTGGGACAAATTGCACGTTACCTATGAAGGAACTGATCGAGTAAAGGAGACGAAAATCAATATTTTACTTGGACAGTATGAAGCCTTCAAGATGAAGCTTGGAGAATCTATCACCGATATGTTTAGTCATTTCACAGAGATCGTAAACGGCCTGGCATATCAAGGACAACCAATCTCAGGACCAATGAAGGTCAATAAACTGCTGCGTGGACTCTCCAAGGACCAGAATCACGTGAAGACTTCAATTAGAGAAACTAAGAGGAATATGCCTCTTTCAGTAGATGAATTTGTGGGCACGGTTCAATCATATGAAGTGGAGCAAATCAATGAGGAAGAAGATCCCAAAGGTAAGAAGTCAATTGCTTTAAAATCTAATGATGATTTTGATGATACAGATTCAGAAGAAGACATGAACGATGAAGAACTAGCACTCATGATTAGGAAATTCAGGAAGTTGAATAGAAAGGGAAGAAGATTCAACTGGAAGAAGCAAGGCACTCAAAATTCTAGAACAAACAACTGAGGATGAACTGAGACGTGATTTGCTTAGAATGCAAGAAAAATTGGCACATCAGACCCAATTGCCCTCTGTTGAAGAAAAAGAAAGAAAGAACTGAGAAATACAAGAAAGCTCTCAAAATAGAAACATTGAGCGATACTGAATGTGAGGAAAGTGATGAAGAATATGCCAACATATGTCTAATGGCCAAATCTGAATCAGACTCAAACTTTGAAACAGACTTCGATTCAAACTCAGACAAAAAAGTTGATGTTAGCAATTTAAAAATCCTTGTTAAAGTCTTGAAATATATAGATGAACTCTGTTTTAGTCTCAAAACATTTCTTAAAAGGATTTCTGAGCTAAAGAGGGAAAATTCCAAACTGAGACAACATGAATCTTCTTGGAAAGAGAAGTTTGAAAGTCTGAACAAAAATTTTGCTGATTTGAAAGAAAACTCTAACTCTCTTTCTAAAGAAAATCTCTTTTTAAAGGAAGATATTCCAAATATCACAAAAAGGTTTTCAAAATGATATGAGAAATTGGAGAAAATTCTTTCGTATAAAGACCTTATTTTAACAAATCTAGTTTAGAATGACATTAGGTAATAATTCCTTTAATTGATTTTCCCAAAGTTAGAGAAATGATCAAACAAAGACCTATAAAGACATTTTACAAAAATCATTTTCAAAAAGTTTTTGTAAAACCCGTTGGTCAAGTGCTCTCAAATGTTCAAAGTGTAACAGCTAACATTTTGAGAGGGAACTCCCAAGGTCTAGAGACTCGTTAAGAGGGATTGGGCAAAAACAATGTTTAATACTAACTCCCCCGAACTCAAGAAAATGTGGGTACCAAAGAAAGCTTAAGTTGTTTTCTTGATCACAGGTCACTATCAAAAGAAAGATGAAATGATATTTTGACAAAGTAGTTATTCGAGGCACATGACAAGAGACTCTAGCTGCTTTATAAAATTTGTCCAAATAAATGGTGAAAAAGTTTCTTTTGGTGGAAACAAGAAAGGAAGAATCGTTGGTTGTGGAACCATAAATATTAGAAGCCTAACCATCAACAATGTCTCCTTGGTGGAAGGACTTAATTACAGTCTACTCGGTATTAGTCAACTTTGCGACACTAGATTCAAAATCAATTTCCAAGAAGACTTTTGTTCGAGAACAAGTAATTAATCTTTTACTAGACGAAGGGATGGGAACATTTACCTCCCGGATATAAAACCAGAAAGCTCTCAATGTCTTATATCCAATTAAGATGAAGCAAATCTTTGGCATTGAAAGCTTGGTCCTGTCAACATGAAGCAGATTGCCAAGATTTCATTCAAGAAGCTTGTTCGTGGTCTTTCCAACCTGACTTATCAAAAGACTGAATTATGAACTCCTTGTGTTTTGGGAAAACAGGTTAGAAGTTCCTTTAAACCTATAAATCAAATTTCTACTAATCAAGCTTTGAAGTTTCTGCATATGGACCTCTTTGGACCAACCAGGACTCAAAGCATTGGTGGAAAAAGATACTGCCTAGTAATCGTGTAGAATGAAAAATGATATGTTATTTCAAGTATACGTACAGACCATGAAGGTGAGTTCAAAAATCAAGACTTTGCAAAATTCTATAATGATTCTGGTGTCCAACATGTTTTCTCTTCTCCTTACACTCCAGAACAAAATGTGATTGTGGAAAGAAAGAACAAATCTTTGCAAGAAATGGCAAGAACCCTCTTAATTGAGGGTCAAATTTCCTCTCGATTTTGGGTTGAAGCAGTTTCAACAGCCTGCTATATCATCAACAAAGTATTCTTGAGACCTATATTAGAGAAAACTCCTTATGAAGTGTATAAAGGGAAAAAATCAAATGTTTCCTACTTTCATGTATTTGGATGTAAGTATTTTGTTTTGAAAAATGTAAATGATCGAACTAGAAAATTTGAAGAAAGATCAAACGAAGGAATTTTTGTTGGCTACTCTACCTCAAGCAAAGCATATAGAGTTTTCAACAAGAAGACTCAATCTGTGGAAGAATCAATGAACGTCAAGTTTCAAGAATCTATGCAGAATCAACTGGATCAAACTCAACTTGAAGAATCTGAACCTACTCTAAACTTTACAAAGTCTATTTCCCCCGAAGTGGTTCAAACTTTTGAAGATAGGCATCGAGCAAAACTAAAAGATTCAACTGAAGTAGATGATTAGCAGACTATTAGACTAACCAGTAACTTGAAGCATAAGTCTAGTCATCCCAAGGAACTCATCATTAGCAACATTAATGAAGGAATCCACACCAGATCCAAAAGGCGAGAAGAGTCTAGCGCACTAGCACTTATTTTTGAAATAGAACCCAAAAGTGTAGAAGAAGCCCTATTTGATGAAAGCTGGATTGAAACTATGCAAGAAGAGCTTAGACAGTTCAGCATCAATGACGTTTGGGAACTAATTCTTAAACCAAAAGGTAAATCTATTATTGGAACTAAATAGGTTTTCAGGAACAAAGTTGACGAGAAAGGAAAAGTGGTCAAAAACAAAACAAGACTCGTGGCCAAAGGATATACGCAAGAAGAAGGGATAGACTATGATGAGACATATGTATTAGTAGCGAGGTTAGAAGCAATTAGATTATTACTTGCTTTTGCTTGTTATAAAAATTTTAGGTTATTCCAAATGGACGTCAAAAGTGCATACTCAGTGGATTTACTAAGAATAAGTCTATGTGGAACAACCATCTGGTTTTGAAGACCCAAAAAAGCTAAACTCAATCTATAGATTAAAGAAGGCCTTATATGGATTAAAGCAAGCATCTCGAGCTTGATATGAAAAGTTAAGTAAATTTCTAATTCAAAATAGTTTTGAAAAAGAAAGGTAGATACTACTTTATTTATAAAGAAAGAAGGAAAAGATTTTTTGTTAGTTTAAATTTATGTCGATAATATTATTTTTGGATCTCCTAATGAAAATCTATGCAAGAAGTTTTCTAAATCTATGCGGATGAATTCGAGATGAGCATGATGAGTGAATTAACCTTCTTTCTTGGATTACAAGTCAAACAATTAAAGAAAAGAATTTTATTTACCAAAAAAAAAATGTAAAAGATCTAATCAAGAAATTTGGATTGAGAATTGCAAAAAAACTGAGATACCAATGTCAAATTCTTTGAAGCTAGACAAAGATGAAGGAGGAAGAAAAGTTGACTAGAAACTTTATAGGAGTATTATCGGTTTGCTTCTTTATCTTAATTCTTCTAGACTTGATATTTTGTTTAGTGTTTATATTTGTGTTAGATTCCAATCAAATCCCAAAAAATCTCATCTAAGCGCTGCAAAATGCATCATCAAATATGTTGCAACTACTCCAAAACTAGGTCTGTGGTATCCCAAAGAATGAGACTTTACTCTCCTTGGATATTCATACACAGATTTAGCAGGTTGCAGAGTTCATAGAAAGAGTACTTCTGGTACTTGTCAGCTGCTAAGCAACAAGCTTGTGTCTTGGTTTTCAAGGAAGCAGAGTACTGTAGCTCTTTCAATAGCAGAAGCAAGTATGTGGCTCTTGGAAGTTGTTGTTCTCAAATTTTGTGGATAAGACAACAGCTAAGAGACTTTTGAATTGAAGAATCTTGTACCGAGATCAAATGCGACAACACCAGTGCCATTAATCTCACAAAAAACTCAATTCTTCATTCAAGGGCAAAACATATAGAGATTCGACATCATTTTATAAAAGATCATGTTCATAATGGAAAAGTCATGATTCAGTTCATTGACTTGACGAATCAATTGGCGTATATATTTACAAAGCCACTAGAGAAAGTCTGTTTAAGTCTATTCGCACCAGACTGAATATTATACTTTCTATCGAAGTTTGAAGGTGGTCAAACTCATAATATCCAAAATTTACATCTACGAGTTATTAGTTCTTAAATAGAAGCAATTTAATTTTAGTATGAAATTCTTGAAAAGATACATTGATATTTAATCGTTACTTGCCTATTTTATTTTTGGAAGTTGTATTTTTCTAAATTTTGAATTTTTGACAGTTGTCATTTTCGAAAAACAAAGTTTTGGTGTGACGGTTCATTTCCATACAATGGTTCGGATAACTCGTTCCATTTGCTTTTATACCGTCGAGTCTTTCTTCTTCATTTACACTTTCACAATCCCTAGAATACAACATTTCTACTTTCTCACTTTTACTCTCAAGATCATTATCCAAGTTTTCACCTTTCTTAAACGAATAAGTTAGAAAAATCTTCCTCGACTGCAACAATGTCTTTCCAAAGAAAGCCTTCTCGGATTGCAAGTATGAGACCATGAAGCATGCCTGAGGGTCCTACCCATTTTGACTTGAGCGATGAAGAAGATTCTCCTCAACAACCGCAATAGCATCAATAACAGCGTTCTACTCAAAATTCTCCGCACCAACCAGTAGAAGAAGTGATCATGGAAAACGTTGAACCTGTAAGAACGCTAAAACCCGAGTTCCTCTTTAAACTCTACAAAAGTTAAAGCAGGGTGGCATTGCTATGACTTTCATTGATGAGTTTTTGAACAAGAGAGGGTACATAAATGAGACTCATTTTTTTAGATCAATGGAAAGGTTAGGCATTGCGCCTAAAAGTTTGGCAGATAGGACTTTTGCCAACTTTCCAAGAGATCATCGATTTGGTTCTTTTAATCAGCCTGAGATTAAGGATGACAATGAAAGGTTGTATGCAAAATTTCAGCCTAGGAACTAAACAAGGCCCTGGAGCGCACCATTGCTGGTCACCAAATTGTTTCGACACTTTCAAATTCAGCTTCATGCATCTCTCTGTGCTCGAACCATTGCTCCCATGGTGATAAGTTTGAAGATGGTGTTGAAAATGAGATTGAATGAATTGAACAAGGCCCTGGAGCGCTTTAAGGAGAAGTCCCCGAGCAAAACAAAACAAGACTCTGCTGCGAAGAAAAGAAAAGGCAAGGAGCCCATTGTTGAAGAAAACTCATTTATTATTTTGAAGTTGACAAAACGTTTCCATCAGTATAGTCTGAAGATTTACAGACTCTATCGTCAAAGTCTGAAGACCTCCAGACTCGAGATTTAAAGTCTACCCTCACTAATAGTTTCTAGGCTGATGAAGAGAAGACTTACTCAGATGCGAGTTTATCTTTAAGGATTTGGTTTGTACGGTTGAAGAAGATCTTACGACTGGAGATAGCATCTTGTGATTAATTATTCTTATTGAAATCAATTCGGATAATCGATCTATTGATTGGTGAAGTATACTTGGAAGATTCAACTTATGGAAACCTAAATCCTGATTGTATGGGCGAGTAGGATTGGTGGACTATCATCACATCTCTTAAATAACTCGAGATTTCCTTAATTGATTATGTCTAACGGGTATATTAGAAGAACTCCTCTGGAAGGTGCCAACGATTATAAAGGCATGGAGAAGTATATAAGGAAGATGCTCAAGTTATTCAAGGGTGTGCGTGAAAGAAAAATTTCAAAGTCTGAAGCTCCTAGTTCTTTGCTATTTCAATTACTGAGCTTAAGTTATACTCAAAAGAGGGATCGAACACTTGTGAGACCTTGAGGAAGTGTAGTAAAGTTTATACACTGTGGAATCAAGGACGTGAGACTATAAAATCTCTTTTGATTCTTAGTGAAATCCAGCCAGTGGGCTATCAGCGCGGGAGAGTGGACGTAGGCTTGGTCTAAGCTGAACCACTATAAACTTTGTGTTTTAATTCTCTTTCCCTGAGCTCTTTACCTTAATTCGTAACTTTATATAACTGTTTATAGCCTTTTACATCTTCAGTCTATTATCCTCAAAAGACAAGTTAATTTATTAAGTCTTGCAAAACTTCTTTTAACACCTATTCACCCCTTCTAAGTGTCCTTACTAGCCCTATCAATTGGTATCAGAGCTTGTGTGCTCATTAAATTGAAGTGTTTTTACTTCTGAGTTAAAGATCTATGGCTAGTATGTTGGCTCCAAGGTTGGTTAAAGGCTAGAGCAACACCAGACCTCCCTACTTTAAGGGAAATGAATACAACGTATGGAAAAACAAGATGAAAGCATTCCTAAGATCCAAAGATCCTCTGGAATGGGATGTGGTAGAAAAATGAATCATTCCTAAAGCTGCATCAGTTTTAGAAAGAGGAAAAGAAGTTGCAGATGCTAGCGAGATGAAACAAGAAGAAATAACCAAGAGACAAGCTCTTAATGCTAAAGTAATTTACTCTTTATATTGTGCTTTATCTCCTACTGAGTATAATAGAATTTCTTCCTATGAAATAGCTAAAGAAGTCTGGGATATGCTGCATATTACTTATGAAGGAACTGATCGAGTGAAAGAAACAAAGATCAATATTCGACTCGAATAGTATGAAGCCTTCGAGATGAAGCCAAGAGAATCTATCACTAACATGTTTAGTCGTTTTACAGAGATTGTAAATGGTCTAGAGATCAGGGACAGCTAATCTCAAGACCAATGAAGGTTAACAAATTGCTGCGTGGACTCTCCAAATACTGGAATCACGTGAAGACTTCAATAAGGGAAACTCAAAGGATCATGCCGCTTTCTATAGATGAGTTGGTTGGCACACTTCAGTCTTATGAAGTGGAGCAAATCAACGAGGAAAAAGATCCTAAAGGTAAGAAGTCAATTGCTTTAAAATCTAACGATGATTCTGATGGTACAAACTCTGAAAATGATATGGATGATGAAGAGCTAGCACTTATGATAAAGAGGTTTCGGAAATTGAACAAAAATGGAAGAAGATTCAATTGAAAGAAGTAAAGCACTCAAAGTTTCAAAACAAATCAACTGAGGATGATGAAGCCAACAAAGATGTGATCTTTTTTTAATGCAAGAAAAATGGACATATTAGACTCAACTATCCTCTGTTGAAAAAAAGAATGGAAGAGCTGAGAAATACAGAAAGGCACTCAAAGCAAAGACATAGAGTGATACTAAATACGAAGAAAGTGATGAAAATTATGCCAATATTTGTCTAATAGAAAAATTAGAATCAAGCTCAGACTCTAAGATAGACTCAGACTCAGATAGCGAAATCGAGATAAGCAATTTAAAAATTCCTACTAAAGTCTCAAAATACATTGATGAACTTTGTTTTAGTCTTAAAACCTCTCTTAAAAGGATTTCCTAGCTGAAAAGAGAGAATTCTACACTTAAGCAATAGGAAAATTCTTGGAAATAAAAGTTTGAAAATCTAGACAAAAGTTTTGTTGTTTTAAAAGAAAATGCAGACTCTCTTTCAAAAGAAAATACAATTTTAAAAAAGGACATTTCAAATATCTCAAAAAGGTTTTCAATAGGATTTGAAAAGTTGGAAAAGATTCTTTCAATACAAAGACCTTATTTCAATAAATCAGGCTTGGGAATTACTTCAGAAATTGTTTCTCTAATTGATTTTCCAAAAGTAAAGGAAAGAATCAAACAAAGACCTACAAAAACTTTTTACATAAACCATTTTCAATTTTTTTTTGTAAAACCTATTGGCCGAAGTGCTCTCAAGTGTTCAAAATGCAACAGCTCAAAACATTTTGAGAAAGAATGTCCTATGGTTTAGAGTCCTATTAAAAAGGAATGAACAAAGACTGTATATTGCACTTACTCCCTTGAACTCAAGAAAATGTGGGTACCAAAGAAAGCTTGAGCTCCTTTTTTAATTGCAGGTCACTATCAAGAAAAAGGTAAAATGGTATCTGGATAGTGGCTGCTCGAGACACATGACTGGAGATTCAAGTTGTTTTATAAAACTTGTGCAAATAAATGGTGGAAAAGTCTCTTTTGGTGGAAACAGTAAAGGAAAATTTGTAGGGTGTGGAACTATAAAGATTGTAAGTCTTACAATCAACAATGTCTCCTTGGTGCAAGGACTAAACTACAATCTTCTCAGCATTAGGCAATTGTGCGACATTGGATTCAAAATCAATTTTCAAGAATGAATATGTTCGGAAACTAGTAAAGACCTTTCTCAATCCTTTACTGGACAAAAACATGGGAACATTTATCTTCTGGATATAAAACCAAAAAGATCTCAATGTTTAATATCAATTCAAGATGAAGCGAATCTTTGGCATCAAAAGCTTGGCCATGTCAACATGAAGCAAATTGCCAAGATCTCATCCAATAAGCTTGTTCGTGAATTGCCCAACCTAAAGTATAAAAAATCTTACTTATGCACACCATGCATTTTGGGAAAACAGGTTAGAAGTTATATTAAACTAATAAATCAAGTTTCTATTAATCATGTTTTGCAACTTTTGAATATGGATCTCTTTGGACCAACCAGAACTCAAAGCATTGGTGGAAAGAGATATTGCCTAGTAATTGTGAATGATTATTCTCAATTTACTTGGGTTTACTTTCTGGCAAGTAAGTTTGAAACATTTTCTCACTTTTCAAAATTTGCCAAGAAAGTTCAGAATGATAAATGATATGCTATTACAAGCATACGGACATACCATGGAGGTGAGTTTGAAAATTAAGACTTTGCCAAATTCTGTGATGAATCAAGTTTTCAGCATGTTTTCTCCTCTCCATACACTCTAGAAAAGAATGGAGTTATGGAAATAAAGAATAGATCTTTGCAAGAAATGGCAAGAACTCTTTTAATTGAAAGTAGTTTTTACTACTTGTTATATTATTAACGGAGTATTTTTAAGGCATATTCTGGAGAAAACTCCATATGAGTTATTCAAAAGAAAGAAACCAATTGTTTCTTATTTTCATTGTTTGATTGCAAATGTTTTGTCTTGAAAAATGCAAATGATCGAATTGATAAGTTTGAAGAGAAATCAGACGAAGAAATCTTCTTTGGCTACTCAACTTCAAGCAAAGCCAACAGAGTATTCAACAAGAAGATTCAGCCTGTGGAAAAATCTATGAATGTCAAATTCCAAGACTCTTTGCAGAATCAATTGATTCAGACTCAACTTGAAGAATCTAAATCTGCTCCAAACTTTACAAAGTCTACCTCCCCTGAAGTGGCTCAGACTTCTGAAGAACAATAACAAACGGAAGTTGAAGAATCAACTGATGAAGAAGATCAGCAAATTGTCAGACCGACCAATAACTGGAAGCACAAGTCTAGTCATCCCAAAGAACTCATTATTGGTGATATTGATGAAGGGATTCGCACCAGATCCAAAAAGCAAGAAGAGTCTAGCGCCATGGTACTTATTTCTAAAATAGAACCCAAAATTATAGAAGAAGCTTTAGTTGACGAAAGTTGGATTGAAGCTATGCAAGAAGAACTCAGACAGTTTAGCATTAACGATGTTTGGGAACTAACTCCTAAACCAAAAGGTAAATCTATTATTGGAGCTAAATGAGTTTTCAAGAACAAGATGGACGAAAAAGGGAAGGTGGTCAAAAACAAAGCAAGACTCATGACCAAAGGATATACACAAGAAGAATAGATAGACTATGGTGAGACCTATGCTCTAGTAGCAAGGTTAGAAGCAATTAGATTATTGCTTGCTTTTGTCTGTTATAAAAATTTCAAGTTATTCCAAATGAACGTCAAAAGTGCATTCCTAAATGGATTTATCCAAGAAGAAGTCTATGTGGAACAACCTCCCGAATTTGAAAACTAAAAAGACCAAACTCAATATTCAGACTAAAAAAGACTCTATATAGATTAAAGCAAGCACCTCGAGCATGGTACAATAGGTTAAGTAAGTTTTTAATTCAAAATGGTTTTGTCAAATGAAAAGTGGATATTACCTTGTTTATTCAAAGAGAAGGTAATTTTTTTTTACTTGTTCAAATCTATGTTGACGATATTATATTTGGATCACCTGATGAAAACCTGTGCAAGAAGTTTTCTAAGTCTATGCAGGATGAAGTTGAAATGAGCATGATGAGTAAACTATTTTTCTTTCTCGGATTACAAGTGAAACGATTGAAGGAAGAAATTTTCATTCATCAAGAAAAACATACAAAAGATCTCATTAAATAGTTCGGATTGGAGAATTGCAAAAAAACTGAGATACTAATATCAAGTTCTTCGAAGCTGGACAAAGATGAAGGGGGAAAGAAAGTTGACTAGAAGCTTTACAGGAGTATTATTGGCTCACTTCTTTATCTTACTGCTTCTAGACTTGACATGTTGCAACTACTTCAAAGTTAGGTTTATGGTATCCCAAAAAATGAGACTTTACTCTCCTTGGGTATTCAGACGCAGATTTAGCCGGTTGCAGAGTTGATAGAAAGAGTACTTCCGATACCTGTCAATTGCCAGGAAACAGGACATATCTTGGTTCTCAAGGAAGCCAAGTATTGTAACTCTTTCAACAACACAAGCAGAATATGTTGCTCTTGGAAGTTGCTATTCTCAAATCTTATGGATAAAACAACAACTGAGAGACTTTGGAATCGAAGACTCATGCACCGAGATCAAATGTGACAACACCAGTGCAATTAATCTCACAAAGAATCAAATTCTTTATTCAAGGTCAAAGCACATAGAGATTCGACATCACTTTATTAGAGATCATGTCCAAAATGGAGAAGTTATGATTCGGTTCATTGATTCAAAGAATCAATTGACAGACATATTTACAAAACCTCTGGAGATATTTAAGTCTATTCGCATCAGACTGAACATCACATCTTTTATCCAGTAAAGTCTGAAGGTGTTCAAACTCAAAAGACCAAGAGTTACGACTGTAAATTATTTCTGTACTAGCAATTTATTTTGGTCAAAGACTATGAAAAGGTACGGTTACTTTTTAATTGCTAATTGATTGAAATTACCTTTCTAATTTTTTGAATTTATGGTAGTTATTCATTTTCAAAAAAGCAGTTATTTATTTTCAAAAAGGTAGTTATTCATTTTCGAAAAGGCATTTTTATGACGATTCGTTTACCTCACTTCACTTGCTTTATATACTGTTGAAATTCGTCTTCTTTGTTTTCACTCTCAAACCCTAAAATACTAAACTCCCATTTGCTTTCACTTTCACTCTCAATTAACGCAAAAAGTTCTCACCTTTTCGAGCAAGTTTGGGAATTTCTCCCCTGAAGCGGCAATGTCTTCGAGAAAATCTTTGAGAATCGCAAGCAGGGGACCATGACACATGCCTGAGGGTCCTACTCACTTCGACTTGATCGAGGAAGAAGATTCTTCTCATTAAAAGCAACCAAGTAAGCAACAACATTCTTAATAGCGTCAATCTCCCCCACCGCCTCAACCAGAAGAAGAAATAGTGGAAGAAATTGAACCTGTAAGAACGCTGAGACCTAATGTTGCTTTCCACTTTGCTCTAAGTTGAAAGAAAGAGGTACTGCAATGTCTTTGATTGACAAGTTTCTTAGAGAAAGGATTCAAGAATGAAACCTTATTTTTGAGAGAGATGGAAAAGTTAGGAGTTGCAAAGAAAGGGTTGGCTGAAAAGACCTTTGCAAATTTTCTAAGTGACCCACAGTTTGGTACTGCTAATCAACCACAAGAACAGGACGTCGATGAACGAATGTTTGCACATTTTTAGCTTAGGATGTGAGTGGCTGTTAATGCTATTGGTAATGGAGCAAGCATTTTCTGCTCTAAGGAGTACAAGAAAGTTTACTTGAATTTGCTGAAAATAGGGGTAATTAATCCTAGGAGTGTTGACTTTGATTTTCTCGATTCAGTAAAAATAAACTTGCGAGAGAAGTTTGCACTTCTTCAATTGGAGCGTTTTTGTTCTGAATCTACATTTACTTATCCGGAACTCACAGCATATTTCTATTTGAATTTATCCTTTTTGGATGCGAACAGTTTCTCTTTCACAGTAAGGGATGAGGAGTTTTCGGTGGATATGGACACTTTGGCTGACCTAATTGGGGTGGAAAGAGGGCACTTTCAACCAATTAGTGTGTCCATCGCTCATGCCACTTTGGAATTGGTACGAGACAGGAATGTTGAAGGCAAGATCTCCTACTCTAGGATGAATGCCTTAAACATCTTGCTGCACAAAATTGTGATCAACTGCATCTGTCCAAAATCTACATCAAAGACTAATGCCTCTCGTTTCGAAGCAAAGCTGATGTATGCCATCAATGCTGACTACAAATTCTCTTTGCCTCACACCATTATATTTCATATGTACAGGACAATGGTGAAAGACAAGGGACAACTCCCTTATTCTGCTCTTATCACGTGACTTTTTAGACATTTTAAAATCCATATTCCTGCACCTTTATGTCTGACAAATATTACTCTAATGGTGATTTGATTTAAAATGGTCACCAAGATGCGTCTGAAAGAGCTTAACAGGGTGTTGGAGCTCATGAAGGAGAAGTCTCTTGTCAAATCAAAATAAGACTCGATAACAGCAAAGAGGAAAGGCAAGGAACTCATGGATGTTCTAGTGAAGAGAAAGAGATCTCTCATCTTGTAGGATGAAGAAGATGAGGATGAGATGACTCTTTCAGCCTTAAAGAACCTGGAGAGTTTCGTTAGCTTTCGTGAGACTAGAGAAGAGATTGAGAGAAGAGATGAAGAAAGAAGAAGAGAAGAAGAAGAAGAAGAAGAAGAGGAAAGAAGAGAAGAAGCAGAAGAGGAAGAGGAAGGAAGAAGAGAATGAGAGGAAGAAGAGGCTTGAGATGACTCTTTTGAGCCTACATTGGCTGTATCCTTGTCAAGCAACTTTGAAAAGATAAGAAGTGGAACTGCTGGTGAGAAAGCAAAAGAAAAACATCACTCTCTTGCTGAAACAGAATAGGAAGATGAATCATTTTCTCCTCCTAAAAGCACACAAACAGGGGGAGCTACGAAAGAATAAGGTATTTCTTCGCACATTCTCACTAGTGATGTTAGTCAATCTGCAGCAAATCCAAAGGATGTATATACCTTTCTCCATCCAAAACCAAAATTCGAGGCATTCACTCCAAGTCACAGTAGACAAACTGCTGAAGACCCCTCCACTCTCAAAACTCCAGGAACAGATTCGGCTGGACCCAGTGTTGCATTAACTCATTCAACGGACTTTTCATGCATTATGGATGTTCTTATGGATTTAAAGAAGGGTTAATATGGTTTGAACTATGAGATAAGAGATCTTAAAAAGGCTTTCTTGACTACTTCAGTGTCATTGCAAAAGCAGCTACTCGCCTTGAAGACTCAAGTACAGACTAATGTGAAGGGTGAAATTTACATCAGCTAAAGGAGACTATAGCAAATCTTGAGAAGACAGCAAATTCTATGGGAAAATTCCAGCTTATTCGCTTGCCCAAACAGCCTTGACTCTACCCCACTATTTTCAAACAACACTTTTTATTTGTTCTCCACTTTTTGCTGTTGACAAAAAGGGGGAGAAGTTTGATGCAGATTTGACTTTGATTTGGATTTCTTTTGAACTTATCTTTCGTTTGGTTGTGGAT
This sequence comes from Eucalyptus grandis, assembly GCF_016545825.1. Classification (NCBI taxonomy): domain Eukaryota; kingdom Viridiplantae; phylum Streptophyta; class Magnoliopsida; order Myrtales; family Myrtaceae; genus Eucalyptus; species Eucalyptus grandis. The sequence goes on from NC_052618.1 coordinate 34,508,876, forward strand.
AACTTTTATCTTTTGTTTGGTTGTGGATTGGACTTTTTGACTTTGGACCGTTTGATTTGACCTTTTGATGCTTGCGGTAACTTATGCCATGATAATGATTATGGAATGATAGTTATTTTACAGAACTAACATGTTTTCTGTGGTTGCAGAATCGTTACTATCCATGTTCTAATCTACTTATCTTTTATGAGATATCTTCTTTTGCTTACGTGCTCTTTTGAAGGACAAAAGTGTTCAAATTTGCGGAAAAGTTTTGTTACTATCAAAAAAGAGGAGATTGTTGGAGAAAACTCCTTTATTATTTTGAAGTTGACAAAAACGTTTCCATCAGTATAGTCTGAAGACTTGCAGACTCTATCGTCAAAGTTTGAAGACCTCTAGACTCAAGATTTAAAGTTTACCCTCACTAATAGTTTCTAGACCAACAAAGAGAAGACTTACTCATATGCGAGTTTATCTTTAAGGATTTGGTTTGTACGGTTGAAGAAGATCTTATGGCTAGAGATAGCATCTCATGATTAATTATTCTTATTGAAATCAATTCGGATAATCACATATGTTGATTGGCGAAGTCTACATGGAAGGTTCTACTTATGGAAACCTAGATCTTGATTGTATGGGCGAGCATGATTGGTGGACTATCATTACATTCCTTAAATAACTCGAGATTTTCTTGATTGATTTTATCCAACGGGTAGATTGGAAGAACTCATTTGGAATGTGCCAACGGTTATAAAGGCATGGAGGAGTATATAAGGAAGACGCTCAAGTTATTCAAGGGTGTATGTGAAAGAAAATTTCAAAGTCTGAAGCTCCTAGTTCTTTGCTATTTCAATTACTGAGCTTAAGTTGTACTCAAAAGAGGGATCAAATACTTGTGAGACCTTGAGGAAGTGTAGTAGAGTTTCTACACTATATAATCAAGGATGTTAGACTGTAAAATCTCTTTTGATTCTTAGTGAAATCCAGCCAGTGGGCTGTCAGCGCGGGAGAGTGGACATAGGCTTGGTCTAAGTCGAACCACTATAAATTTTGTGTTTCAATTCTCTTTATCTAAACTCTTTACCTTAATTCGTAGTTTTATATAACTATTTACAATCTTTTACATTTACAATCTATTTTCCTCAAAAGATGAGTTAATTTATTAAGTCTTGCAAAACTTCTTTTAACACCTATTCACCCTCCTCTAGGTGTCCTTACTAGCCCTATCACCCATGATTGAATCAAGCAAGAATAAAAGAGCTCTTATTCTCCAGGATGAAGAGGATGAGGACGAGCTTATTCTTTCTACTTTTACCTTGAAAAGTCTTCAGAGTTTTGTTAGTTTTGAGCAGCCAGAGGATAGAGAGACAAGAGAACAAAAAGAAACAGAGCAGAGAAGTGAAGAGAGACAAGAGATAAGAGAAGGGAGTGAAGAAAGAAGAACATAGGAAAGCGAAAGAAGAGAAGAAAGAGAAGGAAGAGAAGGAGAGGAAGAAGGAAGAAGGAAGAAAACTAGGAGAATAAGAGGGTCAAGATGACTCTTTTGAGTCGACTTTAGTAGTATCCTTGTCAGAGGATTCTGAGAAGACTAAAAGTGAAATTGCAGGAGATGGCATTGAGAAAGAACATCACTTGGGTGCTGATGCTAAGAAAGAGCAAGAAGAAGAATTCTTTTCTCCACCTGTAGGCATGGAAACAAGAGGAGCTATTGAAAAAAGAGGTATTTCTTCACCTATTTTTACTAGTGATGATGTTAGCCGTTCTCCTGCTGATCCAGAGGATGTATATGCCTCTCAATTTCCTGAAACTAGTGTTGAGGCATCCTCTCCCAGTCTTGGTGATTGAACTATTGATGTTCCTTCACATCTTAATACTCTTGGAATCGATTTGGTTAGACCTAGTGCTCCAACAGTACCAGTAGCAAACTTTCAAAGGCTGCTAGAAATCCTTTTGGATTTGAAGGCTCGGCAATATGGGATGGAGTTTGAGATCAAGACCATCAAAACAAATTTAACGTCTACTTCAGATTCTCTAAACGAGCAGGTACAAGCCCTTAAGCTTCAAGTTCAAGATAATACAAAAGGTGAGGATATTAAGTAGCTAAAGGAGACTTTGAGAAAGCTAGAGGAGACTGTTAAGTCTATAGGAGATTTCCAACTCATTTGCATCCCCAAACAGCCCTGATTTCATTTCACTTTCATTTTGAGGTTCTCCACTTTTTGCTGTTGACAAAAAGGGGGAGAGTGATGCAAATTTAACCTTTAACCTTTTTAATGGTTTTTTGGTTTTGGTTTGGATTTTTGGATTGACGATTTGAAGTTTGACTTTTGGATTGTTTAGTTTGATTTTTGAATTTATTGTGTGGTCATGATTGTCGTTGGATAGTTATTTGTTCAAGATTAACATGTTTTCTGTAGTTGCAAAATCGATGCTATCCAGGTCATAATCAACTTATTTTTATAAGATATCATGTATTGTTTAAAAGTTGTTTTGCAAGACAAAAGTTCTTAAATCTGCAGGAAAGTTTTGTTACCATAAAAAAATTGGGAGATTGTTGGAGAAAACTCATTTATTATTTTGAAGTTGACAAAACCTTTCCATGGTCTAGTTTGAAGACTCCAAGACTTTAAAGTCAAAGTCTGAAGAACGACAGACTTTAGGATCAAAGTCTACTCACGCTAATAGATTCCAGACTAAATGATACTTAAGAATGAAGACTTATTCAGATGGGAAATTATCTTTATTTCTTCAAGGTTTCGATTCGTGTGGCTCATGGATGACTTTATGGCTGGATATAGCGCTTATATGATTGATTATCCTTATTGGAATCAATTCCGATAATCAAATGTTTTGGAAGGCAAACAAATTTGGAAGGTTCTACTTATGGAAACCAAGATCCTAATTGTATGAGCGAACATAATTGACAGGCTTTTACCGCATTCTTAAAACGACTCGAGATCTCTTTGATTGATTATATCTAACGGGTAGATGGGAAGAACTCCTTTGGAAAGTGCCAACGGTTGTGAAGGCATGAAGGAGTATTTAAGGCAAACTCTCTAGTTGTTCGAAGGAGAGTGTGCGTGAAAGAAAAATTTCAAAGTCTGAAACTTCCTAGTTCTTTGCTGTTTCATTTGCTGAAGCTCAAATTGTACTCAAGAGAGAGAGCAAACATTTGTGAGACTTCGGAAGAGTGTAGAAGAGTCTCTACATTGTGAAGTCGAGATTGCGTGACTGTAAAATCTCTTTTGATTCATAGTGGAATTCAGCCAGCAGACTGTCAACACTAAAGAGTGGACGTACGCTTGAACTAAGCCGAACCACTGTAAACCTTGTGTTTTTATTCTCTTTCCTAAACTCCTTTACTTATTCATAATTTTGTTTATTCGTTAAGATTTAAAACTCACTCAAGTTCGTTGGCTTTCAAACTTTGTTTCAACATAAAAGTATTTTACAAACGTTCTTGCAAAAATTTCTTGTAACACCTATTTACCCCCCTCTAGGTGTTCGTACTAGCCCTTTCGGTATGCACCAACTCTAATTTTCATTTCTTTCAAACAAATTTGTGCTTGCTCAAAGATAAATCTTCACATAGATCAATATCTATAGTTTTCAAATCAGGCAATTTTCTCTTTGATGCTAACACTTTCTTTCCTTTTTTGCTCATGTGTGCAAGCATGAAGCGCCACTATTTGAAATTAGTGTCTAACTTAACAACTGTTGTGGTTTCTTTACTAGTTTTTGTCATGTACAATGGTTTTGACTTTGTTCCCTATGCTAAAACTATAGCACCTTTAAGTATTTTCCAAGAGTTATCGCAAAAATAATTTGTATCATGTACTATCTAAGTGACTTATAGAGATCGGATTCTCTGAAATCTTGGAACATATTTGCATCAGGCAACTTCCATTGATATCCGTTAATAGTTTTAATGTAAACATCACCCTTTCTCATAATATCCAAAGGTTCCTCATTAGTAACATAAATCTTTTCAAACTTTTCAGCAGCAAAATTGTGCATTAATTCTTTGCACAAAGTAGAGTGAAATTAGATTGAGTCTAGAATCCAAGATTCAATCAAATTGCCAATACTCAAAATTAAAGCATCATTTTCAAGCATCTTCATAGTCACATTCATAGATTTATCTTCTTCTTGATTACGATCTCAATATTGAATTTTCTTTTATGAGACTTTACAATCTCATCATAGATAGCCTTTCCTTTTGCAATTCCAATAAATTATTTCACCACGAAATCTCAATTTGCTTCTCTCTCTAAGCTTTGATCTACCACAATATTGGTTTTGCCCTCATTGATTGCTTCTTCCTCTACTTTCGGTATATAAAGCAACAACTAAAATTTACTTGACTCTGTTTTGAATATTTTCGCTAAGAGTTAAATCTTGGATTTCCTAAAGTTTTAACATTTTTAAACCAAATGAATAGCTCACTATAGTCACAATTACACTTTAACTTTTAGGTAGAGAAGATAACAAAATCAAAGCTTTTACCTCATCATTGAATTCGATTACTATTGAATTCAACTGAGTTGTGATCATGTTAAAATTGTTGATGTGATCTGTCATAGAAGGACCTTCGTTCTTTTTCCACATTAGACATACCTAGTTTGATACAAAAGGCTTCTCATACATGTTGAACAATGCTCTCATCAAATCCCATTGTTCTCTTCTCATTGGCAAATGTTGAAGGTAACATTCCGTGCCAAGCGAGACAAATCACACCTAGAGCTTGTCAATCTAATATTTTTCCACTCTCCTTGCTTGATTAAATCTGGTTTTTTCCCTTGACAAAGGTTGATGCAAGTTCTTCTGGTATAGCAAGTCCTTCTTACGCATCCTCCAGAAATCAAAGCCCTTGTGCAAATTGGATTTGGCAATGAAATATCTTTCTCCAAAAGTTGAACTTTGATTTTTATTAGAGGAGGCATGTTCTGTGGCGAATTTGAATAGGAAATATAATAGGTAGACAAAAAAAAATTATAACTTTACCGTGAACAAAACTTTAAGTACATAAATTATGCTGGAATTTAATCAATAACAAATTTTAGAGATACAACCACTTCAACAAAACCAAACATAAACAAATTATGCTGGAATTTAATCAAAGACAAAGCTTGAGAATGCAAAGACGCAACTCTCAAATTTAATCGACCAAGTGGATTTAGAAACTATAGATAAGAAGTGTGTCAAAATTTAATCAACAACACCAGACTGGAACTTTATACTCCAGTACAGAAAAGCAAAAATAACTAAAAAAATAATAGGTTTGTTTGTTTGTTTGTGGGCAAGGGGTTCTCTAGGAGGCAAATGTTGATATTCATAGTGATTATGCCATAAATGTCTCCGAACAGTTCTCCTATAGTTGTAATAATGTCCCTCATCTCTGAAAATCTTGTGCCCATGTTCTCACGATACCATGCTTTGTCCTCAAGTAGTTCCTCCCATAAAATTACATTCTGGTTACTCCATGACTTCCTAGACTCTACTACTGCACTCACAGAGATTTCAAATTTGGAAACTCATAACTATATCATGACGAGCTCCAAGTACTCAACTTTCTCTTGGTACCTTAGTTGATAATCTATCACCCCTATCAATATCCTTGTCGACTATGGCTAACCATACATCGTAGTACATTGACAACTGATCAATGGTCATCAATATATATCTATATCAACAATCCTTATGGTTGCCTACCATAATGTGGTTAATAACTTGTACTCTAGTCATGTGCTTGTCGTTAATGACAATCCGACCAATTTTTGGTGCAACCAACTTACCATTGGACCAATCGATCTTCACTATCCCTTCATCTATATTTGTTGCTCCCACTATTTTGTCAAACCAAGCTCTGATATGAGTTGTTAGAAACACAAATCTTTGGAGAGAAAAATAAAGAAGAAGACAAACAATTTTTTTGTGAAAGACCCTTTCAAGATCAAAAAGGGAAAAATAACAAAGCCACACTAGACAATCTCTTCACTATTGGTATCAATATTAGAGTTACAAGGTTCAAGTTACCACTACAAAAGATGTTGTCCTAATATATAGTAGGAATTTATGACATATATAGTTATAATGGAAATTTAATGTATGTTGTTAGCAGTGGAAAAAAAAGCTCCATTCTCTAATTTAACATGAAAATTACATATATATCATTAATAGTAAAAGCTCTTAGCTTTAATATTACTTTCCTTTATCAGACTTTAGAACTCCATCATAGAACTTTATTGTGTAACAACCCCCCTTGCCCTTGATTTGGTGTTTGAAGATGAGTTTACTTGACCTAGAAAGCATGCTTTCAACATCTCAATCATTGTGATTTTTTAGTCCTTTCTCATACATGGTGCGTACAATAAAGCGCATTGCTCATGTTATGCAGCCCGCATTGAAGACCAACTCTCTCAACCAAGAAGATCAGCCTACATTCAAGCTCAACGAAACCTCTTATCGATGAAGTTGTCGATTGTCAATGAAGTTCGATGAAGTTGTCGATTCAACCGAGAAGCCGTATCGATATCTTGAGTCCATCCCGGAAGCTCGAAAGAAGACACCCTGGGAGCCATGAAGACGTTATGCTTTTACTAGTTTCTAGTTTCTATGCTCTTTACTATTTTTCTAGTTTCAAAGTTCTTTAATGCTTTCAAGTTTCTCGGTTTTAACTTTCTAGATTCAATGTTTTCATAGTTTCAATGCTTTGTCTTTATTTCTTTGGCAATATAAGCCATCAAATTCCTTGTACAAGATGGACGACTTTTGATGTATGAAAATTTTGCTTTCAAGCAAGTATCGTGAACCTTGCAGAGTTCATACCCTTGAAAACCTAGAAGAGTTTTCACTCCGTCCTTGAAGAGTTAGAGCTTTTCGAAATCTACATCCTTGAAAAGTTGCAGTCATCGATCTAGAAGAATCGGTGCCCTCTCAACTTCCTTGGAGGCCTAGAAGAGCAACCAATGAAGTTTCTATCTTTTCCTATTCTGTTTGTTATTTTAACCTACTTCCAACCCAAATTCGACCATCCTACAGTGCTTATTTAAGAAAACCTCAAAATATAAAATTGTAGATCTAGAAGTCTTTGTTCATTTGGTTTTGGAATCATGTCGATCCGATCTGTATCAACAAAGATACGACTGTTCTCCTGAGCTTGTGCAGTGCTGAAACTTCTGTTCGTCCCGTTTCCCGTGTGTGAGTCACTCTCCCAATCCTATTGTTTGAGAAAGCCTAACCTTGGTTTGCATCATTTGGTATCAGAGCTTTGGAGGAGAGGACAATGCCTCCAAGACAAGCTAGACGTCATGGCGGCAAAACCATTCCCCTCGTGAAGTGTAGACACTCGCTGAGAATTTGCAACAACATATGCAACAACAAATTGACGAATTGACATGAGAAGTTCAACATTTGAGGGCTGAAGCAAATAATTCTCCACCCCATTCCAGGACTGAAGATTCCCATGGTGACTCTTCCTCTTCGGAGAGTGTTCAATCTATTCACAGTCGGAGGCGTGTTCAACATCGTTTACAAAATATTCGTGAGCCAGATTGGGAAAAGGAAGTCAAGAAAGATGTTCCAGAATTTATAGGTACTAAGTCTCTTGATGAAATTGTTGATTGGCTGACACTTGTGAATGAGGTGTTTAAGCATTGAAATGTTTCGGAGAATCGTCAAGTTGGGATCATTACAATGCGATTCCGAGGCAAGGTGATTGCTTGGTGGAGATGTGAAAAACAAACTCGCCAAGCCGTTGGCAAAGCACCAATCACTTTGTGGAGAAAGATGGGGGGCAAAATTCAAAAATATTTTTTCCCAAAGGATATAAGAGAGAGCTCTACTAACGGTACCAAAAACTAAAACAAGGTACACAAACGGTTGACCAATACACCAATGAATTCGATGAGCTGGTGATTCATAACAATATCCAGGACTCGAAGGAGGTGCTTGTGAACAAATACTTGAATGGTCTTCAATTTTGCATTCAAGATGCCTTGGAAGTCCTCGACATTTGGGACATAGGAGATGCGCACCATGTTGGATGTATGCCCTAAAGCTACTATGTAATGGTTACATATTAGGGATTTTAGTTGTACTTTCATTATTATTATTTAATTAATGGCAATGACGTATTCATTCATTTGTCCAACTATTTTATATTGATGAATGATTCCATAAAATCAGTTGCAACTAGACCTATTCTTGAGACGTCAAGAATATATGTGACGGGTTCATAGTTAGATTGAATCTTTAAATCGTTCCCGATCGATGGATTATTGAGTGGATATTAATAATCCTGTTGAGACCGGTGTGTTCTTAACTTCGCCATTAAGTATTGGATACTTAAGGGAATGATGAGTCACATGTCATTGGGTATTATGATGCCTGAGTTAGAACACAGGTGTTTGTATTAGACAAATTCACTGAACGTGACGCATATGGAACGATTAGCAACATGGAAGCTTTTAGCGTGGTCAATGTCTAATTGTTCATGCTTTGGTCTTGTGTAAATAATCCTTAGACCTGAGGCACAGTGTTAACTTGTGTATTGAACAACTATGGTTCACGGGTGCACATAATGCCGGGTCGTTGATCCGTCTTTATACCCGATGGTCATAGTTTGTTCATATATGAAGTTACACGTGTGCGCAATATGGAATCTGTCTCCTTGTTATATGCAAGGTATAATAATGATGTCATATGCAATCTAATTGTGACAATGCATTGAAATCCTCGGCCGGGGTTGTAATTGAGAATAAATTGTTTATGTCTCGAAAAAAATGCATGTGAATTAGATTTGTGCATATGATCGAATTAATGACTTGACTAATATTCCATGGTCTTTGTTTGATCGGGACATAGTAAGACAGAGGGATTGAATTACACCGTAGTCAAAGCTGACAAGTTCATTATGTTCTTAAAGTATTCACACTATCTGGGTAGTCATGACATATTGCTAGATGTCAATCATGGCTTGTAAGACCCAAAGATTAATCGGGACAATTAATTATTTTGGGAGTACTAATGTGTTAGTACAAGTCTTACTACCAGCTTAGTGATAAAGCTAGGGATGTCACACACCATAAACAATTAGGATAACGTGGAACAAGAGAGAAATATAATTGCAAATGTGTTTGCAATTACTACAATCGAATTGAGTCGATTTGAAATTAAATTAAATGAGATTTAATTTAATTTGTATTATATTCACGAGTCTACTTGCATATGATGCACATGCATTCTCAAAGTGGATACATGTTAATGTATTCCAATTGTACATATAAAATTATGTTCTTTTTATTTTAAAAAAAGGGAATTGATTAATTAATTAATTATTAATTTACTTAATTAATTAACTAATTAAAAAAATTAAAGCTTCATGCATGTGCATGAATTCGTGCACATGCACGAAGTGTAATGGTCAGCGATTATGCACGAAACATGGATGGTCAGCAACCGCCGACCATCATGCCAAGATCGTGCATGAGCGGTTGCTCATGCACGATCGTCCATCGATTAGCAACCGTTGCTGGTCGGTTTTATCATAAAAACAATTGAGGGGCGAGAGTTAAAGTGCTGCTGAAAAAAATAAAAAGGAGACTTGAGTGTTTTGTCTTCTTGTTCCGGATCGGCTCTTCACCATGAACAAAAACTTGAAGTTCTGCTAGTTGCTGAATATTGAGTAAAAGTGTGTGTGTGTTCTTGTGTCTTCGAGACACGAGGAAGAAAAACAATTCTCTCGTTTGGGCCGTGACTATTATACATCAAGAATACAACGGATTGTTTCCACGTGATTGCTAGCACGATCGAAGTGGTGAATATCCGAAAGTTCTCTCTTCCGTTCGACGTTCGTTGTTGGTGTGTCTAAACTAGAGGTCCGACGCTTATGGGACTCGAACTGTAGAACATCCGAACTGACTTGTTTCAAGCGTGCTTCAAGAGGTAACTCATTTAACTCCCTATTATATTCAAATTTTTTTATTAAAACGCACGAACAACGCCTTAGGAGAATCATGTGTAAAATATATCTTTGTTTCCGTTGCGTTCATTTCGTTAATTTTCTTATACATGATTCATGAAACCCCAACAGTGGTATTAGAGCCAACTTTAGGCGTTTTTCGTGCATTTAATTGATTTATAGTTCAAATATGTTTTTGCGTTCTAATGGCCAATTTATTTTTATTAAGAAAATTGGTTCTCTTGCTCAAATGTGACCTATAGAAGTTGATTGATTTATGTGATAAATTTAATCAACAAAGCAAAAATAAGAACTAAATCAATTTTGAATCAAAAATCTATAAGTTGTTATACTTGATGTTTATATTTTGCAAATGATATGTAGAATTTTATGCATGCCTTCCAGAGCTTTAAATTTTGAATTTATGACTCATAAGGAAGGGTGGTGATCATGGAAAAATTCCTAATTGTTATGATTGTTGTATGGATAAATGTATGATGATTACAGGTATTCTTTTTGGGGATGTAATTATTAAATGGAGGCTGCGTCCTTCCTTTTATATTATTTTAATATATAATTTTAGTATAGTTTAGTATTTCAATTGTTGATGTATATACTACAAGAGAGGAGGGGCCATTGGAGGAGCCATTAAACCGGTGAGCTCTCTAGGCCCGGTCTTTGAAGAGTTCAAAGATTGAAGAAAAAGTGAAGAGCAGGTCCATATTATTAAAACATTAAAATGGCTAAATGGGTCTTTTTGGCTCGAGACCCATTGAACCATAATTCCATGATCACCACATAGGATAGATGTTTATGTGATATCTATTTATTTATTGTGTTTATGGTATCGTGCATGTTAAACCAGTTAATGTGCAAAGTGAGACCGTTAATAACGACCCAAATCTCCTTACAAAGAATATTAAGTCGAAACGGGTTTTGGACTCCTGGCCTTCCATCGTCGTGATTTGATCCAATATTATAGTGGTTAACTAACCGATTATGGATACATAAGGGTTAATTACCATTTATAATATTGGACCACTCCATTATGCATATGATGATGTGGGGTTGGAGCCAAATGGTTTCTAATAATTGTCAGGTGAGGGAATTATTTGTGTTTTCAATACTTGCATGAGACGATGTGCTAGACTTAACTATGATCATGATGCCAATAACTATTAGGTGAGGCTTTTATGGTCTAGAGGCCGAAGTTATAATTGGGACTTGCATATGATGCGTTGAACAAGCTGGTTCACTCACTAAGTTCATAGGACACCAATAACTGTTAGGTGAGGTGAACTTTGGGCTAGTGGGACTCCAATCCCCACTAGTAATCTTTACCCAACAAAGATTACCGCTTCCCATATTAAGGAGTATGGGATTCGAATATAAATTTAGTGGGAGGATCTATTTCATTTAAAGGCCAAAATGAAATAGTTACTTTGAAAGATACAACGGCTAACAATTTATTTTCTGCAACAGATATATTATTACTCTGAAAATGGTGACCACAAACCCACTTGCTCCTATACCTAACAAGAATTGTTTGACTGGACCCAATTTCACTAACTGGGTGAGAAATTTGAGAATTGTTCTCAATTTAGAAAAAATTGGGTATGTGCTTGATGAAAATATGCCAGCCTCCTTTCCTGAGGGTGGGACCCAAGAGGAACGTGTCACTTATGATAAGTGACATGATGATGACTTAAAAGTTAGGTCATATATGCTTGCTTCGATGAATAATGAATTACAAAAGAAGTATGAATCTATGGAAGATGCTAGGTCGATCATTTTGCATTTAAAGGAATACTTTGATGAGAATGGTCGAACCTCTAGATATGAGATATCTAAGGCATTGTACCGTATGAGGATGGCTGAAGGATCATCAGTTAATGATCATGCTTTGAAAATGATCGGCACATTGAAGAATTGGCTAGGCTGAATCTCGTTATGGACAATGAGTTAGCTGTGGATTTGATCCTCCAATCTTTACCCGATTCCTTCTCTCGGTTTTGTCCAAAACTTCCACATGCATAAGATGGAGAAAACTCTTGCTGAGTTACATAGCATGCTGGTAGTTTATGAGAATGAAATGCATAACACGAGGCCAAATGTAGTGGCTATGGCTAAGGCTTCTTCTTCAAGGGGTAAGACTATTTTAAAGAAGAATAAATGGAAAAGGCCTGCCAAACCTGTTGTGCAACCAAAACCCAATATTGATAAAGGGAAATGTCATTACTTGTGGTGTCAAAGGGCCTTTGGAGGAGGAACGTAGGAGGTACCTCGCGAGCTTGAAGGTCAAGCCCAAGAACCAACCTTATGAAGGTATGGTGTCTATGCTTATTGAAACTAATCTTATGGTTAGTGCTGAATCCAGCTCATGAGTTCTAGATTCTGCTACAACTTCACATATTTGTATGTCTTTGCAGAATCTGGAAATAAGCAGGATGCTAGGGCGAAATGAGATTGTCCTGACGTTTGCTAATGGAGCAAGAGTTGCTGCATTAGCTATAGGGACTTTTCATTTATGTTTGCCTTCTGGACATGTATTGGTTTTAAAGAACTGTTTGCATTATAAGAATGCTGTTAGAAACATCATCTCTGTATCTCGTTTGGGTAAAGAGAATTATGAATTTTCTTTTGCTGATGATGTATGTTCTATTTATCATAATAGAATATGTGTTGGTTCTAGCTTATTAACCAACAATCTTTATACCATTACAATGTCCGGTAATGCGATTACCAATGTCAATAAGCAAAATAGAATTGATATAAATGCCATAACTAATAAACGCCCTAGAAACGGTCCAAATAAAAAGTATGTTTGGCATCTCTGATTAGATCATATTGGAGAAGACAGAATTAACAAGTTGAGTAATGATGGATACATTGATCTTTCAAATTTTGAGTCATACTCGACTTGTGAGGCATGTCTTCTAGGAAAAATGACCAAAGCGCCTTTTGTGGGACAAAGTGCGCGAGCTACTGACATATTAGAATTAATACATACAGATGTATGTGGACCAATTAATGAAACTGCTAGAGGTGGTTATAATTACTTCATTACCTTCACCGATGATCAATCACGGTATGGTTATTTATACCTCATGAAGTATAAATCTGAATCTTTGAAAAGTTCAAGGAATTCAAGGCTGAAGTTGAGAAACAAACAGGAAAATGTATTAAGGCTCTTCGATCGGATTGAGGACGTGAATACCTTAGTACTGAATTCCTAGACTATCTTAAAGAGAATGGCATTTTATCACAATGGACACTTCCTGGAACTCCATAACATAATGGTGTATTTGAACGAAGAAATCGTACTTTATTAGATATGGTAAGATCTATGATGAGTTACACCGATTTGCCAATATCCCTTTGGGGATATGCCCTTGAGACAACTATATATATACTAAATAGAGTGTCGTCCAAATCTGTTCCAACTACGCCCTATGAGATATAGCATAGTAGGAAACCCAGTCTTAATCATATTAAGATTTTGAGTTGTCCAGCTTTCATGAAAAAGCTACAAATGGAAAAATTGGAGGCAAGATCTGAACAAGGTCGCTTCATTGGATATCCAAATGAAACTCTTGGATATTATTTCTATTTTCATTCAAACCAAAGAATTTTGGTATGCAAGCACGCTTCTTTTTTGGAGAATCAGTTCGTCCAAGAAAGTGGTGCTGGGCGGAAAATAGTCTTACAAGAAGAAAATAATGAAGTACCAAACAATCGAGTTCAGATACCAATCTCTGATTCAGTGGGAGCTTATGATACACAACCTCTTAGGAGAAGTGCGAGAACCTCTCGCCCACCTGTTCGTTATAGACACTTGGTTAATCATATTGAACCATTATTCATTGTGAATGATAGTGATTAACCCGGTGATCCTAAAACCTATGAGGAGGCGATGTTGGACATCGATTCTAGTAAATGGCTAGAAGTCATGAAATCTGAAATGGATTTAATGTATTCCAATGAAGTTTGGACCTTAACTGACTTGCCTGATGGTATTATACCAATCAGTTGTAAATGGATCTTCAAGAAGAAGATGAATGCAGAAGGTCAAATTGGAACTTACAAAGCACGGCTGGTGGCGAAAGGATATCGTCAAAAAGAATGAATTGATTATGACGAAACTTTCTCACCTGTGGCCATGCTAAAATCCATTCGGATTATGTTGGCTATAGCTGCACACCTTGATTATGAGATATTCTAGATGGATGTCAAAACGGCTTTTCTAAATGGTTTACTCGATGAGGACATCTATATGGAACAGCCACAGGGTTTTGAATCCAATAGTAAAAAACGGAAGGTGTGTAAGCTTAAGAGATCTATTTATGGACTCAAACAAGCCTCCAAAAGTTGGAACATCCGTTTTGATGAGGTAGTCAAATCGTTTGGCTTCATCAAAAATCCGGATGAACCTTGTGTATACAAGAAGATCAGTGGGAGTGCAATTGCATTTCTAGTTTTGTATGTCGATGATATACTTTTGATTAGAAATGATGTACCAATGATATCATTGATAAAACTATTCTTGTCATAGAAATTCTTCATGAAAGATTTAGGAGAGGCAACCTACATTTTAGGTATCAAGATCTATAGAGATAGATTAAGACGATTGATTGGCCTCTCACAATCTACGTACACAAACAAAGTGTTAACACAGTTCAACATGCAATGTTCCAAGAGAGGATTATTGCCTTTTAGGCAAGGGATCCGTCTTTCTAAGGAGATGTGTCCCAACACTCCTGAAGAAAGAGAGTGGATGGCAAAGATACCATATGCATCCGCTATTGGAAGCATAATGCATGCTATGCTATGTACTAGACCTGATATTGCGCATGCTGTAAGTATTACTAGCAGATATAAGTCTGATCCAGGAGAAGAGCACTGGATAGCAATTAAGAATATTCTTAAGTACTTGCGAAGGACTAAAGATTTATTCTTGATATATGGAGAAGGAGAATTTAAAGTTGTAGCTTATATTGATTCCGATTTTCAATTGGATCCTAATGATTATAAGTCTACATCTGGGTTTGTCTTTACATTCAATGGTGGTGCAGTTAGTTGGAAAAGTTCCAAACAAAGCATAACTACTAATTCCACCACTGAGGCAGAGTATGTAGCTACTTCTGAAGCAGCAAAGGAAGCTGCTTGGATGAAGAAGTTTATTTCTGAACTTGGAGTAGTTCCTCCAATTGAGCAACCGATTACATTGTTTTGTGACAACAATGGGGCGATAGCTCAAGCTAAGGAACCAAGGTCTCACCAGAAGTCCAAGCATATTGAGAGACGCTTCCATCTCATCAGAGAAATTGTTGGGAGAGGTGATATCGCCTTGCAAAAAATTGCCTCAGCAGAAAACGTGGCAGATCCCTTCACTAAGGCCTTACCTCAGTCTTCTTTTGAAAGACATATTGAAAAAATGGGTTTGAGGTACCAAACAAGTTGGCTTTAGTGCAAGTGGGAGATTGTTGGATATATGCCCTAAAGCTACTATGTAATGGTTACATATTAAGGATTTTAGTTGTACTTTCATTATTATTATTTAATTAATGGCAATGACGTATTCATTCATTTGTCCAATTATTTTATATTGATGAATGATTCCATAAAATCAGTTGCAACTAGACCTATTCTTGAGACGTCAAGAATATATGTGACGGGTTCATAGTTAGACTGAATCTTTAAATCGTTCCCGGTCGATGGATTATTGAGTGGATATTAATAATCCTGTTGAGACCGGTGTGTTCTTAACTTCGCCATTAAGTATTGGATACTTAAGGGAATGATGAGTCACATGTCATTGGGTATTATGATGCCTGAGTTAGAACACAGGTGTTTGTATTAGACAAATTCACTGAACGTGACGCATATGGAACGATTAGCGACATGGAAGCTTTTAGTGTGGTCAATGTCTAATTATTCATGCTTTGGTCTTGTGTAAATAATCCTTAAACCTAAGGCACAGTGTTAACTTGTGTATTGAACAACTATGGTTCACGGGTGCACATAATGCCGGGTCGTTGATCCGTCTTTATACCCGATGGTCATAGTTTGTTCATATATGAAGTTACACGTGTGCGCAATATGGAATCTGTCTCCTTGTTATATGCAAGGTATAATAATGTTGTCCTATGCAATCTAATTGTGACAATGCATTGAAATCCTCGGCCAGGGTTGTAATTGAGAATAAATTGTTTATGTCTCGAATAAAATGCATGTCAATTAGATTTGTGCATATGATCGAATTAATGACTTGACTAATATTCCATGGTCTTTGTTTGATCGGGACATAGTAAGATAGAGGGATTGAATTACACTGTAGTCAAAGCTGACAAGTTCATTATGTTCTTAAAGTATTCACACTATCTGGGTAGTCATGACATATTGCTAGATGTCAATCATGGCTTGTAAGACCCAAAGATTAATCGGGACAATTAATTATTTTGGGAGTACTAATATGTTAGTACAAGTCTTACTACCAGCTTAGTGATGAACCTAGAGATGTCACACACCATAAACAATTAGGATAACGTGGAACAAGAGAGAAATATAATTGCAAATGTGTTTGCAATTACTTCAATCAAATTGAGTCGATTTGAAATTAAATTAAATGAGATTTAATTTAATTTGTATTATAGTCACGAGCCTACTTGCATATGATGCACACGCATTCTCAAAGTGGATACATGTTAATGTATTCCAATTGTACATATAAAATTATGTTCTTTTTATTTTTTAAAAAAGGGGAATTGATTAATTAATTAATTATTAATTTACTTAATTAATTAACTAATTAAAAATTAAAGCTTCATGCATGTGCACGAAGCGTAATGGTTAGCGGTTGCTGACCATTATGCACGAAACATGGATGGTCAGCAAACCGCTGACCATCATGCCAAGATCGTGCATGAGCGGTTGCTCATGCACGATCGTCTGCTATGGACGATCAGCAACGGTTGCTGATCGTCCATCGATTAGCAACCGTTGATGGTCGGTTTTATTATAAAAACAATTGAGGGGCGAGAGTTAAAGTGCTGCTGAAAAAAATAAAAAGGAGACTTCGAGTGTTTTGTCTTCTTGTTCCGGATCGGCTCTTCACCATGAACAAAAACTTGAAGTTCTGCTAGTTGCTGAATATTGAGTAAAAGTGTGCGTGTTTTCTTGTGTCTTCGAGACACGAGGAAGAAAAACAATTCTCTCGTTCGGGCCGTGACTATTATACATCAAGAATACAACGGATTGTTTCCACGTGATTGCTAGCACGATCGAAGTGGTGAATATCCGAAAGTTCTCTCTTCCGTTCGACGTTCGTTGTTGGTGTGTCTGAACTAGAGGTCCGTCGCTTGTGGGACTCGAACTGTAGAACATCCGAACCGACTTGTTTCAAGCGTGCTTCAAGAGGTAACTCGTTTAACTCCTTATTATATTCAGATTTTTGATTAAAACGCACGAACAACGCCTTAGGAGAATCATGTGTAAAATATATCTTTGTTTCCGCTGCGTTCATTTCCTTAATTTTCTTATACATGATTCATGAAACCCCATCACACCAACAGGCACTCAAAATGGAGCGCTCTCGTTCTCGGAGACAGCAATCAACTACCATGACAAGTCGATCCACTAAGAGTACCACTAGCATTGCTAAAGTTGCTAAGGCTACAACGCAATCTTCTAGTAAGCCTTCTACTCAGCCCCATGTTTCGAAGCAACCTACTATGTTCGAAATACATTGCTATTCTTGTGGGGAGCTAGGTCATCATGCTAGGAATTGTCGAATCAATAAGAATTGACCAGTTGGTAAAGCCTTCTTGGTGGATAATGATTCTGATGAGAATGCTAAGGATCCACTTGAATGATGAAGAAGCTGCGGATGATGAACAAATAGTGCATGCTGACACTAGCGAACTTCTTATGGTGAGGAAAGTTTTTTTACTCCTCGAGATGACACTGGAGATAGGTGGCTGCGTACCAATATTTTTCATTCTGCTTGCACAATCATGGGAAATGTGTGTCAATTAATTATTGACTTTGGTTGTTGTGAGAATATAATTTCTAAAGTAGCGGCAAGCAAGCTCAAGTTGGAATTAAAAATGCACCCTACGTCTTATAAAATGTCGTGGTTGAAGAAAGGTGTTGAGGTAACTGTTTCAAAATGATGCCTTGTTAATCTATCCATTGGTTTTGTTTACTATGAGAAGATATGGTGTAATGTTCTGCCGATGGATGCTAGTCACATTATTCTTGATCGACCATGGGAATTTGATAGGAGGACTACGCATGATGGTTATCAAAATACATATTCTTTTGAATTTGGAGGCAAGAAGATTACGCTGGCACCTAGTAAGGAACCTTTGAAAACTCCTGTAGTTGAGAATTCCTTCTCCCCTACGTTGTTTACAATGAAGGATATGAAGGATGCTTTGAAAGGAGTTCGTATCTTGTATATTTTGCTTAATAAAACAGGTGAGAAGAATGAAGTTGCCTCCGTCATACCTTATTAAGTTCAACCTCTTTTGGAAGAGTTCAAGGATGTCTTCCCGATGGACTTACCCAATGGTCTCCCTCCTAAGAGAGATATTCAACATCAAATCGACTTGATGCCCAGAGCCTCTTTGCTGACTCTTGCTCATTACCAAATGAGTTCGACCGAACATGAGGAATTGCATCAACAAGTTATGAAGCTATTGAATAAGTGTTTTATAAGGGAGAGCCTCATTCCGTGTGCTGTTCCAACTCTTTTAGTGCCTAAGAAAAATGGAACTTGGAGGATGTGTGTCAACAGTAGAGCGATCAATAAGATCACCATCAAGTATCGATTTCCTATTCCTAGCCTTGATGATCTCTTAGATCAACTTTCTAGTGCAATTATATTCTCGAAGCTGGATTTGAAGAGTGGATATCATCAAATTAGAATCAAACCCGAAGATGAATGGAAGACAGCATTCAAAATGAAAGATGGGCTATATGAGTGGCTAGTTATGCCATTCGGATTGTCAAATACACCATCAACATTCATGAGGTTTATGACTCAGGTGTTGAAGCCTTTTCTGGGAAAGTTTGTTGTGGTTTATTTTGATGATATCTTGATTTTTAGCAGGTCTACAGATGAGTACTTGCAGCATCTTCAAGAAGTATTGTGTGTGTTAAAGCAAGAACGATTGTATGCAGCTCTCAACAAGTGCTATTTTATGGTACCACAAATCCTTTTCTTGGGGTTTCAAATTTCAAAGAATGGCATTTCGGTGGATGATTCTAAGATCAAGGTGATTCGAGAATGGCCAACTCCAACAAATGTGCATGAAGTGCGAAGTTTTCATGGCCTCACTTTGTTCTATCAACGGTTTATTGTGCATTTTAACACCATTGTGGCCCCCACTCACTTCTTGCATGAAGAAGGGAGTTTTCAAATGGACGAATGCAGCTTAGAAAAGTTTTGAACAACTCAAAGAAAAATTGAGCTCAGCCCGGTACTTGCATTGCCTTATTTTTATCTTGTTTTTGAAGTGCACTATGATGCATCAGGTACTGGCATAGGAGGAGTTCTAAGTCAAGGAGGTCGACCCATCATCTTCTTTAGTGAAAAATTGAATGGTGTCAAACTTCGTTACAGCACCTATGATTTGGAATTCTACACATTAATTCACACACTTGAGTATTGGCAGCAATATCTTATTCATCGAGAATTTATTTTATATATTGATCATGAAGCTCTCAAGTATATTTTTGGACAGCAAAATGGGCTGAATACATCCAGGAGTTCACTTTCACTATTAAGCATAAGGTTGGAGCTCAAAATCAAGTTGCCGATGCCCTTAGTCGAAAGAAGAGCTTGCTCTCTACAATGCATTCTACTATTCTTGGATTTGATTCTTTTCAGGAGTTATATCAAGAAGACCCCTACTTTTCCAAGATCATTGTCGATGCACATGAAAAGAAGTTTGTTGATTTTACTGTATGTGATGGTTTTCTTTTCAAAAGAAATTGTTTATGTGTGCCAGACTGTTCTCTTCGGCAAAGGGTGATCAATGAAGTTCACCGTGAAGGACATTTTGGGCGCGACAAAACTGTATAACTCATCTCAGCCAAATACTTTTGGCCTCATTTGAAACATGATGTACATCGACATGTGATGAGGTGTCGATGTTGCCAAATTGGAAAGGAACAAGCTACTAATGCTAGCCTTTATTTGCCCTTGCCGATTCCACATGCCCCATGGGAGGATATCTCTATGGACTTTGTCCTTGGACTACCACGCACAAACAGAGGTATGAATTCGATCTTTGTTGTTGTCAATTGATTTTCAAAAATGGCACATTTTATTCCATGTTGAAAAACTATGGATGCTTCACGTATTGCCGACTAATTTTTCAAGGAAGTCTATAAGTTGCATGGCATTCCGAAGACCATTACTTCGGATCGGGATACAAAATTTCTTAGTCATTTTTTGCGGCAACTGTGGAAGAATGTCGATACTAAACTGCAATATAGTACTGTGTTTCATCCCTAAACGGATGGACAAAGTGAGGTCATCAATCGAACATTGGGAAATCTATTAAGCACTTTGATTGATAATAATCCCCGTTCTTGGGAGAGATGGTTGTCACTTGGAGAATTTGCATATGATTGTGCTGAGAACCGTAGCATTGGATATAGTCCATTTATGATTGTATATGGTCAACAACCAAACACTGCTCTTGATCTTGCACCAATTCCTTTGCTGAGAAGTCGAGCAGCAAAGTCGACAATATTGTTTCTCAAATGAGGACAATTCATGAAGATGTGCACCAAACACTAGAGAGCAAAATTGAATCCTATAAAACGGACATCGACAAGCAGCGACGTGAAGTTATCTTTGAACTTGGAGATTTTGTTTGGGCTTATTTGCCACCGAAACGGCATCCCGTCAGAAGTTATAACAAGCTTAGTGATTGAAAGCTTGGACCTCTCGAAGTTCTTGAGCGCATCAATCCTAATGCGTATCGGTTAAATCTTCCTTCTTAAATGAAGATTCACGACGACATTTAACACCTTACGTGGGAGATTCTTCTGATGATGATGGTGAGAATTCGAGGACGAATTCTTTAAAGATGGGGAGGATGATGCAGCCCGCATTGAAGACCAGCTCTCTCGACCAAGAAGATCGGCCTGCATTCAAGCTCGACGAAACCTCTTATCGATGAAGTTGTCGATTGTCAATGAAGTTTGATGAAGTTGTCGATTCAACCGAGAAGCCGTATCGATATCTTGAGTCCATCTCGGAAGCTTGAAAGAAGACACCTTGGGAGCCATGAAGACATTACGCTTTTACTAGTTTCTAGTTTCTATGCTCTTTACTATTTTTCTAGTTTTAGAGTTCTTTAATGCTTTTAAGTTTCTCGGTTTTGACTTTCTAGATTCAATGTTTTCATAGTTTCAATGCTCTGTCTTTATTTCTTTGACAATATAAGCCATCCAATTCCTTGTACAAAATGGACAACTTTTGATGAATGAAAAATTTGCTTTCAACTAAGTATCATGAATCTCGCAGAGTTCATACCATTGAAAAACTAAAAGAGTTTTCACTCTGTCTTTGAAGAGTCGGAGCTTTTCGAAATCTAATCCTTGAAAAGTTGTAGTCATCGATCTAGAAGAATCAGTGCCCTCTCAACTTCCTTGGAGGCCTAGAAGAGCAACCAACAAAATTTCTATCTTTTCATGTTCTGTTCATTATTTTCACCC
Source organism: Eucalyptus grandis (assembly GCF_016545825.1). Lineage (NCBI taxonomy): Eukaryota > Viridiplantae > Streptophyta > Magnoliopsida > Myrtales > Myrtaceae > Eucalyptus > Eucalyptus grandis. The sequence goes on from NC_052618.1 coordinate 34,530,552, forward strand.
ACTTCCAACCCAAATTCGACCACCCTACAGTGCTTATTTCAGAAAACCCCAAACAGAGAAATTGTAGATCCAAAAGTCTTTGTTCATTTGGCTTTGAAATCAAGTCGATCAATCTATATCGACAAAGATACAATTGTTCTTCTGAGCTTGCACAATGCTGATATTTCTGTTTGTCCTATTTCCCGTGTGCGAGTCACTCTCCCGATTCTACTGTTTGAGAAAGCCTAACCTTGGCTTGCATCATCATCATGGAACATTTAATTAGATAATGAAGAAATTAATGAAAACCGTGATTATTCAATCAAATGCGCTGATGTCGGAGGCACAATCTTGTCCAACTTTAACAACGGGGCAAAGATGGTTGAGAAACTCATTTGGGATTAGAGTTACGGTTTCGATTAGGTTTCTTAGTAATTGGGGTCAAACGGTAATAAGGGCATTTTAGAGAAAAAAAATGCAGAAAATTGCATCTACTGTACTAACTGATGTCAGATGTGATTCGAATAAAGTTCATTTAAGGGAACCATGGATGTATGTGTGGATCGGATTAACTGGGCTCCATTACAATGGAATGATATCAGTGTTACAAAAAAATATTTTATTCACGCATGCTGCATCTCTGCCTCGAGGGACCTACATCTTTCACGTTATATAAACTTGACAACATGTCCGTTTGTATCTATACTGTACGAGACAAATGACAGACTTTATCAATTTGCCAGCTTCTCATTATCACTTAAACCATACCTCATCAACCTTATCTTTTCAATGGTATAATAGGATCTTCACTAGCCCTTATCGGTCAAGTGGGTTTCTCTTGCTTCTATATAAAAAGACAAAGCTTAGAATAATCTACTTATAGGATTTTGCCTCCCCCACATGAATCATGAGTTCTTGATATGGTAATATACTACCTTCGTAGGCTAAATACGGACCAGCAAAAGTTAGGTAAGTCATAAGGAAAACCGGTTGCCCTTGCTCAAGTGGGTAAATCCAACACGTGTTGCATGCTAATCAATAATCACACATAGCCGTCTTTTATAGACTAAACCAGCCTACAATATCGATCCTATATTATTATGACTTAAACTTTAAAATAGAAAAAGAAAAAAGAAAAAGATATCAACATTAGGATTTTAACGAGATGCTCTACTGAAAGACAATTTATCGGTCACTATTGCACTTAAGGCATTATGCCGTGAGGTCGGAAAACTTTGTTTTGATAACTTATTAGGATAATTGAAAGATTTGATAGAGCTGTGATGAATCAAAAGCATTTATGGCAAATTCCTTTATCTGTGGCGTTGTAGTGCTGATTTGAGGGGTGAGCAGAAACCCAGCTGTCAGAATCAGTTCCTAAAATTTTGTAACCTAAAACCTACTATGCATATTTTGAAACATGTAATCTACTTCGTCACAAATTTCAAGATTTACTCAAGTTCCACATGTATTCTTAATTGAATAATTGCAGTGAATTATCATCTCTAATGACCACTATTTGTTGCTACAATCCAATATCCACAACTTTTATTTAGGTACGAAAAATATGAAATATTATAAAGTAAAAGTCTTAATAATGGATTTGCCGGAAATGGAAGCTCAAAATGATGGTTTCAGAATACACATTTATCATCAAACGCCATATAATATTGCAAAATTGCGTGAAGACATAGAATAAGAAAAACACAAAGAATTATTCCAAGCTACAAGTTTCACCTGGTACTCGAAACCTACTCGGCAGAACAGGTTTTCTAATTTTTTTAACCTAAAATCTCCTCTACATACCTTGGAATGTAAAACTGGACCAGTTTCCACTTGTTTCACATGCTCTAGCTCTAATGCTAGCAAGATAATCACTCATCGAATTTGTGGATAAACATAGGTCCAGCATTTTCACTTTTTTCATCTCTACTATAAAAAAAGTAATATGCTTCAATCTGTTATTGTCATGTATTTCATACTTACAGAGCAGGCAGTATGCGATCTCGTCTATAAATCAGGAGGGAAAGTGAAAAGGAAAGGGAGATACGAACGTGCAGCTGGACAGGTTTCTTACTGATCGAGGTCAAATTACGGGATTTCGGAAAAACGCTCTAGAAATTGCTTCCAAGTACTGACTTATGTCAGGTGCAAAATTCGTTTTAGGCAAAACAATTGATTTACGCGTGGAGCGGATTAACTAGGTTCCATTATCATGGAACATCAGCTGCGACAAAAGACATTTTATCAGTTCACGAATGATGCATGTCTCCCTCATGGACCTCACGTATTTCACGTTATATAAACTTGACAACATGTACACGCATATTTATGTTGTACATGACAAATGACAGATCTTATAAATCGGCCAGATTCTCATCATCGCTAAAACCACATCTCATCAACATGGTATCTTCCAAAACCACATTATTGTAGCTTCGCCTAACCATTATTGGTAAGTGGGGTTCTCTTGCTCGTTTCTAAAAAAATAAAGCTGACAATAATCTACTTTTGGAATTATGCTTTCACACATGAATCATGAGTTCTCAATCCTATAATATATGAGTGTAGTGTATAAAGATAAGTATATTAAAATCAATTAACATTCCTGATTTACAATGAATCTCTTGGACCATCATATCACTAAAAGCCGCATAAATAACATCATATATCTCTCTATTCATATTTAATTTGTGATTATATATTATAAGAAATAAAAACATATTATCACTTCTCAATCCCAAACACGCACATTAAATCATTCAAATAATGGTCAATCACTCAAAAGTACTAAGTACAATATTTTCCAACTCGCGTGAATGAAGTCATATGCAAAATATAAAAAATATGAAATTTATATCATTATGATTAGGCTACATCGTAACCCTAACAAAAGAAAATTAGAATGTGATAGAAGAAGAAACGAAAATATAAATTAAACCCAACATATTGAATCAAATAACAATAATTTTGTTATCACTTTTTGTTTTCTTTTCAAAATACTCGAAAAATTTCCTGAACAATGGAAAAACAATATAAATATAAAAAGCTAACTGTTTCCCCAAGCTCTACATGTTATTTTATTTATAGGATACATCCAAGACTCTTATCACAAATAAATTGCTTATTTTTCACATAAAATTAGGAAATAAATCATACAATCCATAATTTTGTATCCACCTTTCAATGCTTTCGCATTAAATTAGGGAAAATCATAGAATCCCGAATTTGCATCCAACTTCTAACGCTTCCTGATTTGAATTTCTGAATCACATAATTCTTAATTTCCTTCTTTTTGCCATTTTTTCCTTATTTTCTCCATGTCTCATTATGTTGCATAAACAAGAAAATTTTGAGTAAATAAAAGAAAATTCAAACATTTTCTCACAAATATTGCATTGTTTGTTGCCTAAAATATGCAAAATAACTCTATTTTCATAGAGTCATCAATATTTCTAACAAGAAAATAACTGAGATAACTTAAGTAATCTGCTTTTAAAATTTTTTGACGTTTAAATTATCGTTTGAAAAGTAAAAACAACAAAAGCACATGCCATACCAAAGTTATGGCACTATTAATGGTGAATCCATTAGTTGCATACGTCCAAAAGATTTCATTTAGCTCCTATATCCCCCCTTTTACTTTAGTAGTTGCAAAAGTATATTTCGTATAATTTCCATAGTTGGATGTCAAATATAACTCTCAGGTCAGCGTAGTAAAAGTTAAAAAAAGTAAGCACGGAAAATATAATTGTTCGGCTAAAAGGCATTTGAAATCACTTTCCTAAGGTAATAATCCGCAAAATACAACTTTTGAAAATGACGCGAACAATGTCATAATTTTCGTATAATAATCATTTATGCATAATAATTTTGGATCAATTAAGTCTCATAACTTTTGAAAAATTGATCACCATAAATTATTTAAATAGTCTTCCTTATATGAAATATTTATGTAACATTAAATTAAAGGGTTAATACCTTAAAAAACTTAATAATATGTGACAAATTTACCCCAAACTATTTTTTTTTACCATAAAAAACTCCAAAATTTAACGTGACAAATTTAAAAATGACTATAAAAAATCCTAAATGATACATCTATGACAAATTTACCCCAAACTAATTTATTCGATTGTCAAAAAAACTCCAAAGTAAATTTGTGACAAAATACCCTCAGCTAAATTGAAATAATACCACAAAAAAATCACAAAAATTTAAACGATGACAAATGGAGCATAAAATCCCAAATTGGTTCGTATAATATTGTCACGTGTTATTTAACATAATAATTTAACGGTAAAATTTAACAAAAACTAACATAGGGTAAATTTGTCACAAAATTGTAAATTTGTCAAAGGTATAAATTTAGGGTTTTTTTGGTCAAAAAAATAGTTTTAAATTTATATAAAAGTTTGGGGTTTTTGTGATTAACCCTAAATTAAAATCAAATCCTCCAAAGAAATAAATAATATGTAGAATTTTTTGGCAAAATAATTGTGGACATAATTTAAATGATCCAGTTTTAAAAATTGTAACAATTAAATGATCTTTTGAAAAATTATGACACGATTGTCCAATAGTATGGAAACCAAAATCATTCAGCTAGTAAATGTGTTAAATCACTTTCTTAAGGTAATAATGCCCCAATAATACTACTTAGCCTCTCAAACTCTCTCAACATAACCACTAGAGTTTACCCAATGACCACCCTTCCAACTTGGAAAGGAGAGGTGGGGGTTCGAATCCCCACCTTCTCAGGGGGAGTTGAGGTGGGAACGCATTACAAGGAGGCGGGGCAAAAGTCTAAGAGTAAGCCTTAGAATAGGAGTAGAATAGAACCGACAAAAAAAAAAAAAAAAAAACTCTCTCAACATAAATATAGGAAAATCGGAGTAGCCGAATGAAGGAATATTTTCATATCGAACAATGAAGCAACATGTCTCGTGAACAGCCAACCATTAAATTGGACGGAACAATTAATTTCCAATGGACATATTTATCTGCAAAGTCAACATTTATTAAAAATACATTTGGAAATTGTTCGATCACAACTATTCATGATTTTTGAATTTATGTAAAAATAGAAGCTTCTTGAGACAAGTCAAGCCCAAGATGCCGCAAGTGCCCAAGTGCCTGGTCAATATTAAGGTGTCATTTATTTTGCAGAAAATGAATAATATATAAAACATTTTCTTTAAAAAAATCGTTTGAAATAATTAGTTAATGAAAAATGTTTCATTATCAATAATAATTTATGTTTAATTATTTTTATGAACGAATAATTTTTTTTTATTCGTTCATTTTTATAAGTGATACAAGCAATTAGTAGGAAAATGTTTATCAAATCGTTCATTTTTTATGGAATAAATGCATCCTAAATATAATCATGCTAATTTAATACATAATATCCACTTAAGAGCCCATCTCTTCAAACATTCTTTGCATAAGTTTTCTCATGTATATGTAGTTTCCTTCTATTTTTCCTACATGAGATTTTTTTTTCTTTTTTTGATAATAGCACAAATGATTTTTGAACTTTGGGTCAATATGCAATATCATCTTTAAATTTTTAATTTGTTCAATGTAGTCCATGAACTATTTTTAAATATTTAATGTAGTCCATAAACTAAATGAAAAATGTTTAAAACTTAAAAGACCGCATTTATTCTGGAATTACATTGAACAAATTAAAAATTCAGGAACGTCAAGTTTAGGGACAACATTACATATTGACCTTTGTTTAGGACTATTAATGTCATTTTCCCCTCTCTCTCTCTCTCTCTCTCTCTCTCTCTCTCTCTCTCTTTTCTTTTTCTTTTTCTTTTTGAGACCCACATTACAAACTCTCTAACAAGAATTCCAATTGAGGAGACTTGTGTAATTCTACTGTAATCGGGGGTCACTGCCAATCTCATCTACTTTAAGAAGAACAACAAAAGGGGCCCTACTATCCTCCGGAACATCTCCTATAAATAATGCCAACTTAGAACAGCATACTCACCTTCAAAGACAGAAGCTCAAACGCAGAGAGAGATGAATCCTCAAGTATCTTTCGTGGTGCTCATCGCCGTCCTGATCGTAAGCTTTTCCATGCACTCTCATGCTTCTCCTCTAGATCACACTTTGTTGAGTACTGTCAAACCAACTAGTAACTCTCCAACCTTTGAAGTTTCCAGTTGAAATAATAAAATTCTCTCAAGATTCCTGTTCAATGAATGATTGACCCTTTTATGGCCCTGACGTGACATTATATCATCACCTGTCAAATTTCTATGTTTGCCTTTTCAGTTCACTGGCACGGCAGTTGCTAGAACAGACCCGGGTGAGTACTGGGTGAGCATCATGAAAGGAGAACCCATGCCAGAAGCAATTGAAGGCCTCCTCCATGTGATCAACCCTGCATCAGATCGACCTCATCTCACTTCTCTCCCCGAGAAGGAGGCTGACTGCCACGGAGATGACAAGCTAGAGGACCATAAACGACTCATAGGTGATTTTGAGCCGAGGCCCGATGTCACAGCTTACGGGAACGATGCCAAGCTTCAACAGAAGAAATTCACGGAGGATATTGAGCCGAGGCCTGATGTCACGGCTTATGGGAACGATGCCAAGCTCCAACAGAAGAAGTTCGCAGAGGATTTTGAGCCGAGGCCTGATGTCACGGCTTATGGGGATGATGCCAAGCTCCAACAGAAGAAGTTCGCAGAGGATTTCGAGCCGAGGCCTGATGTCACGGCTTATGGGGACGATGCTCAACTCAAAGGGAAGAAGCCATTCATGAATACATTCGAGCCAAGACCCGACGTAACAGCTTATGGCCAGAAGTGATGGTGAGAAGAGACAACGATGAGGTGTTACTGCTTCACGTAATGTATTTGATTTTAGTGCAGTATTGTGAATGTGTGTGTCGACAAAGCCGGTAAATACCTCGAATAGAACTGATGTACGGCGATGGTGATTGTGGTGTGTCGCATGTTCTGGTGGTGGTTTGTCATTGCCTTGCAAATTATAAAACGGGGTTTTTAAGAGGCCTGTGCTTTCAATAAATACTTTGCTCCTATGTGCGCCGCGATTCTGATACCAACTAATGCCGGAAACTATCACGAGAGGAGACGAGAATCAAAGAAAGATGAATCCCAAAGGCTGACACGGATTTGGAGAATCCTCCAGGCAATATATTCAATACGCGTTCCATCCTATCTTAATCTCACTTGACCATGCTTTTGAGCTAGACTAAATCCAACAGAAGAAAAGGGTGAAGGGGAATAAGCAGTAAACAGCATGCACTCTATTAATATCCATAAAGGTACGAGGACTATAAGAGCTGAAATTGCATCCACTATTCACAACTGAAACGATAGAATAATAGGGAAAGAAAACAAAAGTAAGAAAAAAAAAAAAAAAAAAGGCAACTCGCCAAATTTTTAAGTCAATTTCGGCTCATGACAGTGGCACTCTCCAATCTTGTGAAAATTCTGTAAGGGGAGAGATTATATGACAATATCAAAAGGTGAAGACTTCACACTCAACCGCCAGAAATTTCCCTTGCCGCTAACCTCTAGGAATTGAAGAAGCTTTCTTTAGTATGTGAATATAGATGAGAGGAAACAAGACTCAGGATCAAAAGTCCATGGCCACAAGACTCCGAATCTCAGTGGTCATGTTTGCCGCAAGCTCAAGCTCGTTGCTAGCCATGGCAATTAAGTACTCCATATCGACTGTCCATGGCCACAAGACTTTGGTCTAGAGGCCATGGCAATCACAAGACTCTGAATTGGGTGTCCGTAGCCGCAAGACTCCAGAGCTAGCGACAATGGCTGCCAGCTTGAAGCTCAAGCAGCCATGGCAGTGAACAAGAAGAGATTGAGCCCTCACAAAGATGGCTCCGGGTTTTGAAATTGAAGATGTCTTTTCGAAGTGAAGAGGAAAACTCCACGGACTTAAGCCAAAGCCTAAAGTCTCAATGGTTGGAGACAAAATGGGAGGGAGAAAGAAACCGAATATGTCATCAATATTTTCATTGCATCAATTCCGGGTTAGCGATTTTTAACCGCCAGTCCATGTGAGCAAAATCCAGAACCGGATGACGTGGATACAGGAATCATTTTGAACCCAAAGATAGTCATACAATACAAATATAACTTACTTTCATCCTGGACAACGAGTAAACCATTCCCTGCTTCAAGATGAGATACGTTTGTCTCAGTTCTATCATGGTCATATTTTCAGTTGGATGTACGATGTGTTGATGAGTAATAAGGAGCTTGCTCCATCAACTGTCTGAAACAGAAAGTGGACTCGGCATATTTGTACTTAGATCACACACAAAAAAAGATCAATACACCAACAAAAATCAACACTGATGAGAAAAGCCGCGTCATGAAAGACAAATTAAGTAGGACATCACTCAAGAATACATTTGATTCGGCAATAAATGGAAGGAACCAGACAAAAGAATCTGTCAGCAACCATTTTCTCTGGCAAAAGCAATGTACAACCCAGCATCATCTAAAACAAGCAGAACCTGCTAATATCTGAGTAATCCTTCATGGATTCATTTATTGGGAAGAAGCATCGGGCAGTCCTTAACACTCGCATCCTGATGGCCTTGGCTGACTGCTGTTTGCAACGTCGATGGTGTCTGGCAAGTATCTGCATTTTGCAGAGTATTCGAAGAGCACAAACAAGACTATGTTAGTATTATCATTGATACAGAAAATGAAACAGTACACTACAGAGATGGATTTTAGAGTGCAAAGTTTATCTGTGCAGGTGTAACTGGGACAATCAAAGGAAGCCCAACAAATTTATCAACAGGCTCAGAATTACAGATGAAACTTCGAAGTTTGAGTTACAGCTCAGCTACCGAAAGATGCATATTTATAGATGATGTGCCAATAGTGGAGCAACTAGGTATCACGACTAGACAAGAACATACCCTAAGGCCAATCAAAATAATATTAATCATTTTCCGGTTACAAAATAAGGATACCGTGTCAAAGGTTCCACCGGCAGACACAAACCCAGCTCATGAGATTCTCAATATGCTTGTCAACAGGAGCAAGGGTCATATAGGAACTTACATCTCTTCTTCTTCACCACTTTTCAAGGCATTCTTAGCTATGCACTGAAAAGCTTCCTCCACGTTGACACCTTCCTTTGCAGAGGTCTCAAAATATGGTATATTCCCCTTTGAAGCACACCAAGCTCGAGCTTTTTTCTCCGATACCTGAAATCACACATCAGAATGCTTATGTCAACCCAACTTCCACACAGTCACTTGAGAAAAGAGGGCTCTAAAGAGAGAAGGTAAACAAGGAAACATAAAGTACCACTCTGCTGTTTCCACCATCCATGTCGATTTTGTTTCCTATGACCACAAATGGGAAATTCTCCGGATCTGATGGACTTGCCTGCACAAGGTTTGAAGCTTGTTTCAATTTCAAGGCTGTCACGTCTGCAGATGATTGTTAGGGAAGTGAAAGAGAAGCAAATCTCAATCAAATTTTAGCTTGAAGTAAAACCTGGATGAGGAACTCCTCCCTCCAATTGTTAAGATTGTCAAATGACTTCATAACGTTAACATCATACACAAGAACACAGCAGTCAGCACCTCGATAGAAAGCCACTCCAAGACTCTGGAATCTCTCTTGGCCAGCTGTATCCCAAATCTTATTAGACAAAAGAAGACATACATTACATCAATCAGTGAATGCGCAAAATTGGCAGGAAAAATAAAAGAATTGGACAAAAGAACAACTGATTATGTCAAGAATAATCGGTTGCAATATCACGCATTGTTGATTGGCAGAAGCCACAATGCAGACCTATTCTAGTGTTCAACACCAAACAAAAATTGCGTTCTCTCTCAATCCCTCTGATATGAATCTGCAATTTTGCCATCATATCTAACCAAAAAAATGTAAGAGGAAAGACAAAGGAACTAACACACACCAAATTCATATTTGTACCTGCATTTGTGCATATAAATAGCACCACTGGACTATGCTGCGGCAGCAACCTTATGCACAAATTCTCATGTACCATTGGCCTATCCATCCCATTGTAGTAGTGGCTAGTGTCCTCGTGACATTAGGTGAGTCTAACACTGTTAAAGAGCACTCCAAAGCATTGGGAATAACACCTCGAGCTATGGAATTCTAAACATTTACCCTGAATAGGACATACATGCTTGCTTACGGGCTTTATGGTGCTCTCACCTTTTCTACTGAGCCACACCACAATAGGTCAGGAAATGGGACAGCACCTACCACTAAGAAACTCTCATGTACCAATGGTCTATTCATCCCATTGCAGTTGTGGCTAGTGTCCAGGTGACATTAGGTGGGTCTAACACTGTTAAAGAGAACTCCAAAGCATTGGGAATAACACCTCAAGATATGGAATTCTAAACATGTAATTCCTAAATAGGACATACATGCTTGTCTTACAGGCTTATGGTTCTCTCACCTTTTCTGCTGAGCCACACCACAACAGGAAAGAAAATGGGACAGCACTTACTGCTAAGAAACTCAGCAGCATTTTACTAAAACATGATATTTCTCATGCACGAATTCTTCATGCACAAGTGCTTGTGCAAAGTCTACAAACTAATTCTGTATACCGCATCAAATTAAAAATTTCAATAAGAGGCTCCAACATGTCTTTTGCCAACAAAAAGGTTCAATTTAATGATTCCATTCTTTTGCGCACTTGTTTACTGATGTTTATGCCCAAGCAACAGAGAATTGCCCTACATTCCGCCATAAACCTTGATTTAGATAGACAGCTTCCCAGAAGAAGCTAAAACTTGCAGCCTTGCACAAGACAAACTGACGACAAGATCTCTTTGACTAACTTCATGGCTGAAACTTGGGGATTAAAAACTTTTCCTCCACATTTTTTGAAAGAAAAGGACAAGAAGGCACGCGTCCAGGGATGAAACTTCTCACTAAGTAGATAACATCAATTTTCTCAGGCACATATCCTCTCTGGTGTGCAGGGTACTAAACTTGAACTTGTCTATACAAAAGAAGAGAGCAAAATGCCTCAAGGAAGAAGAAAAAAGAGCCCATAGTTTTAAAAGAATGGACAAACACTTAGGGGGGTGTAATAGGAAACAAAATCACAATAAAAGGTGCGAACATGACAAATAATGGAAAAAGTCAAGATAAACTCCAAACTATGCCCATCGTGACACATTTGCCTTCAACTTTTTTTGTGACATTAAAAATCCCAAACTATGCTTATTGTGATGTAAAAATCCCAAGCTTTTCCTTGTGACATTTACCCTAAGCTTCTCCTTGTGACATATAAATAAAAATAAAAAATAAAACCGAACTTAAGCCAAATGACACATTTACCCTCTAGTAAGGTTCTGTTAGATGGTTTTACAGCCAAAGCAATGCCGTTTGTACTTCACTTAAGCCACACGAGTGCCATGTCAATAATTTTTGCTTTAGGGCGTCCACGTAGGTAGATTTTTAACAGTTCTTATTGTCATAACTTTGACAAAGGGTAAATGTATCACACAGGTATAAGTTTGAAATTTTTGGTGTTGCAAAGAAAAGTTTAGGTTAAATATGTCATAGTGGGCATAATTTAGGATATTTGCCCAACAAATAATGTGTGAAATTGTTTGCAGTCAAAATGAAATTAAGCATGTTATCGTAGTATAGCAGCTGTCTGTCACTGACCTGTAAAGTGAAGAGCCTATCGTCGAGCTGAACTTCCTTGGTCAAGAAATCAGCTCCAATAGTTGCTTTATACTGATTACTGAACTTTTTATTTACATATCTTAAAAGCAACAGATTTAAGGCAAACATCCTAAAAAAGAAACGAGACCGGGATAGCTGGCTTACCAGAAAGTAACAACTACTCCTTAAAATAAACAAAAGGGAATTATCCAAATCAAGAAAATAAAATACAAATCAACGTTTTGACACCAACTGAAGCGGGAGGAACAGGATACTGGTTCATCAAAGAGGTCTTCCCGACCCTGCAAATCACAGGAAAAACCAAACTCAAAGCCGATCCCGCATGATCTCTAAGGTGTAATTGGCCCAAAAAAAGACGCAAACAACCATAATTCCTCATCAAGAACGACACTTTTTCCACGGAGAAGTTCACCCCGACAGAACCAGAGAAGGGAACTGTTTCCCAACCCCTAAGCCACAACGTTCATCCATCAAACCGCCGGCGTAAAGACCAACGGAGCTTCCCCGACGCAATTCTCGATCCCTCCCCCACACCCTGCCGACGCCCGGACCACATCGACACGAACCCACGATTCCCCCGATCGTCTGACCAAACCCAGGTTTTTTTATCTCGCCTCGGAGTCTAAGATCCGACTGGACGATCAGCAGCCCCCCGCCTGCCCATGGACACACCCCCGGACGCATCGCGAATGCAGAGCAACGGCGCAAGAGATGGAAGCGAGCGACGGGGACTCACCCGCTGTCCCCGAGGATGATGACCTTGAGGAGCGTTCTCCGGCGGGACGGCATCGCACTGCCTCGCAGAAGAGAGAGAGAGAGAGAGAGATGTGAGCAGACAGCACTTCGAAATTCTCGCAGCCTGCTTCGGAGAGAGAGAGAGAAGGGCTTTGCAGCTTCCGTCGCTAGCTGGTCCGCGGATCTTCTAGTAGCCGCACGTGAGATTTAGCGGAAAGTGCCCGGCTGGCACGCGTGTAAAATGTCGTGATTTTTGGGGGCAAGGAACAAAGTTTATTTATTTATTTATTTACAGACTTCTGTCAATTTCTTTAATACATTTAAAAAAAAAATTGACTCGATTTGACTGGAATATTCCTCAGATGCGAAATCACGATTTTTTTTCTTATCCCTCCTTAGCGTTTTAAAAATTATTTGTTTTTAACAAGAAATTCAAATAAATAACCTTGAAAAATTTCAATCCGAAATTAATATATTTGAAATAAAGGTATGAAATTGCCAGGTTAGTTTCAAATAAAGACTTAAAATTGTTATAACAGTTTTAAAAAATGGCTTGACATCACTGATTATTGATTGGCTAGATATTCCTACCGATCAAGGGAGACTTTTCATCAAAATATAATTATAATTTTACATTGTTTTTTTTTTTTCTCTTTTCTTTTGTTTTTCTTTTCAGCAAGCATTGGCAAGGGCCCAGCGAGGCAGCAACTCTCATCGACTGCAAGTGAGGCAACCCACACGTAGATTTGGCACGAGCAACCTTGGTTGGGTGAGGCTGTCTCTTGCTCATGGCTAGTGAGGTGGCCCTCGCTTAGCCCTCTTTGGTGGCTAAGACAACCAGAAAACGAAAAAAGAAAGAATGAAAAAGTTTAATAATTGTTTGTTGATGCTTAAATTTTGGCAATCCGATCATTTATTTATTACATAAAAAATTAAGGGTCAATTTTATCCCTAAAAAAATATTAATTGCATAGATGTTAGGAGCATTAGCATAACAATAAGTCTACATAAAATTGCATTGCGTGGATCTCATGCGAAATTTGGCAGTAGACATTCAATATTGTTGGCAAGGAGCCCACTCATGCGTGAACTCCAAAAAATTGGCTTGGGCAGAAAGAAAAATCCAAGGGCTCACCAATGTTTCAGCTGAGAAAGATAATGAAGAGAAAGGAAGTAAAATTTGGAGATATTGACCATATATTCTCTTCATGCGTATCTATGGCGGTATATTTGGTTTGTCTTGAAGAAATTTGTTTCATGGACACACGTGGACACATAAAGCAAATAAAAGAAGAAAGAATTCGGCTGATTTTACGAAGATGCGGGTAAAAGGATCGAGGAATGTGGATGGAAAGGAATCGGAAAATTTGTGGCTACAAATGTCATTGTTCTAAAATATAATATGCAGATTTATTCTCTTTTCTCGAAAGCCTAGGTTAGTGCTACCTATAAAAGGACCATCTAAGGACAAGCAAAGGGGAGGCCACACACATTACGGCCACGTTGAGGGAAGCGCAATAGAGAGAGTAGGGATGAAAAAGTTGGGACGTGCGAGGTTGGTTCATCAAAAAAAATCATGAGAGGGGGGAGAGCATTTTTTTTAAGAGAAAAGTGAGAGGGAACTGTTGATAATTTGTTTATAAAACAAATGAAGAGGTGCCTTGTCCTACATAAAAAAAAAAAATGTAAGTGCTCACGTGGACGAGATTTGGCATTAACCAACAATCATTAATTTTATTTATTCTTACCATTTACCAAAAAAAATTATTTATTGAAAATTCAGATTTATTTTTATAAAAAGAAATTAACTATAAAGTCTTGTTGAAGCAGTGCGACTGTTTATGGAAAAGTTACGGTTATTTTTTATTATTATTTATTTAATTTCGAATTTTTTTATGTCTTTTCAACGTAACTTTTGATACATACTTGTTTATTTTGTAACATTTCTCGAAAGGTTGATTTTGTTCTTTTTTTTTTGTAATATTTTGAAGAGTTGCATCTATTCAAAAGACATATATAAGTACATTTGTTTTGAGATCAAAGAATGATTTCTTTCATTTTTTTTTTCGTCTTTTTTCGAAAGAAACTACAGCTATTATTTTTAATTGTTTCCATGAGAGACCCTAGAGAAATATTAGAATTGCTATCTAGTATTCTCATTTGAAATTTTGTTGTATCCTGGATGAAATTTGCCGGTGACCATTAGCAACTTTGTGGGGCAAATAAATCTTTAAAGAAAGTGATATCACGTCTCAAATCCGACTTGATTACTCGATTCGATTTCATTGTTCAACTCATTTCGGAAGCCATATTTTACCAACAAGAACAGAGTGAACGTGAGCCACAAAAATGTCTTTTCTTCTTTGTCAAGTGCAGAGAGGTAAAAGAAAGGAGGAAAAGGGGGTCTTCTTCGACTCCCCGATTGGTGCCTCCAGTTGCTCGACCTTGAAGTCAACGCCCGCAGCCCACCATCCTCAACCGTTGTTCCTCCGTTGATCGCTACTGCTTCACGTCCAAACCGGCGCCTGCACGCAGCCCGATGCCACGAGCAGCCACGACGCTACTGCCAATCTTTGACCGAGTACACCAGGAGTCCCTTCGGCGTTCCTGTTCTTCAACCCAGTGCAGACTCGACGAATCCCAGCCACTACGCCTTTGGTCGAGTCCGCCTTTGTTTTGCAGGTCTTCTTCGTGAACCCAACAGATTCGCCTACAAGACAAACTTGAAGAGAGGGAACGCGTGCCTCCACTTCTCTGTAGCACCCATGCATAAATCCATGCATGAAGTGAGAAAAGAAAATTAGGGCATAGATGTTCCCAGTAAAAGAGGGGTGGTCAACTTTGAGGGGGAATTGATTGTGTTTCACAAAAATTGAAGACGTTTCCAGCAAGCTTGTCTTTTTATTGTCGTGATCGACTTTTCCATGGCAGGTTTTCAGCAAGGTTCCCGCCACGACTAGCCTTAGTCGTGCCTCATCAAGCAGCTGCAGGATTTCTCGAGGGACGCCAATAACCCCAGTCGAGAATTCCATCCTCTGGTCACGTGTTCAAGTTCCAATCGACGCTGATCTCGAAGCCTTACCAAGTTACTGCCTTGGTCTCTCCACCGCAACGTTTTCTTAAGTCAACATTTGTCCAGCAGCTTCCGCGATGATTGATTGCTTTTGCAGGCGAAAACGATTACACGGTATACAACTCTCGGCTTTGCCTCGCATCGTCACGCAAAGATTCCTAGACGTTGGCTACACCACCACTTTCGCTGAGCACCACACCGCAAGCTAAGGCGACGGGCTACTGATCCAAATCGAACTCCATCGTGATTCACGAGCCACCATTCGAAGTCCAAATTGGAAGTCGGTATTGGGAATAGGTAAAACTTTGTCTATTTTAATTTCCAAAAAATTAGTCGAGGCTGTGTTCGTAATCTAGATTAGCCTTTTAAATTGGGAAATCTTCCTAATTTCACAACGTACATATAATTGACTGTCCGATTTCACGCTCGAAATATGATCCGCAATCATACGGAAAAATCATCAATCCGATCTCACGCTCGAGATACGATTCATGATTTTACTTTAAATTAGTCAATCCGATCTCATGCACGAGATACAATTCGTTAATCTATTTCCCAAAATTAAATGGATATGGATGATATCTTGCTTGATTTGGTGTCGTGCTTTCTTGATGCCTCTATTTGAGTGTTCCCTTAAAAGAAAAACCCAAAAACATATATTTGAGTTAGATTAGGTTCATGTTAGAATATATTTTGCATATTTAGAATAGGAAATTTATTTATTTCGAACCCTTAAATAAAAATCCAAAAAAATGCAATCATTTAGGATGTTAGTTTTAAATTTAAATTGCACTTTTAATTATTTGGCAATTTTAATTTCTGAATTTCTTAATAAAAAAGAAAAATTTAGAATTATGGCATTCTTTGCACGTCATTGCATATTATGATAGATTGCATGCTTATTAAGAAAATAGAAAATGTCATGTGCATGTCATATAGAATTAGGTTCATGAAATGCATGTTACTTAGTGATTGTGGTTAGGTCCATTTAGCTAGAAATTGCATGTCATTAGGTTAAATTGCATTGCATTGCATGACTCTCCTTAAATAAGTTTAAAAAAGAAAAAGAAAAAAAGAGATTGCATGTTAATTAGAAATCATATCTAAAACTGTTGATGTGAATTCTGATCTAACGTTACATATATTTTCATTGTTATGAGATAAGTCCTGCAATTTATTCATTGCTTTCCTAGGGTGTTAAATTGGTGTTTTGCGCATCCGTATGATCACCTTACATGTTAGGGAATTATATTTAAAATCAATTTAAGCTGCCTGCAAGAAACATCTTTTTTTTTTTTAAATAAAAGAATGATACCGAAAGGGCCTTAGAGAAATCTAGTGTAATCAAAGTCCCCGTACCTAAAAAGTCTCTGGTTCGTAGGAGTAAAGTAAAACTCCCGTTACTTTATTAGGTTTCTAATCGACCTACCAAAAAATAGATTAGTGGCGATTCCTACATAAAATCCATTTGCATGTTAAGAAATTTGAACTTAAGTCGCGAATTGGTATGAGCTTGGGAGAGCTCAAGTTAAGTCTAGGCTTAACAATCCATTAGCCAAATCCTAGGTGATTCACACCAAAAAATTTGGTTGCGACAATGTTAAAGATGAAAATGCCATTGACCAATTAGAAAATCAAGCCCTTCTTTGAAACCAATAGCTATTTTAGGCATTCATTTGAAACGGCGTCCACTTTATACTCTTATTTGAGAAAATTAGAGTATTTTGGACTTTTATTTAGAATTTTCCCAATAAATTTTCAATAGAAAGCCCTAGCAAACAAGCTTGAGCATCACTCGAATTTGAATATTATTTGATCCCAATAGAAAGAAAAGTAAAATGAGCATTAGATATAATTATGAAAATTTGAAATTTTTAAGCGAATTCTCTACAAATCTTCTAATTTTATGGAGCACATATTCTTACCTTTGAAACTTATATCTATGATATTTGCTAAAAATCATCCAAATCCATCTTGAATCAATCACGTGTGGAGCGCATATAAAGAAACTAGTATCTTATAATACGAACTTAGCTACTCCTAGTTAACTACCTAGTAATTGTCAAATAACATAAGGAGTAAGGAAAAAATATATTATAAAACCTAGAAGTTTTCTTAGACTTATCCATCGTAAAATTGACCTGGAAAACAAAGATAGCACAAACCCAATAAACTTTCTCACCTTTCTTTTCGGATCGAATAACGAGGCGACGTCAAGTTTTGTTGTTTATGGGAATGTGAACTTCAAATTAAGTAATCTCAGCCAAGAGAACTTGGATTTTTCAACTGCATCACTTCTTTCGAGAGAGAACGAATAGACATAATGAAATCTAATGAATGTAAGGGAGTATGGGAGACTGAAGTCACCGTCCTAACTGCTGAGCCGCTGCAACCGCCTCAACCAATATATCGGAAGCACGAATCCGACCGGCTAGATTTGGGGCGGGACTAGGAACAAACTGACTCGGTTCCCGTTTTCTACCCAGAACCGAGTTTGTTTGGCATGTTCATAATTTGTATTATAGCTAGTTTCAATCTGTAACAATAAAGTCATCTCGGCTCAGCAGTCGGGATTGCACGTATCATCCCCAAGGTAAGTGGCTTGAGTCCCCGAAGGAACAGGTTCACTTTTGTTTTCACCCTTTGACTGCTTTTAAGGGCAGTTCTGCCCGGGAGAAGGCTCGTGCCTAGAAGCCAGAGCCTTTATGATTACGCCGGTTCTCTAGTCGCTGCCACCTTCAGTCTCCCGTCTGCTGCATGCTTGATCTCCATGCCGCCACACTCGGCAGATATTGGATTTTCAAGATCTGAAGACCAAGTGATGATGGGCGATAGCCCCCTTCAGTGGCGGCGGCCACTAGGATCATTACTACACAGAGAAAGAAACACGAAGGGTCCATTTATTTCGTAAAAAATATTTTCTTTCATTTTCTAACCTTTGATTTGCTTAGAAAATATTTTCCTACCAAAACTTAAATCCAGAAAAATGATTTCCTCTTTAAAGGAACTAGAAAACGTCCTCAAAATATGACTAAGTGTCAACGCTTAAATCCAAAACTCTACCCTTGAGTACAAAAACCCCAATGTTGGCTCCCGAGTCTTGGCATTTAAGACCAGGTTTCCACTGGCCAAGCCCAAGTATATCAAAGTCGGGCTTCGAACTCTTGGTGCTTAGGCCTGAGCCCCCAATGACCACGTTTGGGTCTACCAAGGCCGTGCCTAAACCCTAGTGCCTAATGGTGAGCATCGTCTAGTCAACCCGGGAGCGGTGCATCGATTTTAAGGGGGACTGGACCAGTCCTTAGTCTTGAGACCTCTAAACCCTGCAATATGCGGGTTGATTCTTAGTCTAGAGATTTTCAGGTTGGTCCATCCGGATCAACCCTGTATATACTATATACATAATGTATATCATATATTTTTGTGTACTTTAAATCATTGCACTTCTGCCTCTGTTCTTTCTTATGCAGTTTTTCCATGTAATTTGAAAGTAGAAGCCCAGCTTGGATTCAACAGGAAAAAAAGAAGAAGATATAAACCATCTTTACTCACCTTGCTCACCACTTGCCTCTCTAGGCTCTAGCCTCTCCTTATGAACACAGCTCAACTGTTGAAATCGCTCATCTCTCTTGGCCCGCCTCACAATCACAGCTCCACAATGCCAAATGGAGTGTTGTTACCTTATCTTAGATCTATTTTTGATATGTACCAACATACATAGTTTGATTATTCAATGTGCAATGTTGATGAATATGTGATTTAAAAGAATATGTTTATTCTTTTAAGGAACATAAAAAAAATGAAAAAACATTGGTTGATCCCAGATTGATCCTAGAATTGGACCGGACCCACAGGGTCAATCCGGTCCTCGGTCCCTAATCTTAAAAATTGATAATCAACACTATGTAGATTGGTCCCTTGGTTAGGTGCTAGGGACTATGCTCACCCCTATTGATGCTCGTAATTGATACTCCAACACCCAAGCTTGTGTACATAAATGCCCTACTCAGGTGTCCGATGCTCAAGCTCTAGTCCCAACCCTCAAGCTTGGGTCCACAAAGGTCATGTCCTAGTCCTCAGCGCTTAGACTTGAGTTCTTAGTTAATAAAACAATTGTTATTACAAAAATATGTAATATATATCAAATCTTTAATTTTTAAATGATTTTTTAATTATTTTTATTAGCAAAAAGAAAAGAATATAAAAAGTTCCACGTCATATTTTCCTTACCAAATGACAAAAGATGCTTTCTGGTTTTTTTTTTTTCTTTCAGATTTTTCACGAAATAAATGGACCCAAAAAGATTGTAAAAGCATATGGAGGAGCTGATCAATCGATGCGTTTTATAAACCGATATATCTCATGGCGGTACATGTTTTTCCCCAGAGAAATTCACAATGTCACAGAATCCGGGGAAAAAAAAAAGACACGGTCCATTAATATTCGGAAACATAGAGTAACATATTCGATCGCATTTTCTAGATACGTCGAACAACATGGCATTAGCGAGCTGTGCATAATTGGAGGACTATTTTTGGCAAGGCTGTGTCCATTCCAAGTCATTATAATCGTAGTAATTCAGCGTCGCGCGGGCGAGATTTTGCCGATCACTTACTTCGGTTGCTCGGCGAGCAATTTGGAGGGGAAACACGACAACTAATTGAGCTAAAAATAGAACTGTCTTAGACGTTTCTAGGATGATAACAGGGTCCAGAGAAGATTCACCTGATTTCTAGGGAGGAGGACATTGGCCAACACCTCCTCCTCCTCCAGGAAAGCGCCATTACAAAACGATTCCATCGCTCTTGTTTCCTGGAGATTTAGACCTTCTCCGGCAGGTATTCTCTCTCTTTCTGTCCGGCAGATGATGAGATTTGATGAGGAGCAGTTGGATGCTTTTGCTTTTCTTTTCTTGCTGAATTCGATTGGCGTTTGATTGATGAATTGATTCGTGCGTGTTTCGTTGTACGTTATGGAACTTTCATGATGGTGGGTTGCTTGTTTGTCTCGGGAAGGGTGTTGGGGGATCTCCCCTCCTCCTCCGACTGCCGCCGGCCTGCCGTGAGCCGTTTGGGTCTCAGTGGCGATGGACCCATTGCCGCCGATGGAGTCTCTGGTGCTGCCAACCCCTCCGTCTTCACCACCACCTTCACCGTCGCCTCCGCTGCGGTCGTCGCCACCACCATCGCCACCGTCTCCTCCTCCCATGGCGTCGAATTTGACTGCATCGCCACCACCATTGGCCTCACCCCCACCCCCACCCGCTACCTCGCCTCCCCCGGCTTCATCGCCGCCACCTTCAGAGGCCATCCGTCTCCGCCGCCTCCATCAAGTGATCTAAATACCCCGCCCTCACCGCCAATAGTTGCCCCTGGCCCTCCACCGCAACAACCGTCGCCACTACCGCCAAATACGCCGAACTCGCCGCCTTTACCTTCCCTATCGCCTCCTCAACCAGCAAACCCTCCTCCTGTAATTCCGCCGCCAGGTGACCCCTCTGGTGGCGCATTATCACCGCCTCCTCCATCCTCCGCGGTACCAAATTTTCCACCGCCGCCAGGATCTCTCACGCCCCCGTCAAATGGAACAACGCCTTCTCTGTCGCCTCCGACGGGCTCCTCGACAAGTGGCAGCTCGCCACCATCTCCTAGCTCCTCCTCGTCACTCCCTCTCTTGCCTGTCATGATCGGAGTCGCGATAGGAGTAGGAGTGTTATTGGCCGTGCTCTTGGTGTGGTTTATCTTTTCTTGCGCTGGGAAGAAGAAGAAGAAGAACCCGCGAGCTCAGACGAATCATCACGCTGGCTCTTTTGGCGATGGCTCAAAAGGTGCGTGCACAAACTAGACCTAGTTCGTGCTAAAGGGAAAGAAAAAAAGACAATAAAAGAATAAGTGATTTATCTTCTTTCCTTTTCTTTTTTCCCTCTTTAGCTGGCAAAAGCTACTACAAGACCTACTCGAGTCGGCGCAACACTCAGCCACCTGGAACAGATCACGTCGTTCAAATCCCTCCCCCGCTGGGGGCGGTGGCAGGCGCTCTACCTTCAGGCTGGCCGACGCCGCCACCGCCTCTCTCGAGCAGCACCGAAGGGAACTCGAGGAGCTCGCATGGCCTGGACTCTTCCATCACTCTCGGGTTCAACAAGAGCACCTTCACCTATAACGAATTAGCGATGGCCACAAACGGATTCGCCTTCGACACCATAATAGGCCAAGGAGGTTTCGGGTACGTGCACAAAGGGGTGCTGCCGAGCGGGCAGGAGGTGGCCGTGAAGTGCTTGAAAGCCGGGAGCGGGCAGGGAGATAGGGAGTTTCAGGCTGAGGTGGAGATCATCAGCCGTGTCCATCACCGTCATCTGGTGTCGCTGATAGGATACTGCATCGCCGGAAGTCAGAGGATGATGGTTTACGAGTTCATGCCGAACAAAACCCTAGAGTATCACCTTCATGGTATGGTTCTACAATAAATTACCAACAGTCACACCCAATTCACAGGGTGGATCACCTAGCTTGATGAGAGTATCACCTTCATCTATCACTAACAATCACACCAATTCACAGCGAAAGATCGTCCGCCCATGGGTTGGTCCACCAGGCTTCGAATTGCTTTAGGATCTGCCAAGGGCCTCGCTTATCTGCATGAAGATTGTGAGCATCTCATCTCCTCCCTCCCTCCCTTTCTCTCTCTCTCCCCCTCTGCAATGATACATTGATCATTCCAACTTGAATCATCAGGTCACCCTCGTATCATCCATCGGGACATCAAAGGTGCAAACATCCTTCTTGATTTCAACTTCGAGGCCAAGGTCAGTATACGTTTCTCTTCATCTTTTTTCCGGGGGCTGAAAATTGCATCTGAAGCCGTTTCAACCATGGCGATGGATCGTGTAGGTGGCGGACTTCGGACTAGCTAAGCTTACTTCGGACAATTTCACTCACGTGTCGACACGAATCATGGGAACATTCGGGTAAGAAATATGAATACTCAATTTCATCTCTAATAGGGTCTGAGCAACCGGTCCGATTCAATCCAAGGAACCAACCCGAACTGGCCTTATCCGACTTTTTCTAGGCTGGTTCATACATGGACCGGGTAGGTTTCTGGGTATAAAACTTAGGAAACCGACCATGACCGTTTCAATTCCTGGTTTTACACCTCGAACTGGTTCTGAACCGTCTCTCACTTTTTCATTTTGTTTAGAAAAAAGGATAGGTACATTGGAGATCTGTTTCGAACTGGGAAGCCTAGGAAATCCACCATTGCCTTATTCACTACACCACAAACTGTTAAATATGATAAGTTTTCTTAAAATAGCAATTAACCTACTTAAACTGTAGGCCTGATTCCCGAATTGACCTTGATATGGGCTTGGAACCGCCCAGTTCTGAATTAGGAATCAATTCTGAGAGGGTAGATTCCAGATCAAGAACCTGAGACTTATCTACTCTGAAAAGAATCACTTATTGACCAACTAAGTCAACGTTACTTTTTGCAGTTACTTGGCCCCGGAGTATGCAGCGAGCGGCAAACTGACTGACAAGTCCGACATCTTCTCCTTCGGAGTTATGCTTCTGGAGCTGATAACGGGACGGCGTCCGGCCGACCCCACCAGCGAGTTGATGGAGGACAGCCTCGTGGATTGGGTTCGGCTCTTTCCTTTCATTTTACTTGAGGAAACAACTCACCATTAACATATCAAAACGACCAAGAAATTCCAAATGGAGAGGCGTATAGTTGACATAAAATGCAAACGGATTCGACATGATTTTTTTCCTTCTTCTCTCTTACTTTACTACGAACAAGCCATGCATGGGATTATTGTTCTTTAAAATCTTTACATTTGGTAGCTTAAATTTGAACCTTCAGTTTAATTCATGTTATTCTTGGATGAGCAGGCTAGGCCCCGAATCGGACGTGCCTTGGAAGAGAGCAAATTCAACGAGTTAGCCGACCCGCGGTTGGAAGCCCGTTACGACCATCAGGAGATGGCGCGCATGGCGGCGTGTGCTGGCGCATGTATCCGGCACTCCGCCAGGAGGAGACCCAAGATGAGCCAGGTACATGTTTTCGCTTATCGAGCTAATTTTTTTTTCTTTTTTGGGCATCTCTAGGAAAGATTACACGGTAATATGTAAATCCCGCTAGCTACTAATATGTAGGACTCGATCAATGGATGGACCTGGTCGGGCGGTCAGGATATCGAGTCTGAAATTCCTTGTCCGAGCTTGCTCGTGATTTGAGAAACATCGACTTTATTCATTAAATGATCAGGCTAGGGCCCAAGGGGAAAATCGGTTATTGGCTCAAGCAAGTCCTAGGATTAACCTATGACATTGCCGGATCCATGATTCAGTCTACTTAGCATGGATAAAGAGTCAAGAAAGTTAGGCTTTTCTTTTAGAATCCATCACTTCAAAGTTTCCATTCTCCTGCTATGATCCGCACAGCAATTGCCCAAAGGCATCAATATAATTTATACATCATACCACAGTATGGAAACTCAGTTCTAACTAATTGCGAATTGGCCAGATCGTTCGAGCTCTAGAAGGGGACGGTTCTTTCGACGATCTAAACTTCTGGCCAAAGTCGAACGGCCAAAGCTCGACCGGCCAAAACTGGGCCGCCGGCGGATCGAGCAGCACCGATTACGAAAGCGTCTCTTATAGCGAGAACATGAGGCAATTCAAGAAAGTCGCGTTTAACAATCATGAGTACGTGAGCAGCGAGTATGGAGGCACGAGCGAGTACGGGCTCAATCCTTCTTCTTCAAGCAGCGACACGGAGGAGACGAGCAAAGTCGGGTCCAGGAGACATAGTCCGTGAAAGGATCGTTTCCGATGCAAGGGGACGAATCGACCCGAATTGGATTATAATCTTGTGGTCTTTTCTTTTTCTATGTTTTCCTTCTTTTTCTTGTAATCTTCCTTTGAACAATTGTTATATGCGTTCGCGTTGGAAGAAAAGTTAGGAATATATATTGTTGTGTGGTGTTGTGTTGCGGCAAATTGATTTTTTTTTTTCATAATCGAATTCGATGAAATTAAAATTTCGTACGTTAGAGTTTGGAAAAGTCCATCTTATTAGAATTTTATAAAATGTTGATCCTTTCTGATTCTTTTTCCACATTTCTTCAGCTATCTCAATGTTGTTAAAGCACAGTTGAATTGGCAATGATGAATAATAATTAATACCAAAAAGAAAATCATATTTTTGAACATTTTCACTGAATTTAAATTCAATTTTAAGCATTATTACTAGTAATTGATGAAAGGTGATGCTACGTGTAAAAAATTCGCAAAAAATGACAAAAATTGTGTATTTATAAATCACTCTAACGTTGATCCTCTTTATTTTTTGGATTTAACATTATTTCATAGTATTTTGATATTTGTCTACTTCAATTTGCTTTGCCATGAAACCTTATTACTCCTCATGTATCTTTTTGAGTATAATTTTCTTTCGATAAAAAAATCAAAAGATAATATAACTTCTTCAAAATCTACAGAATCCGTGAAATTGGCATGTTCAATTAGAGGAGGAAGGCTTACTTTCAATCTGCAATTTCATAAGGAGACTAAACTTTCTTGGCTATGTTCTTAAATTGCAATGTCATTATGTTCTTGTGTTTACGAATTATGGACATAAAACATGCATTTTCATATGTTGATTGTGTTAATATCAGATAGAATTTGTGGAAATTGCTTTCTTAATGTAAGATTTCCTAAATATGTACAATACGAAACTTGGAACCTGGGGTCGGCTTTCAGATTTTAGGGTGGTTCAAGGAGCTTATGAGATAGTTTCCAAGTTCTAAATTCTTGGGACCGGTATCCACAAGATAAGTGTTATGGCAGAGCAAATACCCTGGCCATCCTGAAATTAGAGCACTTCTAAGGGTTCGTTTATTTGAAAGAAATTTGTTTTAAAATATTGTTTTCTGACTTTTCAATGTTTGATGATGGAAAATCAATCAATTTACGAAAAGCATTTTCCATGAACCGAAAGAAACAAACTTAGTTTATGGGAAAGCAACTTCCCTTTTGACAAGAATGAAATCACTTTCCACAAATTATCAAATTCTACTTTTTCTTGAAAATGATTTCAATAAAAAATATTTTCCTTTATTATGAAGTTTTTAATGAAATAAATGCACCCTAAAACTTCATTTGTTTCGTGAAAAATGAATGTTTTGAAAAATATTTTTTCTTAATATGATCATTTTTATCGCATAAAAAGTGAATGAAAAAAAAAATTCCATCGTCCACAAAAATGTTCGGAAACAAATTATTACTAATAGTGAGGACATCTCTTATTAGCTAATTATTTCAAGCCATTTAAGTGATCATTTTCAGAAAAATATTCTCCAAATCATTGATTTTCCGCGAACAAATGGTGCCTATCTTAGAGTGTCTTCCCTTTATAGAATTTGAGTAAAGCCTGCCTTGATTCGAAGATTCATCCCATAGTTATGAATTCAGTTTCGATCTATGTTGGTGTTTCTTACTATAGAAATGGTTTAAAACTTAAGATATTTGAGTCTCTTGTGATAAGGTCTTGATCGGTTTTGTATCTCATAACACTAAACTCCAGCTGTGACAATTTCATCAATTTTTGAGCTATTTGGCTTCGACAAGGGAGTTTTGGAAGAGAAACAGTGATGCGAGAGCACTACTTTATTGGTATAATTATTTTATGGAGCAGGGACACAGCAAACGGCCGAACTCTTGCTCATTGTTCAATCGGTTGTTTTCTTTTCGATTAAAGCACCTTAAATTTTTCCGATATAAATCAATGTGAGACTTCTATTAAATAAATTTTCATGTCATCTTATTTGGTCGACATATGTTGCTTGTTCAATACAAGTTGAGCACAATCATTGGCGTGACAGATCATTCAACAAAAAGTAGTCATTTTCGCTTGAAATGTAAAAATTAAGGACGCGTTTGGTAACATTTCTGTTTAAAAATTGTTCTAGAAACAGAAATATAAAAAGTATTTCTGTTCGAGAAACAATTTTGAACAAAAAACGCATTTAGTAAACTTGTTCTGGGAATATAAAAAATGAACGAAACACGTTTGGTAAATTTGTATAATTTTTTATTTATTTTAATTTTTAATATTTTATTTTATTTTTTCTATTTTCTTTCTTATTTTCTTATTTTCTTATTTATTTTTCCTTTTTCTTTTTTTCTTCTTTTGCCGGTCGCCGGCCTCGGCCATGGCCGGCGACCGGTCAACGAGGGCCGGGCAACCTCGCCCGACCACGGCGAGGCTCGGCGGCCCCCGGCGAGGCCGAGCCTGTAGGCTGGAGGCTCGGCCTCGCCTTGGCAAGGCGGCTCGGCCTCGCCGATTTGGGCGAGCTCGAGCTCGCCCGGCCAAGGCAAGGCCGAGCCTCGCCGAGGCTGGCGACACTCGGCGAGGTCGCCAGCCCTCGACGGCGTCACTTAGGCCCTCAACGATCGATTGCCGGCCATGGCCGAGCGGTGACCGGCCAAAGAAAAAGAAAGAAAAAAGAAGAAGAAAAAGAGAGAAGAAAGAAGTATTCCTAAATTTTGTTCGAAACAATAAATAATTTTTTTTTTTGTTTCTTGTTTCTGTACAGATATATTTCTAGGAACAAAAAAATAATTTTGGAACAAAAACGCAAATAAACGCGTTTACATGTTCCTTTTTATTCCAGAACAAAACAACAACAAAATTTGTTTAAAAACAGAAAAGAGAAATCAAAACAAACACAGCTTAATTCTTTCCTTCTTCTTCTCTTTTTTCCTTTCCTTTTCTCTCTTATTTTCTCTCGTCCTTCTTCCTTGGTTTGCATCCGACCACCGCCATGTTCATCCACCATGCCCATCCTAATTCCTATATATATATCCCACCTTCGACCTCCGATAAGAATCATGACTTTGAATCAAGGTTGCAGGCCTCATATTAGGGAATCAAGACCTTATATCTAAGGCGCAACCTCAACTTAAAACATTCTCAGACTTCACTGTTTTCTTAATGGAAACACCTGCCCACGGGTGATTTTTCCTCGACCTATCGCCATATTCACTAGCTTTTTAACGCTTACTTAAGAAGTACGTAAATTGGAGGCTTGGTCACGAGCTTCTTCTCATAGGGAGGTCAACATAAGTGTTGGCAAAGATACTACGCCATGGCTGAGTATAACCACAACCCTCCATTCCTTTTCCCTTGTCGACTTGTTTTTACATGGTTCTAATATCTTCGTCATGTTTATTAAACAATAAATCGCAATGCCATTTATTGTAATATAATGAGGAAGCTAACCAGACTAGCAATTAAATTCTCGCAAAATTACCGGACAAATGAATGAGGAATAATAGAGAACACTTGATATTTACTTGGTTCGGTCTAGTATTGGTATCTACTCCATGGAGAGAGCCGGCCGCAAGAAATCCATTATGAATCTGGAGAATAAAAAGTTAAAATTGTTTACACGCTCAAATATAAGCCCAAAGCAAACCTACAAGTATTATCTCACAATTCCTTGGAAGAATTCACTCAAAAACTCATAGAGAGAAAATCCGATACTTCTCTTATTTGCAATACTATGTGTGTGTGCGCACACACATGTTCTTATCAAAAATAGAAAATCTCTTTTAGGAAACCTACTCAAACTAGAGAAATATTCTCAACACCATCTAAGTCTCATCATGATAACATATCGCCATGTCGGCACTTTTAATAGTTGCTCTAGACCAGGCAATTAACAGGAGGACTTACTTTCATAAATAAAGATCGCTCCTTAGGACTTAATTACACAAAATAAAATATAAAGGATCATACTTCACGAATGACGTAACATAGAGGATTAAAATTCCAAGTGCAATTTTATATTGACACTATAGACGTAGCATCGTGGAAGAGAATGTTGGTAAGGAGAAATTGCAATATCCTCTATTCAAACGAGGAAAATGGGTTTAAATTGCCCCCTTCGAAACGGACGAAGAATGTTCACGCCCGGGCATTTGTCGCCCTACCTCTTTTTCCAAATCCCACCCACTTCCCTCAATCGAACTCAACCTCTCCGTCCTACCTTTGAATTTATAAAATTACTTCTCCTTTGACGGTCGTGCCATTCAAGTTTTACCTAACTGATGATCACCTTTCCGTCTAAACTTTCTTTTACGCATGTTAGTCTAACACAGTCCTTCCAGCATCGTGAGCTTTTTCTCAATGGCTTTTCGTGTTCGTACCGTGAGACCTGCACCCATTGACAAAGATGCCTCTTAATTAGTTATTAAACATGGACACTTCACGCGTTATAATCACATGGCACTTTACTTTGCTCAATGCATATCTATTGGAAACACCTAGGTTACATTTAGTAGTCAGGATAAAAATCGGGAATTATCCTATTTTGTAATTGGCTCCGGCCAAAGAAAAGATAAAGTCGAATATAATATGAATATAACTTGATAAAAGTATCTTATAAAGAGGTAAGGTAAATGTGGATATAATTTCTTATATTCATGATATAAAAGCTATTTTCTAGAATAGCAAACTTCTTAAATAATAATATTAAAATATATTATTATTAAAATATGAATAATATTTGAATTATAATATTAAAAAATGCAAAATAAAAAATAACTCTTGTTTTTATTTATTCAAATTTTTATTTAATATTTGAATTTTTCTACTCTATAATATTTTATTATTTGATAAAAAAATTATTAAGAAATGATGAAGGAATAAAAAATAAAAATAAAAAGGATAAAAATAACTAAAAAATAAGTAAACAAAAAATAAAGAAGAACCAAATTTTAAATGAAAAAATTCAAACTTAAAAATAATCTTTCTAATTCTCGAAGAGTGAGGGGCAATGAAATTTCTAGAAAAAAATGGATAGCGTAGGATATGAAAATATCCATTTATATTACTACATTCATTAAACGCTAGACAAAATATAACAAAATGCCTAGTTTTATATTCTATCGTATCTAATTCTATCGTGGCTAGATATCCATACAATCAAACTCAGTCTTCAATCTTTATAGCCAGCTTGGTGCTTTAAACATGGAAGCAATGTTAGTTAAGTTCATAGTATGAAAGGTGACAAGGCAAATTTTGCATGACCAATTTTTATATAATGTATTTTGAACAAAAGAAAATATTAGAACAATTACATCGAATCAATCCAAAGGAGTTGGAGGAAGAAGTAGAAAATCCAGAGAATATGCTCAGTTTATTTCACTGAAAATGAATAATTTAAAAAATATTTTCCAAAAGTAATCGCATGTATCATTTGCAATAATTAGTTAATAAAAAAATATCTTCATTATTGATAACAAATTATGTCTAAATATTTTCATGAATGATGAAAATATCTTTTGTATATTCATTTTTGTAAGCCACACATATAATCAATTTAAGGAAAATATTCTACTAACCATTCATTTTCCGCGAATTTAACGTAAGTAAGAATTGACTTCATTCTAGATGTATATCGAAATATTAACTTCCATTGCAGTCAACCTTAACTACTCTAGATATGTTTATTCCTTAAAAAATGAATAATTTAGAAAATATTTACCTAAAAGCGCTTATATCACTTCTAAAAATTAATGAACAAAAAACTATTCGGCATAAATTGTTGTCAATAATGAATATTTCATTAACTATTTTTTTTTTTAAAAACAATAAAAGCCCTGTTAGGAATTGGTTTTCCAACTCATTCATTCTTTTGTGAAACATACCGAGCTGCCATGTTAGACTGTGGTCAACCACCAATTCAAATCCCTCTTCTTCCTCTTCCCTCTCTATAACCAGGGAAGTCACAAGTTCCAAAGCTGGTTCTGCATTACCGGGGCAGTCAAAAGTTAAAAAAATCCCGAGCCCGTTCAACAGGTTTGATCAAGAGGAAGAAGAAACTGAAAGCAAATTGCTGGTAGTTCACGATATAAATAGGAGACATCCTCGGACGCATTCTCTTCATCGTACTCACAAATAGACACGTAAACTTGCAGCAGCCAAAAGAAGAAGATAGCCAGAAACCGTTAGAGATCAGCTGAGATGAAGAACATCCTGACTCCGAAAGTAGCAGCCGGCCTGATGATTTTGCTGTTCTTGATGGGAACATCGATGCGACCAAGCAAGGCGAGCCGGGTTCTGATGAAGGGCCACGAAGGAGAACGGGCTTATAATAAGGAGCCGAGTCTAGTTGTTCTCCAGATCCTGCAAAAGTCTCCGCCCCACTGCACTGGGAATTGCCGGGGCTACTCTCCTGGGGGGAAGCATGCACCATAACTAGCACCACCAGCATGAGGACCTTCACGGGCCGATCATAAATAGTTGCTTCTCCATGTCAGGGGCGCTTGTTAAAGATATTATGATATTTTTTATTTTCCATATCTATCGGAGTCATGCATATATCCCCTTTGATTATGCATATTCCTGATTAATTGTTTTTGGTATCATGTTTATCTTATTACCTTAAATAATCATATAATAAAGTCGATAAGTAGGCATATGTGCTATTTATCAATATAAAATGAAATATACAAAAAATTATGTATTTATTTCTTCCACATCATTTCTTAACTAAGTGCTTCCTCATATGAGACTTATGTTGGCAAGGATGGATAAATTTGGGTGTGCACAATTGAGCTCTGATGCACCCGATGCGCTTAGGGGTTCCTAAGGAACAACGCCTCAATTACCAAGTTGAGAATAATAAAGCAGAAAAGAGAATAATGAAATTTTCTATATATTTCGATATATGCTGAAAAATAGTACATGAGTCTATATAGGCTTTATTAGATTACTATTTCAAATGACATATCAATCAAGATATGCACGGTCAAAGGAGACATACACCACAATCTTTAGAGATTCAAAATATTAATAGAATTATCAAAATATATCTAAAGTAGGAATTTATACTAAAGAAATTCCTAATTATCTATAACGTCCCATTAAACTCGAGATGACTAAACTTGTTTGAAATCAAGTCCAAAGGTGCCATGAAAACTTGTTTCTCCATGAAATCAGTACCCAACAGCAGGCTTAGTGGATCCTTGACGAGACGGTGCATGGCAGCACATCAAGCAGCATTTGACGATTCTACATCCATCTATCTTTGATTAATGGAGGTTCTTTTAGTGTTTGTTTGTTAGTCTTTTCTTTCTTGTCTTATTCTATCAGAGCCAACTCCCAACCGCGTGTGAGACCACAGCTCGAATGCTGTTCTGACGCCTGTGGGGCCACATCGAGGACGATGTTCTATTAAGAGGTGGAGAGTGTGACAGCCTCCTCTCTTGTCCCACATCGCCTAGAGAGGAAGGTCTTGGTTAGCTTATAAGCTTGGGTTCCTCTAACCTGTGTAATGCGTTTTAAAGTCGTGAGGGAAAAGACCGTAGCTGGGATGACGGTTCGTTCGCGCCAGGGCAGATAACCCAAAGCGGACAATATTACACAGTGGAGCCCGGGATGTTACATGTTCTTTTGGTAGTTCTTTCTTTCCTTGGGATCCCATGGCACCCTTACACTCTCTTTGACGACTGTCTTCCTGAGCGTTTCTCGTTTTCCTGAGTGTTTGTCTCCTGTTTGGTGCCGGTTATCCTTCCTTGTATTATTTTGGCAAAATCAATATAATTCGTACTTTTACCCAAAAAAAACTTCAGGCAAAGGCCCGTCTAAGCACAACGAGTCCAATAGAGTCAGCTTTTTGAAACAACTTGTGAAAATGTTGAGAGACGAAAGGGAATTGTAAGCCGCTAATACGTTGAAACGAGATTGCAAAGCAGTATTGAGAACGCAGCCAATATGGCTAGCGTGATGGCATCAAATGACCTGTACGACTAACTTGGGAAAATAGCTTTTGAGCCATGCGGTTTGTGTGGCTAGCTTCCACCTCCACAGTTGGCATTGAAATGGCTTGTATATGAAGTTAAAAATAGTGCGGAAGAGAAAAATACGGAATTTGTGTATATTTCAATATATTCATAAATAGTACATAAGCGTATTTATAGACTTTATTTTATGACTATTAAAGATTAATATAATACCAAATATAATTAATCAGGAATATCCACAATCAAAGAAGATATATGTATAATCCTAAGAGATATAGAAAATCAACTTAAAAAGAAATGAATAATTAGTTTATAAGCGCAAAAAAAAAGTAATCTTTTTTTCTTTGTTTTTTTTTTAATGGTTAATTTCCATATGCTGTAAAATGTATAACTTGGGAAACATGTTTCATTTGTTTGATTTAATTCTCCAAGCCTAATAAATTTGTTGGCTAATTTTACAAGTGCAAAAAGTAGGAAACAACTACCGAATTTTGTTAGCAATTTTGTTTTGATTGTTTTGTCAATTTGGGATTGATGATAAAACCCGCGTTGTTGAAATGCTACCGCAACGAATGTTGCATCAAGTGAAATTCCTGGTGTGTACCAAGGAAGCTAGAGAAATTCGATTGCATGACAACTTCGGCGTGTGATAAAATAAGATATGCGCTTCACAAATGACTCAAGGATTTGGCATAGGGGATTACTTCGAGTTCACATATGATAACTCAATTTTGTACTTGTGTCATTGGAAAACATTAAATTTTTATGTATTATGCTCTTAAATTTATTTGTATGACATTTGTATCAATATGTGTCACTTTTAGGTTTGCCATATAATCGTTTTTAAATGTGTTAATTAGTGTCGGCAATTGCCACTCCTGAATCGCTTTATCTAGTTATGGAAAGTCGAGAACAAGCAAAATTCTATTGTTCCATGCCCAAAAAGATACTAACTCCCTTTCTATAATGGTGAAATACAAGGGGTTAGTACCTGAAAAATCACAAATTGGTACATCTATAATAAATTTATTCCAAACTAATTTTTTGACCATGAAAAACCTTAAATTAGTACATTTATAATAAATTTACCCTAAATTACTATAAAAACCCTCAAACTAGTACACTTGTGCACTAAAAACCCCAGACTAATATATTTATGATAAATACACATTTTGTTAAATGAGATTAATGCCACAAAAAATTACAAAAATGGTACAAGCTGTAACAAATAAAGAGTAAAATCACAAATGGGTACATTAGTCAATTGTCACATGTCATCCAACTCCGCAATTTGACAGTAAAATTTAACGGAAACTAATAGATAGTAAATTGTCATAAGAATAACAGTTTTTCGTAAATTTTTATGGATTTTAGATATTTAAGAAATTAATTTGGGGTAAATTCATCACAAGTATACCAGTTTAGTATTTTTAGGATATTAATACATTGGCAAGTGTCGAAAACATTTGGTAACAAGGACTTTTTGTTTTCCAAAAAATATGCTGGTAACACACTTAACCTTTTTTTTCAACTTACCAACGTTTTGTTCTAGTCCACAAATTACCAATTTTCCAATTAATATATCCACTTCTTTATTTTTTGCATGGCTTACAATTTGTCTAATCCCAAAATTAGAAAATATGGAGACCAACAAGACCAATTGAATTCAACCACCTTACAGATTTTCAAGTTAAAACCTCCATTTGAATCAAGGAATGCCATCATCATGTCGATGCTCAACACACATGCTATATGATTTTAAATCGCGATGCTCGTGGTGGCTCTAGGAATTGCTATTTACGTAAAAAATTATTAGGATAAGTGGACTAAAAATCCTAAAATTTGTCGAGAATGTGCAATCGATTTCTAAAACTTCAAATTTATACAATCAAATCCTTCAATTAATTCTATCCAACTTAACTAATAAATGTACTATTTTCTACATAGCGTTAACGTAGCTAAAGCATGAAGGATGAGACTAAATTGATGTCGTTTTGATTTAAAACAAATTGTTAATCTAAAGATTATTTAAATTAGATTAAGAATAAACTAAATTAAAAAAGGGAAGGCAAAAAGAGGCGAGGGCCTATAAGGCCTTCGTTGTTGCTGGGCGAGGATCAGCCCAAGTCGCAAGCCCCAACCAATGGTCGATGACCCCTAGCCGACTACAGGCAAGGGTCACAACCCTCCCCAAATCAAGCAAGGGTCACCAGCCTTCACCCATATCTAACTAAAGTCGCAAACCTTTGCCTAGATCTAGTTTAGGGCCATTACTAATGGGGTCACTACCCCATTGCCCAAGGTTGTCAGGCCTTACCCAAATTTGGGGAGGGCCATGATTGTTGCCTATAGTCGGCCAAGGTTGCCAGCGATTGACTAGGGCTTGGCCACCCCAACTAACTCTCGTCGCAAATCCTCGGCCCTTTTAAATGGTGGTGGGGTGACGACAGCAAGGGCCTGTAAGCCCTCGCCCTTTTTTGCCTTCCTCTTTTTCTTTTTTCTTTTTTTAGTTTAGTTAATTTTTTAACCTAAATTAAATCATATTTAGAATAAAAACTAGATATTGACCAAAATGACATTTTGGTCTTGTCATTCATATTTTGGTCATATCATTCTTTTTTTGTTAGTCAAGTCGGAACAAAGTTTGCAAAAGAACTTAATTGTATCAATTTGGTTAGTTTTAGGATCTAGGTTGCACTTTTTTAATATTTTAGGACTTAATGTCACTTATTCAACAAGTTTTAGGAATTATGAGATACTTATCCCAAATCTATTACGATGAAACTATGGTCTACTTCCAAAAAATAAGAACAACTGCTTTCAATAATATTAAAAAACATGAATTGGTGGATGGGTTGTTACCAACAAAACATATATAGGGAAAAGCAAAGTGAAAGCAATAAAAAAATTTGCAAAAAAAGGGACCACAATCGGCGAGTAGGGATTACAAGCCTGTTTGGTTAAATTGTTTTTGTTCCTCGGAACAACAATTTACATTCTTTTGTTCCGTGAACGGAAAAAGAATAAAAGAATAGAAATGTATTTGGTAAAAATTTTGTTCTCGAAAACAATTTTTTTCTTTTATCTTCTTCTCTTTCATTTCCTTCTTCTTCCTTTTGGCCAGTTGCCGACCTTGACCATGGCCGGTGACAGGCCGACAAGGGTCAGCGATCTCACCGGAGTGTCATAGGGTTGCCGGCAATGCCGAGCCATGGTGAAGCTTGGCCTCGCCGAGCTAGGGCGAGGCCAACCTCGTGTTGCTGGGCAGGTCAAGCCTCGTGGTGGCCAAGCGAGGCTCCGGCGAGCTCACCGGACCTCACCCAACCGGATTGCCGGCCACGCGCACCGGCCACAAAGGAGGAAGAATGAGAGAAAAGAAAAAGAAAGAAGAAAGAAGGAAAAAATATTAAAAAATATTAAAAATATTTAAAAAATAACAAAATTATGCAATTTTACCAAATGCATTTTTTCACCAGGAATATAAATTTTATACGGTTACTAAACGCGTTCTTATTCTCAAAAGTTGTTCCTAGAAACAAAAAAAAAAAAATCATTTCTCATTAAAAATTGTTTTCGGGAATAGAATCATTACCAAACGCACTCTACAATGACAACAAATTCAATTAGAAAATGCATAGAGAACACCACTTGCTATTTGTAAATGCAACTCGCGTGCATCCATTCACCAAAAGGAGATAGAATGCACCCACAAATCCGGCTTTAACAAGGCCAAAACAATGCTATAAAAAATAAAAAAATAAAACAAAAAAAAATCTATCTTATTATTACCGCCTTCGTTGCCATAAATGTGGTATTCCATGATATACCTACATCTTTTATCGATATGTTGCTTTAGCAAAATGTGACCGCCTTCTCTTAAACAAACAAATTATCTTGCTCTTGTCTTTGGAATAAGCTGATCGGTGATCACTTGGCCTTTCAGTGGCCTTCAACTCTCATTTAAGACTAAGTTGATTACTTCACACCCTTATTCGAGACAGGGCCCTACTCATCATTGGAGCCATGAAATATGATAAAATCGCATTCTAAGTTCCAAGTTCCATTTACCTAGAACCTGAAACCTACTCATTAAAACATATTTCCTAATTTTTGGAACCTATAATTTACCCCCGCAAACTTAGAAAAATAGGTTCCACCAATGTCGGGTTCTCAAATCCTAAGTTCTAGCCCGAAACCTTGCTTACCCCTACATTTGAGTAGGGGTGATTGGTTCTCTATCCAATCCATTTCCAAGGTGGAACCAGGAATCGAACCGAGAGGTGCGGTTCCAAAGCTCTTAAGAAGAACTGGGAACTGGACTAGACCGTTTGGTCTTATAGGATTGGAAATAGGATTGGACCATTGGTTCTGATCTAATCCAATGGAATCGGCTACTTTTTCCCCCTTAAAGGGTAGGCGTGCCCGACAAGAGAGAGTAACAAATCTTAAGATATCAACGGAAGCAACAACGAATGAAAAGTTATTGAGCCGTAGTTTGGGGTACAATTGGATGAGTTAGATATTTAGTTCACATTCTAATATTTTTTAAGAAATAATAAAAAGTATTTGTAGTTGGTCATTGTTTTTATTTTAAATGAACAAATTCAAACTTAAAAATGATCTTTCTAATTCTCAAAGAATGAGGGGCAATGAAATTTTGGGGAAAAAAAAATGGGCAGCATAGGATATGAATATATCAACTATGTTATTACAATTCATTAAACAATGGATAAAACATAATCAAATGTCTGGATTTTATATTCTATCATATTCAATTATATCATAGCTAGATACACAGACAATCAAACTTAGTCTTAAATCTTTATAGCCAAGTTGGTGCTTTAAACATGGGAGTAATGTTAGTTAAGTTCACAGTATGAAAGGTGACAAGGCAAATTTTGCATGACTAATTTATTAGATAATGTATTTTGAACAAAAGAAAATGTTAGAACAGTTACATTGAATCAATCCAAAAGGAGTTGGAGGAAGGAGTAAAAATCAGAGATTATGCTCCATTTATTTGTTATGGAAAATAAATGGTTTAAAAAATATTTTCTAAAAATAATCGCATGTATCATTTTCAATGATTAGTTAATGAAAATATCTTTATTATCAACAACAAATTATGCCTAAACATTTTCGTGAATGATGAAAATATTTTTTGTACATTCATTTTTGTAAGCGACACATATAATCATTTTAAAGAAAATATTTTACAAATCATTTATCTTCAACGAAATAAATGTAAGTAAGAATTGACTTCATTGCTAGATGTATATCGAAATCTTAATTTCCCTTATGGTTAACCTTAACTACGTTGGACATGTTTATTTCTCGAAAAATGAATGGTTTAGAAAATATTTACCTAAAAGTGCTTATATTGCTTTTTAAAAATTAATGGAAAAAAATATTCTGATATAAATTGTTGTCCATAATGAATATTTCGTTAACTAATTATTTTAAACAATAAAAGCCATATTTTTAGGAATTGGTTTTCCAGCTCATTCATTCTCAAACCGAGTTGCCACGTTAAACTGTGGTCGACCACCAATCCAAATCCCTCTGCTTCCTCTTCCCTCTCTATAACCAGGAAGTTCCAGGCTGGTTCTCCATTACTGTGGCAGTCAAAGTTCAAAATCCCAGCCCCGTTCAACAGGTTTGATCAAGAGTAAGAAGAAACCGAAGGCAAATTGCTGGTAGTTCACGATATAAATAGGAGACATCCTCAGACGCATTCTCTTCATCGTACCCACAAATAGACACGCAACTTGCAGCAGCCAAAAGAAGAAGACAGCCAGAAACAGTTGGAGATCAGCTGAGATGAAGAACATCCTAACGCCGAAAGTAGCAGCCGGCCTGATGATTTTGCTGTTCTTGATGGGAACATCGATGCGACCAAGCGAGCCGAGCCGGGTTCTGATGAAGGGCCACGAAGGAGAACGGGCTTATAATAAGGAGCCGAGTCTAGATGTTCTCCAGATCCTGCATAAGGCTCCGCCCCTCTGCATTGGGGATTGCCAGAGCTACACTCCTGGGGAAAGCATGCACGAAAACTAGCACCACCAGCACGAGGGCCTTCACGGGCAGATCAGCCGCATCAGTGCCAATCATGAATAGTTGCTTCTCCATGTCAAGTACGCTTGTTGAAGATATTATGATATTTTTTATTTTTCATATCTCTCGGGATTATGCATATACCTCCTTCGATTATGCATATCCCTGATTAATTATTTTTTGTATCATGTTTATCTTATTACCTTAAATAATCATTTGATAAAGTCAGGCATATGTACTATTTATCAATATATAATGAAATATACAAAAATTATGTATTTCTTTCTTCTGCATCATTTCTTAATCAAGTGCTTCTTCATATGAGACTTATGTTGGCAAGGATGGATATCTTTGGGTGTGCACCTTTGTGCTCGGATGCACCCGGTGCACTTAGGGTTTCCTCAACGCCTCAAATACCAAGTTGAGAATAATAAAGCAAAAAAGAGAATAATGAAATTTTCTATATATTTTGATATATGCTGAAAAATAGTACATGAATCTATATAGGCTTTGTTATATTACTATCTAAGATGACATATCATTCAATATATGCACGGTCAAAAGGGAGACATACGTACAATTTTTAGAGATTCGAAAAAGTAATTGAATTATCAAAATATATCTAACATAGGAATTTATACTAGACAAATTCCTAATTATCTCTAACATCCCATTAAACTCAAGATGACTAAACTTGTTTGAAATCAAGTCCAACAGTTCTACGAAAACTTGTTTCTCCATGAAATCAACACCCAACAGCGAGCTTAGTGGATCTGTGACGAGGCGGTGCATGGTAGTGTGTCAGGCGACATCTAACGACTGTTTGAGGCGTAACTTCAAGTGAAGGCCCGTTTAAGCGCAACGAGTCCGATAGTGTCGGCTTCTCGAAACAACTTGCGAAAATGTTGAGAGATGAAAGGAATTTGTAAGCCACTAATACGTTGCAACTTGCTTGCAAAGCAGTATCTGGGCAACGCAGCCAATATGGCTAGCGTGATAGCATTAAATGAGCTGCAACTAGCTTGCAAAGCAGTATGGAGCAACGCCGCCAATATGGCTAGCGTGATGGCATCAAATGAGCTGCAACTAGCTTGCAAAAAGCAGTATCGAGCAACGCAGCCAATATGGCTAGCGTGATGGCATCAAAAGACCTGTACGACTAACTTGGGAAAATAGCTTTTGAGCCATGCGGTTTGTGTGGCTAGCATCCACCTCCACAGCTGGCATTGAAATGGCTTTTATATGAAGTTAGAAATTAAAGCGGAAGAGAAAATACGGAATTTGTGCATATTTCAATATATTCATAAATAGTACATAAGCATATTTATAGACTTCATTTTATGACTATCAAAGATTAACACAATAGCAATTATAATTAGTCAAGGATATTCACAATCAAAAAAGTTATATGTATAATCCTGAGAGATATAGAAAATCAACTTAAGAGAAATGAATAATTAGTTTATAAGCACAAACAAATTAATCTTTTTCTTCATTTTTTATGGATAATTTCCATTTGCTGTAGTATGTATAACTTGGGAAACATGTTTAATTTGTTTGATTTAATCCTACAAGCCTAATAAAATTGTTAGCAAATTTTACAAGTGCAAAAGTAGGAAGCAACTACCCCATTTTGTTAGCAATTTTGTTTTCGATTGTTTTGTCAATTTGGGATTGATGAAAAACCCGTGTTGTTGATATGCTACCGCAACGAATGTTGCATCAAGTGAAATTCTTGGTGTGTACCAAGGAAGCTAGAAATTCGATCACACGACAATTTCGGCGTTTGGTCAAATAAGACATGCGCTTCCTAAACGACTCAAGGATTTGGCGTGGAGGATGAGTTCACTTATCATAACTAGATGTTGTACTTGTATCATTGAAAAACATTAAATTTTTATGTATTATGTTCTTAAACTTATTTGTATGGCATTTGTATCAATGTGTGTCCTTTTAGCTTTGCCATATAATCATGTTTAAACGTGTTAATTTGTGTCAGCAATTGCCACTCCATAATCGCTTTAGTTAATCATGGAAAGTCGTGAACAAGCAAAATTCTATTGTTTCATGCCCAAAAAAAAAAAAAAAATACTAACTCCTTTTCTATAACGGTGAAATTCAATATATATTGGCAAGGGGTTAATACCTGAAAAATCACAAATTGTTATACCTATAACAAATTTATCACAAACTAATTTGTTAACCACGAAAAACCCCAAACAAGTATACCTATGACAAATTAACCTAAATGACCACAACAAGCCCCAAACTAGTATATTTGTGTACTAAAAACCTCAAATTAGTATATTTATGACAAATATACCCTTTGTTAAATGAGATTAATACCACAAAAAATTACAATAATGGTACAAGCGTAACCCAGACAGAAAGTAAAATTCCAAACCCCGATATACTAGTCAACTATCACATGTCATCTAACTCCGCAATTTGATAGTAAAATTCAACATAAATTAGCATAAAGTAAATTTGTCATAAGTGTAGTAGTTTTGGTAAATTTATCAAAAAAATATTAGTTTTGGGTTTTTATGGTCAAAAAATTAGTTTAAGGTGAATTTATTTTAGGTGTACCAATTTGAGATTTTTCAA
The DNA here is from genome assembly GCF_016545825.1 of Eucalyptus grandis. Classification (NCBI taxonomy): domain Eukaryota; kingdom Viridiplantae; phylum Streptophyta; class Magnoliopsida; order Myrtales; family Myrtaceae; genus Eucalyptus; species Eucalyptus grandis. The sequence continues at coordinate 34,571,537 of NC_052618.1, forward strand.
AGTTTTAATCATTGGCAAGTGTCAAAAACATTTGGTAACAAGGAATTTCTTTTTCCAAAAAATTGTTGGTAAAACACTTACACTTTTTTCAACTTAGCAACGTTTTATTATAATTCAGAAATTACCAATTTTCCTATTAACTAATCCACTTCCTTTTCTTTTCTTTTTTTTTGCATGGCGTGCAATTTGTCTTATCCCAAAATTAGAAAATTTGGAGACGAACAAAACCAATTGAATTCAACCACCTTACATATTTTCAAGCTTTAAAACCTGCATTTGAGTCGAGGAATTCCATTATCATATAGATGCCCAACACCCATGCTATATAAGATTTTAAATCGCGATGCTCGTGGCGGCTCTAGAAATTGCTATTTATGTAAACATTTATTAATATAAGTGGATTAAAAATCCTAAGATTTGTTGAGAAGGTGCAATTGATTTTTAAAACTTCAAATTTGTGCAATCAAATCCTTCCATTAATTTTTTTTTTTTTTGTGATCCGGGGAACTCCCGTGCGCCGCTTCGCGGCGGAGTAAACCACTGGGTGAGCCTGGGCTCCCACCACTAACCTTGACCACGAGGTGAATCGTACAGCTTATACATTGAAGCATCGGCTATGCTGAGTTTCGAACTCCTCCCCTTGCGGATAGGGTACTAAGCTCGAAACCACCGCGGCCACCGCGGGCGGTGGTCAATTCTTTCCATTAATTCTGTCAACTTAGCTAACAAAAAACACTAACGTGATTTTATTTTATTTTTTACTCTTTTCTAATAGTGTTAACGTAGCTAAAACATGAAGGATAAGACTAAATTGACATCGTTTTGATTTAAAACTGATTTTTAATCTAAAGATTATTTAAATTAGATTAAAAATAAACTAAATTAAAAAGAGAAGGCAAAAGAGGGCGAGGGCCTATAGGGCCCTCGTTGCCGCCGGGTGAGGGTCAACCCAAGTCGCAAGCCCCACCCAATGGTCAGTGACCCTAGCTGACCACAAGCAAGAGTCACGACCCTTCCCAAATCAAGCGAGGGTTATCGACCTTCACTCAAGTCTAACTAACATCGCAGAGACCTTTGCCCAATTCTAGTTGAGGGCCATCACTAGTGGGGTCATTGCCCCATTGGCCAAGGTTGTTGAGCCTTACCCAAATTTGGGGAGGGCCATGTGGCATCCCAAAATTCATAATAACCTCTAGCTACATTAAAGTCTATGAATAGGTGATGGAAGTGCCATTAAGTTATTTTATAGCCATTTAATCCATAATTTGCAATAAGATTTATGGCCAAGCTTTTTAATGGATAATTATGTGATAGGAAAAGAAAATTCTATCATTGGCCATGTGTTTATAAATTGGAATTTATGGATTTATGATTTCAAGTTTTATGGCCATATGAAATTGTAATTTAGTATTTATATAAGTTGGGATTTAAGGTAAATTATTAAAAGTAAAAATGGACTTATTTAAGAAAATTTTGTGCCATTTAAGCTTGGACTTTAGGCCCAAGTGAGATGGGCCTAAAGTGGGCCAAGAGGCCCGGCCCATGAAGCCCATTTGGCTGCCGACGCATGGAGGGGAGGAGTGAGGAGCCGCATGGCCTCCAAGTGTCCTCGGCAAAGGAGACACTTGTCTCCTTCTTAGGGACAAGTGTCCCCCATGCAAATTGAGGGTGCATGCAATTTATATAGCAACCAAAGAGAGAGAGAGAGAGAGAGAGTGGCTGGTTTTGAGAGAGTGAGAGAGAGGGAGTGGTGAGAGAGAGGGGAGCCGAGAGAAGGAGCTGTCCGCCCGTCGCCCTGCACGTCGTTCGTCCGTCGCCGGTGTGCCGTCCATGTGCTCGTATTTTCTCGGTCTTAGAGGCAAGTTGGGACTGATTTCCACCCCTTGCATGTGTGTCTTGCATGTGTGGTTGAATTTTTGGATGTTTAGAGGTTAGAAATCGAAGTACATGAGGTGTGTTCTTGGAGATGCATGCTGTTTTCGCATGAACCGCCTGAACCAGAATCTTGTGAAGCTTGCATGCATGTTTCGAGTTTGATTTTGACCTTGATTCCTTCATGAGAGTTTTAGAAAACATCTTAAAATACAACATACTAAAATTTGGTGCAAAATTATGGAGATTTAAGGGGTCAAACTCTCATCCTACGGAGATGCTAGATCTGGAATCTTTTCGCATGAACCGCCTGACCCAGAATCTTGTGAGAGCTTGCATGCATGTTTTGAGTTCTATTTTGAATTTGATCTCTTCATGAACTTTGTAGCCAACATCTTAAACTATAACATACTAAAATTTGGTACAAAATGATGGAGATTTTAGGGTCAAACACTCATCCTACGGAGACACCAGATCTGGAACGATTTCACTGATCTTTCGGTGGATTTGTGGTTGCATGTTGATTTTTACTAAGAATCTCTTTTCTACTTCTTCATGAAACTTGTAGAGAACATCTTGAAGTTTAACATACTCAAATTTGAAGCAAAATGAACAAGTGTAGCCTAGTGAATCAACTTACTCTTGAAAACCGTAGATCTGGAGACGCGGTATAGGTTACCCGAGACTTCATGGACCCGAATGATGACTATACTCTGGAATTTTGACTTATATCCCTTCATGAAATTTTTAGGGGACCTCTTGAAGTAAAACATATCCAAATTTCAGAGGAAACGAAGAAGAATAGGTAGGTGAAAACTCAGTATTTCGAGAAGCATGCACTGGACGTTTCGGTGTTAGATCCAGAAGCTTCGTGTGACTGTAGAAAATAATATAAAATAATTTGGGTTAGAAGTATTCATGAAAATCCATTTTAGTGTCTTGGCTATAACCTGGTAAAATTTCATAATTTTCGGAGGTCGTTTGGATATTTTAATCAAATTATTTCGGAAACTGTGCATTCTGTTTCTATCCGAAATTACATGCTGTATTTGTGTGAATTATAATTTTGTGTGGAATTTGATTGGCCTTGTGCTTTTCATGAAATTATTACCCTATTTTCTTGTCTATCACTAGCCTTAATTTCATGATTTTGAGAAGCATATGGATATTTAATTTAAATATTTTCTAAAAATGGTACATGCTGGAATTTTGTAAACTTTGAAAAGGCATGAGATATGGACCATTTTATATTGCATGGACTCCATGAATTGTATTGTGATGGATGACGGTGTCTAGCTGCATGCATGATAATGATTTGAGATGCATGTATGAATTCAATGATAAATATGATCTTGATTGCCATCACATCACATGCCATGTTATAATTGAACTATAATTGAAGATGTGAATTGAGATAAGTGAGAAGGCCGTTGGAGGTGTGAGCCAACAATTCCCCGGGAGTGTCAGGATGCCCGGTGGTATACGGTACATAATTCCAGGGGAGACCTGGTGGTATGTCGGTACGTAATTCCGGAGGGCAGGGGAAACCATTTTCATGGCGAGCCCCGGAGATTCCCCGGGAGTGTCGGGATGCCCGGTGGTATACGATACGTAATTCGGGGAGGCACAGTGGTATGTGGTACATAATTCAGAAAGCCACGGAGGTTTGTGCCGGGGGATGTCTCGTGATGCTAGTTAGGATGCGAGATGCCGGGGAGTGTAAATGCGGAAGCCTCGGAGGTTTTTGCCCGAGGGGATGCCTTGTGATGCCCGGTTGAGATACGAGATGCCGGAATGTGGGGGCGGATGCCGGTGGCCTTAAATGGCTAAATGTCGGAGGTTCTCGCGACGCCGGGATTGGCGCAAGTGATGAATATGGGATGCAAACATTGGTCCCGAGGAAAGAAATGTGGTGGTCCAACATGAAAGGATGAAATTGAGAAATTGAAATTGAAATATGCATGATGGTATATGCATGTGATATGATGATGATATGTGCATGGATGCATGGCAATGATGATGGTACATGTGATATGATGATGATGTTACATGCATGGGTGCATGGCAATGATGATAGTACATGTGATAGGATGATGATGTTACATGCATGGATGCATGGCAATGATGATGGTACATGTGATATGATGATGATGTTATACGCATGGATGCATGGTAAGGATGATGCCATATGTGACATGTTGATGGTAAATGTATGATATGATGATGATGTCTATATGATGATGATGGTACATGAGGTATGATGACATGTGCATGATGCCATGGTATGTTGTGCACGGATGCTTGTATGGCATGTGATGCTATGATTGTGATGATTGCATGGCATGATGTATTGAGTGATTTATTGATCATTTACTCTTTGAGTGGTTGTATTCACCCCTTTTGGGGAATAACATTTCGGACTAGATAAGATCCCTCTGCTACCCTTTGCTACCGGTAGATGAATCAAGTGGTTGGATATGATTGCGAGGAGGAGGATATCAAAGGGAGGAACTTTTGGACGCCGACACAAATCAATAGACTTTAAGTATTCAATTGTTAGAAGAGATGTTGGTCATCTTTTGAAGTATAGCCGAGTAGAGAAACATTGGCATTTCGATGTACCGACTAAAGATGTCCATCTGCTTTATGTAAATAAACATGTTCGGCTTTAACTTATATAAGATGTTTAGTCGGTGTGCATCGTTTTCTGAATATAAAGAATGGAGTTTGTTAGATGTGCTTCCGTATATGAATTGCGCAAGGGACCTATAAAAAAAAAGTGTAAACCCCCTATGTTGTATGGACCCGCTGCAATTGAAATGGTATCAAAGTGACATGTTAATAAGGAAAGTGAACTGTGGTGACTCTAACGGATCGGGGGGCGTCGAGGGTGCCACAGTATGATTGTTGCCTACGGTTGGCCAAGGTCGCTAGCAATTGACTAGGGCTCGGCCACCCAAACTAACTCTTGTTGCAAATCATCGACCCTTTCCAATGGTGGTGGGCGATGATAGCAAAGCTTGCAAGCCTAGCCCTCTCTTGCCTTCCTCTTATTTTTCTAGTTTAGTTAATTTTTAACATAAATTAAATAAAATCTAGAATAAAAACTAGATATGGACCAAAATGTCATTTTGGTCATGTCATTCATGTTTTAATCATGTCATTGTTTTTTGTTAGTCAAGTCGAACATAGTTTATAAAAGAACTTGATCGTACTAATTTGATTAGTTTTAGGATTTATATTGTATTCTTTTCGATGTTTTAGGTTTAATGTAGTTATTTAACAAGTTTTAGGAATTCTTGGATACTTATCCCAAATCTATCAAGACGAATCTGTAGTCTACTTCCAAAAAAATAAGAACAGATGCTTTCAATAACATTACAAAGCTTGAATCTATGGACGGGTTATTAACAACGAAACAAATGTAGGAAAAGCAAAAGTGAAATCAGAAAAAAAAAAATTGCAAAAAAAATGGACCGCAACTGGCACGTGGGGACTGCAACGACAGCAAATCCAATTAGAAAATGCATGGAGAATACCACTTGCTATTTGAAAATGCAACTCACATGCATCCGTTCAAAAAAGGAGATAGAATGCACCCACAAATGTGGCTTTAATAAGCCAAAGCAACACTATAAAAAATAAAAAATAAAACAAACAAAATCTATCCTATTATTACCACCTTCGTTGTCATAAATGTGGTATTCCATGATATACCTACACTTTTTATCGATATGTTGCTTTAACAAGCTGCAACCGCCTTCTCTTAGACAAACGAAGGATCAGGTGCACCAAATTTGGTAAACTGACCTCGATTGAAACGAATGAAATTGGATGATGTTGATATTTAGATGGAATTGACACTTCTCCAGTTGAGGATGGAGCTCCTTCAACTCGGTACAGCTCATGTCTTTGAGTGAAAGCAGCAAACGAATTCTTCGCTTTAGGAGGCTTTGCGTCCAAAAATTACGTAATTTGCAAGTGAATTTTTCGGAGGAAAATTTCGATCCGAAGAACCCTAACTTCTTTTATTTGGGGATTCATTAAAGCTTCTTCAAATTGGGTCAAACCAACTTTATTTTTCATTTCGTTGAATTGATCCTACTCTAGCCTTTGGAACAAGCTAATCGGTGATCACTTGGCCTTTCGCTAACCTTCAACTCTTGTTTAAGACTTAGCTGGTCATTTCACACCCTTATTCGAGATAAGGCCCTACTCATCATTGAAGCCATGAAATATGATAGGATTGCGTTCCAAATTTAAGATTCCAAGTTCCAAGTTCTGTCTACCTAAAACCGAAACCTATTCATTAAAACAGTTTCCTAATTTTTAGAACTTATAACCAACCCTACAGACTTTGAAAAACAAGTTCCACTACTAAGTTCTACACAAAACCATGCTTACCCTTACATTTGAGTAGGGATGATTGGTTCTCGATTTAATCCAGTTTCAAGGTAGAATCAAGAACCAACCAGGGGAGGTCCGGTTCCAAAGTTCCAAAGTAGAATCGGGAATCAGATTAAACCATTGGTTTCGATCCAATCCAATGGAATCGGCTACTTTGTTCCCCCTTAAAGGATAGGCATGCACACAAGGGAGATTGACAAATCTTAACATATTAACAAAAGCAACGATGAGTGAAAAATTATACAACCACAGTTTGGGGTACCATTAGACGAGTTAATTTTTTTAAGAAATAATAAATAAATAAAAGTATTTGTAGTTGGTCCGATCCAGTCCGGTTTGATTACCTCTTGGAATCGGGAACTAAACACGCCTGGACATTGTTTCTAAATTTAGGAACCAAGAATTGGACCGACACTCCCAAGAATCAAACCGCCTTTGGTTAGTCCAATTCGGTCCAAGTGATTCCCGATACGTAGGTGCGTTTCACACACCCCTACATTTGAGCGACTTACTTTTCTTTTTATTTTTGCAGTACGAAGAGGGACTTACTTGAGCTTGCCCAGCCAAGGCAAGGCCGAGCCTCGCCGGGGCCCGGCAACACTCTGGCGGAGTGCTGGTCATGGCCGAGGCCAACAACGGCCAAAGAAAAAGAGAAAAAAAAAGAGTGTTTCTCGAAATTGTTCGAAAACAAAAACAAGTTTTTTTCTACTTCTTGTTTTTGTTCCAAATCTGTTTAAAAAAAAAAATTTGTTCATGGGAACAAAAGTGTAAACAAAACGCGTTTCTATTCTTTTTGTTATAAAAGCAAAAGAACAAAAATTTGTATTTCGAGGAACATAAACAAATTTAAACAAATAGGGCCTTAGCTAACAAAAAAGCTCTAACGTGGTTTTATTATTTACTCTTTTCTACATAGCATTAACATAGCTAAAACATGAAGGATAAGATTAAATTGACGTTGTTTTGATTTAAAAACTGATTTTTAATCTAAAGATTATTTAAATTAGATTAAAAAATAAACTAAATTAAAAAAAAAAAAAAAAAAAAAAAAAAAAGGCAAAAAGGGCAAGGGCCTATAAGGCCTCATTTTCCCAGCGAGGAGTCAAGTCTCGAGCCTGCCAATGGTTGGTGACCCTAGCCGACCCCAGAGCAAAGTCATGACCCTCTAAAATCGAGATAAAGGTCACCGGCCTTCGCCCAAATCTAACTAAAGTCGCAGACCTTTGCCCACATCTAGTTGAGGGCCATCACTAGTGGGGTCATTGCCCCATTAGCCAAGGTGTTGGAAACTGCCAAATTTGAGGGAGAGTATTAGCTGTCACCTCTTATTGGCCAAAGTCACCAAGCATTGGTAGGGCTCCAGCCACCCCGACTGAGAGTCCTTTCCATGATGGTGGGCTCATAACAACAAGGGCCTACAAGCCCTTGCCCTCTTTGCCTTCCTCTTTTTTTCTTTTTTCTTTTTAAGTTTAGTTAATTTTTAACCTAAATTAAATAATACTTAGAATAAAAACTAGATATGGACCAAAATGACATTTTGGTCTCGCCATTCATGTTTTAGCCATATCATTGTTTTTTGTTAGTCAAGTCGAACAAAGTTTACAAAAGAATTTGATTGTATCAATTTGGTCAATTTTAGATTTAGGTTGCTTTTTTTTTTTTTTTTTTAATATTTTAGGAATTAATGTCACTTATTTAACAAGTTTTAGGAATTATGGGAAACTTATCCCAAATCTATTACGATGAAACTATGGTCTACTTCCAGAAAATAAGAACAGCTGCTTTCAATAATATTACAAAACATGAATCGGTGGATGGGTTGTTAACCACAAAACATATATAGGAACAAGCAAAGTGAAATCAGTAAAACAATTTGCAAAAAAAAAATGGACCACAACCGACAAGTAGGGACTACAGCGACAGCGAATCCAGTTAGAAAATGCATAGAGAATACCACTTGCTATTTGAAAATGCAATTCACGTGCATCCATTTGCAAAAAAAAAGAGATAGAATACCCACAAATCCGGCTTTAACAAGCCAAAGCAACGCTATGAAAAATAAAGCATAAAACGAAAAAAATCTATCCAATTATTACTGCCTTCGTTGCCATAAATATGGGAAGAAGTACGGTTCAAGTACCAAAACTTGACACGGAGGAACAATTAATGTCAAAAGTTAGAAAAATGATACAAGTGCGAAAATTGAGCAAAATAGATCGGTTTAAGTGCGTCGGAAACAAAAATCTAGCCAAACGGCGCGTGCGATATTCCGGCAGAAATAAGTGCAAAAACGGCATTGTTTTGCATCGTGATGGCTAGACAATACAAAAACGACATCGTTTTTGTGCTGACATGGTAAAATTTAATGTAAAAATTAATTAAATTAAATTTAAAACTAAGCGATTTTCCGGCGAAATAAGTGCAAAGCGAGCGTCGTTTTGCATCGCGTGCTAGACAATAAAAAAAAAAAGATATTGTTTTTGTGACGTGGTAAAAATTTAATATAAAAATTAATTAAATTAAATTTTAAACTAAATTTATTGAAAACATTTAAAAATACAAATATTAAATTAAAAGGAGGAGGAGGAGGAGGGCGAGGGGGCGGCGGTGAGCCCTCACCACGGCTAGCCAGGGAAAACGGCGACGAGAGGAGGGAGGGTTGGTAAAGCCACGGCTAGGGGCCGGCGCCCCCGATCAGGCGAGGGTCGGTCAAGCCTCGCCTGGCAGAGCCAAGGCCGCCATTGGCGGGGGTTGCCTTAGCAAGCGACGACCCTTGGCCCGACCCGGGGCGGACCATCAAGAACCTACGTGATTTGCAAGTGAATTTTTTCGAAGGAAAATTTCCATTCAAAGAAAAAACCTAACTTCTTTTACCCAGATTCATTAGAGCTTCTTCAAATTGGGACAGACCAAATTTACTTTCCTTTTCAGTGAATTGATCCTGCTCTAGCCTACGGAGCAAGCTAATCAGTGATCACTGGGGCTTCCGGTAACCTTCAACTCTCATTTAAAACTAAGCTAGTCAATTCACGCCCTTATTCGAGATAAGGCCCTACTCATCATTGGAGCCATGAAATATGATAGGATCGCATTCCAAGTTCAAAGCTCCAAATTCCAAAATTTATCTATTTAGAATCCAAAACCTACTCGTTAAAATAGGTTTCCTAATTTTTAGAAAGGGAAAAAGCTACGAAAAACCACTGAACTTTACCCAAAAAGTGACACATTACCCAAACTTTTTTTGTAACACCAAAATCCTGAACTTTGTTATGTGACACATTTAGCCCAAAATTATAGGACATTTTGGTATTTTCATTTTTTAATTTCTTTCTTTCTTTTCTTTTTTTCCTTCTCTCTTCCCTCTAGTTGGCGGAGGAAGCCGGCAGCCGTCGGGATGCCCTCGCCCGACATCGAGCGACCCTCACACCGTCGCAAGGGTGCCCTCACCCCGGATGCGGGAGGGCCGTCCTCACCCCGCCCAGGCAAGGTCGGGCAGGAGGTGTCCATGCCCTCGCCGGCGTCGGGCGGCTCCCACTGCGTGCGTGCGGGGCGACCATACCGGATCGACAAGAGGCACCCCTTGCCGGCAGGCGAGTCGAGCAAGTGTCCCTGCCCTCGCCAACGTCGAGCAACCCTCGCTTGCATCGGCGGGGACGACCTTGAGATTTGGCGAGGGGGTGCCCTTCGGCGTCGGGCAAGGGGGTGCGCTCGCTTGAACGGCGGGAGCGAAAAACCCTGCCCAGAAGCTAAAAGGCAAGCCCTCGCTAGGCGGCCGGGCGGGGCGAGGGAGGAAGAAGAAAAAAAAAATAGAATAAAAAGACAAAAATACCCTTGATGGGGTAAATGTGTCACGGTTTAAAGTTTGGGGTTTTTAAATCGCAAAAAAATTGGGTAAATATGTCGCTATGGGCAAAATTCGGGGTTTTTCGTGACTTTTTCCCTTTTAGAACATAACCTACCTTCGAACTTTGGAAAATATGTTCAACCAATCTAGTTTTTCGGTTCTAAGTTCTAAAAAATCATGCTCATCCTTACATTTGAGTAGGGGTAACCGGTTTTCGATATCTCAGGTTTAGATGTAGAATCGAGAACCAAACCGATTCAAAGTAGAATTGGGAACAAATTGGGTGTTTGGTCCTAGGACCAGAAGCCCGAATCGGACCGTTTGGTCCGATAAATCAAATGGAATTAGCTACTTTCTCCCAGCCAAGGATAGGCGTGCACAATAAAAGAGAGTGAAAAATTTTAAGATATTGATGGAAGTAACAATGAATGAAAAGTTATTGAGCCATAGTTTGGAGTACCATTGGACAACAATATTTAGTTCACATTCTAAAAGGTATTTATAGTCTATCCGATGCAATCCAATTCGATTCCCTAAGAACCGAGAATCGAACCGGCAATCTTAAGAATCAAACTGCACTAGCTAGTCTAGTTCGAACTAGGCAGTTCATTTTACACACCCCTACATTCGACAACTTACTTGAAATTTACGTACAGTGGATGACTTGGATTGCAAAATTACTTCCCAGTCCTCCTGCTCCCGTCCCAAGAGACAAAACACCAGATCTCCAAGTCCCCTCCTACAGTTTTCACAGCTTCTTCCTTCTCCGTATCATCCCCCGCGCGCTCGGAAAAGCTCCACACACGCCGAGCCAGATTCAGAGACTGCGCCGCCGCACGCCCCGCATTCCGCCGCGTTCGCTCTCGCCGCGCCGCCATGGCTCAGCCGTTCATGAAGAAGGACGACGACGACGAAGAAGGTAAAGCCTCCGGCGTCCTCTCGTTCCTTCCTCTGTTTTTCTTCTCACCGGATTCGTCGGTTTCTGCTCGCACATCTGTTCGCGCGGTGCCGACGCGAGTCGTAGGTTCCTAGATCCGTCGTTTCGGTCCGATTCGATGCGCTATGGTCGTGTTCTCGACGTGATCCGGTTTCGCGCTCGCTCGATCCGAGCGGGTTCCCGCGGTCGTTTCGTATCTGTCGGCGGAAGCAATCGGGAATGTGGCTCCGGCGAGCAGTAGCGATGCCGAATTGTTGTTTGGTCGGGGCGCTGGGTCTGACTGAATTGATGGGCTACGGTTGTTTTCTCGACTTGATTCGGTTTTCGCGATCCGACGGTTCCTGTGTTGTTCCGTAGTATCGGCGGAGATAATTGTGAATTCAGCTGCTACGAGCAATGGGGATGTTGAATTGTGCGAATGTACTCGGTGTCGATGGGCGTGATCGGTTTTTCTCCTTCAGGGTTGCTGTTTTAATGTTCGTCGGCTGCTAGTGATTGCTGACTTCTGGTTCTTCTTGTGTGAAATGTGATGGGATGGAGCTCCATATGTGGGTCTTTTTGATTTACCTGATTTTTGCGATTCGAATGCTGTGCAGCCGATTGCTCTCCGTTTTCGGGATCGAGAAGGGAGCAGTTCTTCAGGAAGCTAGAGTTTTCAACGACCCTCAGCTTGACCCTAGGCGATGCTCTCAGGTCTCGCTTTGTGGTATTCAATTTCAAACCTACATTTCACGCCCAGTTCTTTCATCAATGACTGAGTTTTCTGGTGTTTTTCGCTCGGTGCAGGTCATCACGAAGCTACTCTATCTGCTGAATCAGGGAAACATTCACCAAGGTCAAATTCTTTTAAATGTTCCAAATCATTACCCCTTATGCTTCATTGGCTGTTATGATCAAGATCATGGAGGATTTGATTAATGTGTCTCTTTTAGTGCTATATGTGACTGGATCTCCATTCAATCATGCAGACAGAAGCGACAGAAGTCTTTTTGCTGTGACAAAACTTTTCCAATCCAGAGACATAGGATTAAGGAGAATGGTTTATTTGATGATAAAGGAGATCTCTCCTTCTGCAGATGAGGTTGTATGCTGAATTGGAATATTCTAATCCTGACTCCCTTTATATGAATGAGCCTTGGTTTTGTTTGCAAATTCTGACTTGCTGAATTTTCTTTGCTTAAGCTAGGTGATTATTGTGACAAGCTCCCTAATGAAGGATATGAACAGCAAGACTGACATGTATCGATGCCAATGCAATTCGAGTTTTTATGTCGGATCACAGATGGAACCCTGCTCACCCAAATTGACGCTACTTGAAACAAGCTATTGTTGACAAGAACCCGGTGGTTGCCAGTGCAGCCTTAGTTAGCGGGATCCATTTACTTCAGGTTCATTTAAATGCTTTCTGGTGATGGTAGCTAGTTCCTTCTTTATGTCAAAATCTGCCTCTTTATATTTGTCTCATGTTTACAGACGAACCCGGAGATTGTAAAAAGGTGGAGCAATGAGGTTCAGGAAGCTGTGCAATCAAGAGCAGCCCTTGTACAGTTTCATGCACTGGCCGTACTCCATCAGGTTGGTTAAAGCATTGTTCGTCTAGACGATTGGACTTACCTTTTCACAATTTAGGTGCAATTTTTGGAGAAACTGCAATCTTATATCCCAGTATTAGTCAGCCGCATGGCTATTTACCTTGCATAGAAAATTTTAGACTTGATCGTGTTTTGTGTGTTTCATGTCTATGGACGCCTGACTGCCTGTCCCAAGTGGAAGGCTAATTCCATGGCAATAATATGATTTACTATCTGAAGCTAAACATGAATAGATCCATTTGTTGACCTCTGTGAAAAATCCGTGATTTAATGTTTTAGATGAACTTTTAGCTTCTGGAATTTGCATTCGGGAAGAGAAGCTGTCTCATTTTCTGCAATAGAAACTAGCTAGTAGATTCTGAGTGTTTTCACTGTTCTTTCTGTTTCCTCTATTTCTTCTACATTAAGGAATTTCTTGCTTGTCAGGTGGTTCTTTCCTGTTATTGTTCTGAACTAATACAAGTTCATACGTAGCCTCATAGGAGGAAACCTATCACTTTTAGTTCATGAAAAGTTGAGAGAGAGAGAGAGAGAGAGAGAGAGATCTTTGACATTGTCATACCAGCTTTCCCTGTGATCAGTGATCTGCAATCTAAAATAGACATAATTTATCTTTAGTTGGTCATATTGATTTTGACAAAGACATGAAGGACGCAGATATTTTATATTTTCACTTTTATCATGGTGGGGTAAATGTAAATGCTTGGTCTTCCTTTTCTTCAATACCTAGAACAACTTAAATTTAGCAGTTCATTCTATTCTGTAAATTGGCTGATTCATGTTGTGTCATGACACATCACCTTTCTTTTCTTTTGATCTCTTTCCTTTTCTGAAAACAAACCTGAATTTGTCGTCTCCATTGAATGGTCATAATTGAGCGCATTGCTTTGTGCTGCTGGACATACTGTCTCGTATCATGCTGTTTTCCCTTTTTGCTGTGGAAAGAGGCAATTATTTTGGCCATCAAGAAAGAAAGAGCCTCTGATTATACTCTAATGTATACAATGCCACACAATAGAGACTTTCCTTTTTTTTCTGTACGCTTAAAATGTATTTGGATTACTTATTAGCTTAAAGGTGCTGACGTTACATCCTATTCAAAACACACAGATTCGGCAAAATGATAGACTTGCTGTGAGCAAGCTTGTAACAAGCTTGACAAGGGGATCTGTTCGATCACCTTTGGCCCAGTGCCTTTTAATACGCTACACTAGTCAGGTACTTGTAGCTACTTAGCTGGAAGATGTCCTTTTCAATATGAGCATAACTAATTTGCATGACATTATCATTTATTAAACAATATATGCAGGTTATCCATGAGTCAGCCCGGTAATTCACAAACTGGTGAAAGACCATTTTTTGATTATTTGGAAAGCTGTCTGCGGCACAAGGCTGAAATGGTGATTCTTGAGGCTGCAAGAGCTATCACGAGCTTAATGGAGTGACAAGCAGGGAATTGACTCCAGCAATAACTGTTCTCCAGCTCTTTTGAGTTCTTCCAAACCAGTGCTGAGATTTCGCAGCTGTCCGCACTCTGAATAAGGTCAGTACCTCCCCACCCTACTCCTCCTAGATAGTCTGCCAATACGTTTTTAAAACCCTTTTTATGTGTAGAAGACTAATCAATGTAAATATCCATATCCTCCAAATGGGTGTGAGCAGTTTGTCATCATCACCTTCAGTCTGCATATATTGTTACTCGTCTTTCTTCATTAGTTGTATATGCATATGCATACATATGTAGCATAGGTGCAAAGGCACCCATATATTTGAAGAAATAGAGCAACATGTTTTGTCTTCGTACCTTATTTGTAGTCCCAGGAGGACAGAAAAAAGCAGCTGGTTGTAGATTATTGTACCTATTTATCGCCCCAGTAATTGTAAGATGAAATATTCAGATGACGTGTATGTGGACTTTTGTCCAGAGTTGAGTTGTGACCAGGCTCAGAAAGGATGTCTAGAACTGAACTAGTGGTGGAATGAGGAGCTCTTCTCTTGGCACTATCATGGGAGTTGGAATAAGACCTCTCAAGTTTAGATTTCCACATAGTTTGTGTCTTGTTTGTGGGGTTGGATATAGTTGAATCTTTTGTCAAAATTTGACCTAGGCCAAGGATTCCACATGGCCCCAAAAAGAGTTTGGTTGTGGGACAACCAATATTTTCATTAACATTCCTGCAGTTGCAGTTCTATTCCAAGTAAATCTTAAAGAATATTCTTGAACAGGTTGCAATGACACATCCAATGGCCGTCACTAATTGCAATATAGATATGGAGAGTCTTATTTCTGACCAGAACAGAAGCATCGCCACACTTGCCATCACCACTCTTCTGAAGACAGGAAACGAATCAAGTGTTGATCGTCTGATGAAGCAGATTACCAATTTTATGTCAGATATTGCCGATGAGTTTAAAATTGTAGTGGTGGAAGCCATAAGGTCATTATGTTTGAAGTTTCCTCTGAAATACAGATCCTGTGAGTTGGCCTCCTTCCATTTTCCTTTTGGTACAACAAATATATCTTATCATGTGGTTATTCTCTAAAGTAACTGATACGTGAATTTGGATTAACCTATGATGATGTTATTTTGGTTTTTCGTCAGGATGAACTTCCTTAGCAACATTCTTAGGGAAGAAGGTGGATTCGAGTATAAAAAGGCTATTATAGATTCCATTGTGATCCTCATCAGGGATATACCTGAAGCAAAGAAAGTGGGTTGCTTCATCTGTGCGAATTTATTGAAGATTGTGAATTTACTTATCTGTCGACACAGGTGGGGTGTTTGAGTTACATTATGTTTTAAGAGTTCCCTTTTCTTTAAAAATCAGCTTTTTCATGTGTGGTTACATTTTCATTGGTAGATTCTCCATTTTTCTGGGAATGAAGGGCCGAAAACCTCAGATCTAGTAAGTACATAAGGTACATCTACAATCAGGTACATCTTGAAATGCTACTGTTCGGGCTAGTGCTGTAAGCACCCTGGCAAAGTTTGGTGCCATGGTCGAATCGTTGAAGGTAAGCCGAGTTTCCTTTACTTCTGCTATTTAGCAAATGTTGTATGCCTTTCAACAGTTCTTTCTGATCTGATCAATGCTGGATTAATCACTGACAACTTCCTTGCAGCCCCGTATCTTTGTTCTTCTACGGCGCTGTCTCTTTGATAGTGATGATGAGGTTAGTTGTCTGGGGCAAAGATCATGTTATATGCTTTTTAGCTTTGCTTATTTTGCTTGTCATGCAATAGATTTTTCCCCCTATATGAGCCTTCGTGTCTGGCCTCAACTTAGTTTATGCACACTTGCAGGTTCGTGACAGAGCAACTCTTTACCTAAACACACTTGGGTGTGATGATTCAGAAGTTGAGACTAATGCAGCGCGAATGAGTTTCTCTTTGGGTGGCTGGAAGTTCCCTGGCCAACTTGGAGACAAGTCTGAAAAACTATGTCAGTCTTATCTCCCCCCTCCTCCTCGTCTAAAGACCTTTAACTTTGACTTACATGTCCATTTCCAATAAGGAGCCTTCAGATGAGTCCTTTGACATAAACTCTGTGCCCAAGGAGATCAAGTCTCAGCCACTTGCAAGAGAAAAAGCCCCTGGAAAGAAGCCTACTGCTGGTCTGGCTGCTCCTCCAAGTGGCCACTGCAACAACTGTTGATGCTTATGAGAGACTTCTTTCTTCAATTGCTGAGTTTTCCAGCTTTGGGAAGCTTTTAAGGTTCTGTAATTATATTTTTATCTCAATAATGCTTATGTCCACCTTTTGTTGGTAGAGATTTACTTAAAGGGTTTTCTTTTTCTTGCAGTCGTCTGCGCCAGTCGAGTTGACTGAAGCAGGAACAGAATATGCAGTTAATGTTGTGAAACACATTTTTGATAGCCATGTCTTGTTTCAGTACAACTGCACCAATGCGATTCCGGAGGTGTTATTGGAAAATGTAATGTTATCTTCAAAACTGCCATATATTGCTTTGACACATTTGCCTGAGACTGCAATTATAGTTTCTGAATTTGCTTCTAGGTTGCTGTTATAGTGGATTCCTCGGATGCGGAGGAGTTTTCTGAAGTTGCATCCAAACCTCTACGATCTCTTCCTTATGATTCACCTGGACAGACCTTTGTGGCATTTGAAAAGCCTGACGGTGTGCCTGCAGTTGAAAATTCTCCAATATGTTGAAGTTCATAGTTAAAGAGGTATTAGTTGGCTTTGCTTAGATTATCCCCTCATTCTTCTCAGCTTATAGTTTAGAAAGAATGACTTGTCACCTTCAATATCATGTTTAACGTGATATAACTGAAAGATTGTTGAATAACGGCTTGTCTTTCAGTAACTGGTTTGTCTAATATCATCTGTTGTCATTGTCAGCTATTGTAGATGACATGAAATCCTCTCGCTAATTGCCTCAACATGTGAAAATATTTGGTATGGTAGAAGCATACGTGCTACTCTATGGTCACATTCTCCTGTGGGATTGAGTGCCCATTCTCTACTGACGGCTTGTAATTTAAAAAACCCATAAATCTTAATGCTATTACTGACATTTTTGGGTAAATTCTCATAATTAACTTGCATAAAAGGAGAGAATGCAATCAACAGACCAATTTTATTCTTTGGTTTTGAATCACTTTTTTGTTTAATATTTTTACTTCCCTATCAGGTTGATCTGCCCACTGGTGAAGCAGAGGAAGATGGTGTTGAAGATGAATATCAGCTTGAGGACCTTGAGGTTGTTGCAGCAGATTACATGCTGAAAGTCGGAGTATCCAATTTCAGAAATGCATGGGAAAGCATGGGTGCAGATTTTGAGCGGGTTGATGAATATGGCCTGGGATCTAGGGAGAGCTTGACCGAAGCTATGAATGCAGTCATCGACCTTCTTGGCATGCAGCCCTGTGAGGTATTCTTTTGTTGGAAGTACTTTTATTTGCAGCTCGAGGTTGGTTTAAGAACATATATGCCAGAATATTGATGTTGGTTTACACCTGCTTTGGGCTTTCTGACATAGTAATCCTTTATACCGAAACTCTATTGACCCAGTTAATAAAGATGCAAATGAACAATTTCATGTCAGTATGCTTTCTGAGGCATGATAAAGACAGATGCTCCTTAAGAAGCTGTTTCTACCTCTTCATTTGCCCTGAAGTCCATGGAATAAGTGAATGAACTTGTTTCTTATAGCAGTGGGAATTAGGCTGACCATGTTGGACCTACTTTCAATATAAGTGGGTGTTCTTCTTTAGACAAAACCTTGAACTAAGGTTGTTAAAAGTTTGATAAATAAAGACATTGAGACTGATAAAAACTATGACATTGAGAGATGGAAGGACTCCGAGGAATTTTCCAACTCAGTGCAGATTAGCAGTCACCATTTTTCATTCTGTTGTTAGATGTACTCTGCCTTTATGATGTATCATCCATTGAAGTGAAAGCGAGTTTGTTATATGTCTTTAGGGAACGGAAGTGGTCCCAAGCAATTCCAGGTCCACAGCTGCCCTACTATCCGGTGTATATATTGGGAACGTGAAGGTCCTTGGTGCGCTTGTCCTTCGGAATAGATGGTCAGAGATGTCGCGATTAGTTGGCCGTGCGCTCCGAGGATGGCGTCAGTGATGCCATACACGAGATTGTAGCGAGCGGTTGATTTGCGTGTTCAGTTTCTCTACTTTTTGCCTTTAAGAAAAGAGCTGGAGTGGAATTTTGCAGAAGAGACCGAAACTTTCTCGGCATAGGGTGGTTGGACATTGATTTGTGCGACTCGGCTTCATCTCCACGTAGATATGATTCAAAAGTGAAAAATAGGGAGCAAAAAGAAGATGCTGGATCAGGCTTTTCTTCTGCATATTCTTCCATTGTCCGATTGCCTCAGTGATCCATTCATATACGACGAACACGGCATGCACCATTGCTACATTGGCATTTATGAACTGGTCTAATAATTGTTTGATCATGCGGGGCTTCTCTCCCTTTTCTTTTGATTCGAACTGGTCAAGAGCAGGAATGGAATGCGTAGCAATCATCCATGGCTCTATGTGTTACCGTCACGGCGCCGGTGCTCGGTGGTCGAGACATGACATGGAAATTTGATTTGTTTCTTAGTCCTAAGTTTCTGCTACGACTATGTCGGTCCGGTAATTCTTTTTTTCGGACATTGTCACTATTTTTGGTCGTTCATTTTGTCACCGATGAGGAATTTCCGTCGACCGGAGGCGAGCTCTTAGTGAACCATAAAACTGTAGTTGGACTGATTTTTTTTCCGCGTGATGATGAGAAACTAGTTAAAACTGGAGGAGCCAGGGTTTCAGAGGATTGATAGTGAGAGTGATCGGAAGTCTGGAACTGTTTTCTGGTAACTCTAATGCTAACCAAAAATTACCTTAATTGGAAAAATTATTAGTCTCTAGAAAATACGTTAATTATGTGCAGATTTGAAAAAAAAAAAAAGGTTCCATTGCCGGGAATCGAACCCAGTCTCCTGGGTGAAAGCCAGATATCCCAACCGCTGGACGACAATGGAACAGTTGGCATGGGATGCATAATATTTATAATTAGATCATGTATCCGACCTTCAAATGATAGTAGAAGAATAATTATTTTAATTTTCACTTTCATCATTGCCATCGTTATCATTTTTATGATCAATAACATAAAAATCTCAAATTTAACAAATTTATCTCATTTAATTTTTTTATCACAAAAAACCTAAACATAATACACATATGATAATACTTAAATAAATACCATTCTAATAAGTTTACCCTCAATTAGTTTTTTTTTTTTTTTTGCTCATATCATGAAAATTTTAGGGTGGGTACTACACTTGACCGATACACTCCGTAAACCTGGTCAAATGTCATCCAACGAACTTGATAAGAAAATTTAAATGAAAATTAACGAAGGGTGAATTTATCGTAGTTATATTAATTTAGAGTTTTTATTAGTATTAACTCTTATTTTTAAGAAAACTTAGTTCTTCAAGAACATGGCTCTTGATCATGTATTTTTTTGCGGTTTCTCGAGAGGAAATCACTTCTTCTTAAAGTGGTATGATGGATACAATGGATGCTGCTAAAACTTATTGACGGTATCAACGGACTCATAGAAGACGTATATCTTGGCTTCCAACTTCTCCCATCTTTTGTCCGAATGGGGTTTTTCAACTCCACGACCCGCAAGCTGCCCGTACACAAACAAAGATGCGTGCTTCCTTTCCCTTCTTTCTTTTTTATTTTGGTACCCACGGCACTCTCGCTTAAGCTTCACGCAACGTGTAGTGGAAATCGAACCATGGCCTTCGCACCAGTGTCCTAACCAACTCGCCCACCACGGGGATGGGCCATGCTTCTTCTTTTCTAATCCTAAAATGACGGATTCAACCCGATCCAACGCATAAATTTTCTATTTGATGGGATGACAAAAACCATCTGTCAAACGAAATTCTTGCCTATTAAGGGAAATAA
Organism: Eucalyptus grandis; assembly: GCF_016545825.1. Lineage (NCBI taxonomy): Eukaryota > Viridiplantae > Streptophyta > Magnoliopsida > Myrtales > Myrtaceae > Eucalyptus > Eucalyptus grandis. The sequence continues at coordinate 34,591,646 of NC_052618.1, forward strand.
TAGGTGAAAGATAAGTCGGTCGGATATTGACGAGCAAGATGTCGACCTATTTAAAAACAACCTGATTATGATCCTAATCGTACTGAGCCAAATCCGAGCAAACCCAAAATAAATTCCAAACCCAACCCAATCCGCCCGATCCCCAATTCCCAGTTTTTCCTTTTGCAAAAAGAAATCCCATCGTCTCTCGCTCATTCCCTCTTTTCTACTACCAAAAGCCAATTTTGAGGGAATTGTCAAAAAAACTTATTCAATCTTAAACTTTTTTTTATTAATTCAATCATAAACATTTATATTTATAATAATTTGAAGATTCGCCTACCCTTGGCCACCGACACTAATACAAGATAACCAAATAAGTATGCACATTTTTAAAATAATATTTGAATAATTTTTTAATTTTTTCTTTTCTTTAATTTTTCCCCTTCCCTTCCGCTTCCATCTAGAGTTGTCAAGGTACTGTGGCCTCGTCCAACCAAAATCGGTGAGGGTATAGTGTTCTGCCCAACTAGGCAGTAGCCTAAGCAAGACAGCAGAAATTTTAAAATTATAAAAATTATAAAATATTCAAAAATATTAAAATGTTCTCTAAATTTTTTATACTTTTTTCTTTTTCTTTCTTTTAATTTTCCTTTCCATTCCCCTTCCCTTAGAATCTGGGTAAGGCACGAATCCTCTACCCACAGGTGGATGAAGGTAGCGGGTCGCGATGACCTCACCCAACAAAATCGGTGCAGGCATTGCGACCCCACCCAACCAAGCAAAGGCTGGCTCTAGGGAAGGGGAAAATTAAAGAAAAATTATAAAAAATTCAAAATATTAAAATATTATTTTAAAATACCATATTTGCCCAATAGTGCCATGTCAATGTCGAAATCAAAATGTCAAATAAACTCAATTAACACAAATCAAAAGTTTATAATTGAATTAAAAAAAGTTTATGACATAATGCAATAGGTTTAGACTTTTTTATAATTATCATTTTGTGCTTCATCCTTTTAGTTCAAAAGTTGTCCTTGTAAAGAATGAAAAACCTCGTTGCGTCCTTGACCAAACCCCATCACCTCGTTACTTCACATGTAAACGTATTTACTTAATTTATCATCTCATACAAAAAAAAAAAAATATATATATATAATACGGTCTGGCACAGCTTCTACTGAAAATACAGCATTTAATCAGTAAATAATCGGACCGGAAAAGGCAAAGAGAGAGAGAGAGAGTGATCCTTTGGATCGAAATCAATGCCCAAAAATCATGTAGCTTCATTGAAGATCTAGGAAATAAGGTACACGGCACGATATGGAGACTTATTCAAACCTAAAACCTTAGGGATCGATTTTCCCATACTCATTAACTTTATGAGGAAAAAAAATAAAATGACGGAGAAAAGGGCTACATATATGTATTTGTATTACACCTATAAATATAAGAAGGAAGGGCTTTACAACTAAATATAGGGACAAAGTTCTTCAACTACACCGCCATTCCTTATTCCGCCTTTATATATATCATCTAATGATACAGTTCTATCGCACTTCAGGTGCTCCCACCAGGGTAAACACAGCCATTGTAACCTGCAATTCAGACAATTCAGTTCAAATTAGCAATAACTCACTACAGAGATGAACTCATTGCACATCACTAGCCCTGGCTCGTCTGCTCGACTTTGCGGAAATAATGTTTTTATCTTGCATGAATCCGAGCATAGACCGCGAATTCGAACTTGGGCACCCCCCTATTCTATCTGTTAGTCCAGGGCTTGATTATCAGTAGCTTAAACTTTTGGAGAAAGCGATTAGTCTAACACCATATTAGTATTCGCAGAAGCAATACCTATAACCAGCTCAAACTTCATCCTTTTTCCTTCTGATTTACTCTGCCTCTTCTCATTTTGGAGCAAATGCATTTGGTAACAAAGGCATTTTGGAGGAAAATAAAAATCGATTTGGGTAGCGCATTATGGTTAGGCATAAGATACTAAAGATGCTAAAGATACGAGGATCAGTGTTCATTTACGCATGTTTAGGAATTATAATGTCTAGGTTAAGTATGAGTACTCATAGAGCCATGCTTTGGAAGACTTACTGGGATTGTTCGTCGTGAGCGTTGCTGTTTGAGAGAAATCGCAGTTCCAAGGGTTCCTGCCTAATGTTTGGTAGTAGAGGTTCATGGCAAAAGCTGCATGCGACGCTATGGTGTTCGGATCAAAGCAAGCACCGCCAGGTTGGATCGGACTGCAATCGATGTTATTGCTGCAAGCATAGTCGAGACTTGCTTGCAATTGAGCATCGGAAACGCCAGATTTGGGAACACACCAGCCCGGTCCTGTTGGTTTTGGGGTCGGAGTCACTGGGGTCGGAGTCACTGGAGCTTTTGGAGAAGCTGGGGTCTGAAGTACAGGAGAAACTTTGAGAATTATTAAGTGTTCATTTCAGATTTTACAACTTCTAAGAGTTGCAGAATTAAAGCTCCTAAATGCAGCAACTTATCAAATACAAATACAGGGGCAACCACACATGCATTCCTCTTCTAAGTACCCATTATCCATCATGCTATCCTTAGAAATAAAGCACTGTATGCATAGAGGTCCAAAACTTTTGGATTTGATTAATGAAGTTGTCACTGCAACAGGTACAGACTATGATCCTTGATGAATAATGGGGCTTGTACATATGATGTCTACATGAAGTAGGTGGTTCCAACTCTCCCAAATTCTGAGCCAAAAAGTAAATTGGAAGAAAGAAAGAAAGAAAAACCTCCAAATACTAAGAATTCTTATTCAGAGTGCCTTGCAGGGCCAACAGAGCAAAATAATGTGCATGATAGTAGCTTGTGCCAAACTAGAACAGAGTAGGCCCTAGATGATTTCTGTTAAAGTTTTATTTTGCTGCCTATATAGATCCTGAAAGCCTATCGCACCTTCCGTCTCTCCTGTCACGAAGGTCAAGACCCATAGTTCTATTATTTCAAACATGGATTGCAAAGCAATTTGCATACTCCACCTTTCATGTCCATTGTCTCGATACAGTACGATTCCTGTATTGTCTATTACATACTGCCAAAATAAAGAGCCATAATGGCATGAAGAAGAGTGAACGTGGTTGTTTTACCTGGCTACTCTTCGCAAGACCAATGTCATAAGTCATGGTCAGATCAGGCTTGTACATTCCAAACGATCGTTCAGAAGTAGGCCCTGGTTTCAAATCCTCGTCATAGAGTGCGAAATGTATGTGTCCACGGACTTCCCAGGCATCAGTGGAGTGCCAACCAAAGATCTAAGGTGAGCGATCAAATTGCCACTGTAAGCCTTAGCATTCTCTACGCTAGTCCCGACTATTGCTGTCGCCATTGTACGGCCAAATTCTGCCTCTGCAACCATGATTTCAATGTCCTTTGTAACCCAAAGTTTTAGGGCAGAGTAAACAGCATCAACCTGCAGATTGTGATTTTGCCTTATTTATCATGAACTCACATTGTTCTTCAGATAAAAGCACGTGCAATATGTCACCTAGCTAGTTAATGAGAACTACTCATCCCCATGGCTACATTTTCACCCACATTATGGAAGGGGCTTTGACATCGGGTGGTCCCTGCCTGTCACAACTTTGTTTAATTTCTGGTTCACTTTAGGTATGTGGCCAAAAGATGTTTGAGGCTTTTGTCTAAAATTCTTCCTCTGGACAGCCTGTCAGCCCATACCCCAAGTAACTTTCCCAAGGTTCCCATCTCTCACAGCACAGGATGACCACCATTCTAAAGAGATGAGCTACAAAGTGCAGTAACTAATTTTATCAATTTGTATTTGTGCTGGTACATCGTGGGCATATATACCAACGGAACCAGATGCTTTTTTCAAAGGCAAGATGAAAAAGGTTGATGACAAAGGCATTTCTGAATGGAAGTCTACAGCATGACACAACCACCATGAATAACCTATTTCAGAAGTTGGAAGGTTTGAGCCATCAGTTCTTCTCAGAAGCAAACTTTTTTTCAGCCAGAACACTCTAACCTCACCATTGAAAACAACCCAGAAAAGAGAAAAGAAAACCAAAGCATCTCTTGCCTCTTTTTGCTACACCCATACACAGGAGAAGAAACACAGCATCTTTTCCTCAGCTCATCAAAAGTAGATCTAAACTATGAGAGAGCTTGATCAGGGGTAAACTCTCATTTCTAACGGTCAATGAACAAAGGTCAATAAGCACTGTAATTTGGACACAACAAGGCGGGTGGACTGGGCATGCTTTGACACCACCATAGTACATACATAGATGCAAAACTTTCAGTTCTATGGGACCACGTTGCTATTAGAGAACCTGACCTAAACGAAGAAGGGGTGGTTGTGGACTCACTTTTTTTCTAAGTCTACTGAAGAGAATTCATTCATTGCTCAGTTGAGGCCCACCATTTCTAAAGATTGACCAAGACTCCACCTATAGGAAGGAAATGTCTTGAACAGGCAGCATTTTTCGAGAACAAATGACCATATTGCAAAGAGCAGATTCAAAGTTCTTAATCAGCTTGACCCCCAGCCCGAAACACAAATTAACGACCATGGATGATAATTCACTTTGTCAGGTCGAACCCGGACTCAGCTTTCATCAAGTTGTGTATGACCGAGTCAAGCTCGAGTATTGAAATGCAGTCTTAACTGGACTTTATCTACATCATCAGGCCATGGCCAGTGGGGCATACAGAAAGAATCAAAACGTCAATGCATTCGACCGTTAGAAAGATAAGAGTTTTGTTCAGCAGAGATGGGCCGGAGAACTCACCAAGGCCCATTTCAGGAAGAAGAAGAAGAAGAAGGCAGGAATGAAAGAGATAGAAACCAAATTACCTGAGCGTCGAACATGTTCATGTACTTGATCCCCGGTCCCGGAGTCGACCCGCCCGGCGTTGGGCTGGAACAGGCAGAACGCCAGCGTCTCGGGCCTCGGGTCGCTCTGGTACGCGAAGAACGGGTACGGGTTGATGGGCAGGGGCGAGCCGTTCTCCCGCTGGAAACTGCAGCACGTCCCTCATCCGGGCCTCGAACGAGGGGTGGAACCGGCCCGACGACGGCGGGTCGGACTGGCTCAGCAGCGACATGGCGTGCACCGACGACACCTTCACCTTGCCGCCCAGCCCGGCGGCGGTGATGGCCCTCTGCATGTTCTGCATCGCCGGCGGAGCTGCGACATCAAATTCTCGTCGTTGGACATGAACACCTGCGAAACATTAGAAAAACGCGAATTTTTTAGCGCTTTCTTGGTCCTTTCTTGATGTTTGCTCCATCAAAAAGAGAAAAGAATGGCACCATCTCTCACATCATTCATACCCACCAAAAAGCCAGATGAAAGGAAAAAAAGCAAAGGCCTTTACGCCGTTTTAGCTGCATTGCCCGCTTCAATTAAAATCGTGTTCGAGTTCGTGATCACGGGCCGTGTCGAAAACCGGCAGCGAACGAACTTAAGCCAGATGAATTTCGAATGGCGACTTCAAATTCATTTCAAGACTTTGAATTAGCTCTTGAGCCTGTAAATCTCGGGAAATTCAAAGGGTCGCGCTTTTGATTTTGCCCGTTTCGGAAGAACAGAGAGAGCTGGAAGGATTCACCTCATTGCCCACCGTGACGAGGGTGATCTTGCTGGCGGGATAGAAGGAGGATGCTGGCGCCGACCCACTGGCCGGCCGCGTTGGGATCGGCGGCCAGCGAGGGGATGTCGCCGTTGGCCGCGCCGATCACGATCCTGATGCCCGTGTTCGCCAGCGCCTTGATTATCGCCGTGGATCCGCGCCGTACAGCCTGACCTTCCCGATCGTCGTCGACTGCAGGAGCTTCGCCGTGGACTCCGGCGGCGGGAGGTTGTCGGCCACCTGCCCATAGCGTTCACCCGACGAAGGACTGCGAAACTGCAGAGACGAAATAGCTACCGTCAAGACATTCCTCAGCTTCCTCACCTGACTCGACTCGCTCAAGATTGACAAACTTCGAGCGGGCAGATGAACGCCACGAAAAGAAACGGAAGAAACCGCCGCGAACCCACATCGAATCCGGACTCGACCAGCGAGAAGCTCCGATACCCATTTTCTCGTAAGACTCGACTGACTCGATAGACCCACAAAATTCAGCTCAAACTCAGTGAATTCCGCTGCTCAACTAGCCAAGAATCTACCCACAGAAAGAGAGAGAAAGCGAGAGAGAGAAGGATATGCTCAGAAAGCACTTACAGGCGAGGCGAGAAGCGTGGAGGAGGAGGAGGAGGAGGAGGAAGGAGAGGGAGGAGGGATTGAGAGGAAGGAAGCTGCCATGGATGGTGCTCTTGATGAGCTGGATAGGGAGTGTGCGGGCGTGCTCAAGTGTTTTTAAAAGTGGTTTGGGAGTTCGAGCCCAGATATAAATAATTGAGATAGCTGCATGAATAACGTCATCGTTGATTTTTTTATCAATATTTAATTCAGCTCCTAAATCATATATAAAATACTATTATTATTCTTCTATTGATTTGACTTTGAAATGGCATTAAATATTTTTATCTAGTTTAAGAATCAAAATTAAATATATACCAAAAAATCTAATCTCAAAATTACATGAAAGATCTAATATTCTCATCTCCGATTAATGTGAGTCCGAGAACTTTTCGTATAATTTAGAGATGAAATCGAATATGTCTATACATATTCACATTGTGTAAAAGTTCAGGACCCTTTCTATCAATTTTTCATTAATGATCCATCAAGATGTCGAAAATAAAACAGAAAGGAGAAAAATAAGGGAAGGCGGAAGGAAAGTAACGGTAACGAAGAAGGACAAAGGAGAAGAAGCGCAGCAGTTTCGATTCGGTGTGAAAAGGGCAGGAGTTCAATTAATTATAGAAATAATTAATTATTAGAAATATAGAAATAATTAATTATGGAAATATAACTTTCCCTTTTCTTATTTTAATTTTTATGGGGTCAACAGACCGCAGGAGTCTTGGTCTCGGCCTCCTCTGTCCCCATTGACTTTTGACGCGGGGGACGTTAGCGTGAAGAGGTGGGTTGTGTCAGGGCGGTTTCGTAATTGAAACCGAATCTAGGGGCTGTTTTTGGACTGCGGCTGGTTTTGCTACCCCCAACAATTCCCCAATTTCGAATAAAAACAGGAAAATGGAACTATAAATTTTGGAGAGTGAGGTGAAATCCGACAAGAAAAAAAAAAAGGAAAATGAGAGGGAAAGAAAAGAGAGTTTAACATTTTAAGAAGCCATATGCTTTGTGTTATTACAGATTTATTACAAAATTCCCAAAGATTTCGTAAGAGCTCATAAGTTTACATTTTTGCCCGAAATATGCTTTCAATTATCATTGATGGACGGATCTTTTGCATATCACTATAAGTTGTATACAAGACGCCAATCAATCTACATGGCATGTTCATTCAAAATAAAATCACAGGCGAAATACTAGGATTTTCATATAATGCTGATTTGAACGTTCTGCGCTACACACGCTTTTTAATCCAATTTCTCTAAAATCAAGAATTGAAAGTGTCTTTTCTTTTTCACGAAGGAAGGGGCTTTTTTCGAATTATAATATACAAATAAAATTGGCCATGTTCTTCCGTTTCCAAAACACTTTTGCATTGGGTGGGACCGAGCAAGATTCTTGGGGAAACCAAACTGTTTGGCAGACCTTATCCCCCATCAAATGGTGGTTGGAGTTGCATCTTATCTACCCCCATCTGAGAAACTTCCCTCAAGTAATTTCCAAAAGCAAATAGTTTTTCCATTTCTTGGTCAACCCTCCTCAAGAGGTTTCCACCTGAGGATGGACCGAGGGAAAGTGGAATTTAAACCCTTTGAATGGAGTTAATGTGGGGTGCCTGTGATTGGTTTCTTTGTCTAAGGACCATCTTCTCCATGGGTTTCCGCGTTGTGCTTGAGTGCAACACGATGCTTTCAATAGTTTGGGCGGATTGCAGATGTCCGGAAAGATAGATGACAATCAAGGGTCAAAGTTCTGTATAAATATATTGTCGGGTTACTGATATTAAGTACTCTCATTTGAAATTCTTTCATGGGCATACAACTTAAATGGAGCAAATGCATGTGTTTTTTTGCATTTGCTTATTGGATGTAACCCCACTCGCTTATGGAACTAAAAAGAAAAATTGAAAAGAAGATGAACGGTTTGGCCATGAATTCACCTAGTTAAAGTCCCAACCCTTGATCATTGGTTCATCTTCTTCCTTCATTGCCGATCGATGCCTCCATTACTTATGACAAAGCGAATAACAAACAGCTCTCATGTACGCCAAAGTTAAGAAAATTCCTATCACAACTCAAGGAAGCTTATATAACAATTAAATTGTAACACGTGCCCAACCAATCCACGAATGAGATAGCAATTGACAGGTAAAGATGTCTCGTGATGCTGCTTTAGGACATCGAGGTGGACGGCATGACTTCTATACTTTTTCTCTCTTTCTTTTTCTAATCTCAAAAGCCACCTAATTTACAATAATCAAGATTTGACATGTGTACAATATGCTGACTAATTGAATCTTAAATCCTACCGACTCTAATTAAATGATTCGAGGCAAATCTCTTGCTCTTTTTGTAGAATTGAGCAGGTTCGGGCACTGAATTCGCTGACGTGGCATCATCCCATTAGCCCAAAAGTCGCGTACGCGTGGAAAAGGATGGTGGTGGAAAAGGGCAACCCAATCTCTTTCCATCGCACACGTCGTTTGAACCTTTTGGCGACTTCCTCAAACCGCCCGAGCCTGATGGAGAGTAACTTTCCTTACTGACCACTTCTTTTAGTATACTTACATTATAGTATATTATAATAATATACACAGTAATGCACAAAAATATACATATATAATGTTAATATGCTATATCACATGGTATGAGATAAATGGGTGTTCAGAATTTTGTTTTGATCAAAAGTGTTCAGAAGTTCGATAAGCGAAAATAAATTATTTAAAAATATTTTCTAAAAATGATTATTTGAATTGATTACAAAAGGAATGTTAATAAAAATTATTTTTTATTTTGCACAAAAATATTTAAATATAAATTATTATTGACAATAAACACATTTTATTGATCAATTTTTCAAGTGACATGTATGAACGTTTTTAGGAAAATGCTTTTTTCAAATCATTTATTTTTTATGAAATAAATTATATCTATCAACGTGAGATGATTTTATCTAGATTGTGTATTAATCATCCCACTCACACCATTATTGTACCTACTTGCATCATGAAATTAGTACTTCTCGAGCTTTTTGGGCATCCGTCATGCCATTTCATGAAGGATGATGTTGAATCAATATGACAATTTTACTAAATAGTCATGCGAGCATTTAAAATTGAAAGTGCCTATTTTTCAATTTAGAAACCAAATATTGGCAAATTAAATACATGACCAGTTATCATGATAATGAGGGTAATTTGTTAGATGCTAGTCATTTTCCCACGTGATCGAGTTTAAATCTAAGACCCGATTTTTGCAGGTAAAACCAATATATTTTGCTACAACCTTGGGTGGTTAAGAAGATGGAGATTTTGGTAGATTTAGCAATATTCAAAAATAAAAAAATATCGGGAACTCAAGGTGTCACGAATTGACATTGGGTTTTGTAAAATTCCAAAATTAAGTTTTTTTTTTCATATATAAAATTGAGCACGCTGGTTTTCTTTATCTTTGTAATAGTAAAATTAGAAAATGAATTGTGAAATTTGGTTTTTTTGTGATACCCTTTTGCCTTTGCAACTACGAGTCAAATTTGAGGGTTGAACTTTAGAAAGATTAAAGTCTACATGCTAAGCAAGTTGAAAATTTCAAAGAACCTGTCACTTGCTTCAGGTGAATATGGAGCAATCCCTTTCATTCGTGTCAATTTCAATTAATTAGGTCTCATCTTATCTACAAAGTTAATGGGGTACCCCATAACTTAGAAATTGAATAGATTATTTTTCTTTTATTAGAACAAGAGTTTGAAAAAAAATTACGAAAAAGAGACGTGGGCCATAAATCAGCTCTCTTTTTTTTTTTTGTCTAATATATAATATATAACGTCATCGTTGATTTTTTTTATAAAATATTTAATTTAGCTCCTTAATCATATAAAATACTATTATTATTCTTTTATTGATTCACTTGAAAATAGAATGAAATATTTTTTATATAGTTTAAGAATCAAATTAAATATATACCAAAAATTTAGTCTCAAAATTTCATGAAAGTATTTAATACTATCATTTGATTAATGTGAGTCCGGCATTTTTGTATAATTTAGAGATGAAATCGAATATGTCTATACACATTGTGTAAAAGTTCAGGGCCCTTTCTATCGTTTTTCATTAATGATTCATCAAGATGTGTCGAAAATAAAACAGAAAGGAGAAAAATAAGGAAGGTGGAAGGAAAGTAATGGTAACGAAGAAGGACAAAGGAGAAGAAGCGGAGCAGTTTCGATTCGGTGTGAAAAGGGCAGGAGGTCAATTAATTATAGAAAATTTCAGACCAAAAAAATTAATTATGGAAAATATAACTTTCCCTTTTCTTATTGGGTTAATACCTTAAAAAACCCCAAACCTGGGCATTACGTGACAAATTTACCCCGACTAACTATAAAAACCCTAAACTGGTACATTTATGACAAATTTACCCCAAACTAATTTATTTGACCACAAAAACCTCAAACTAGTAAATTTGTGACTAATATACCCTCCAAAAAAATTATATTAATACCACAAAAAAATCACAAAAATTATAAACTATGACAAATGAGTATAAAAATCCCAAAATTAATATAATGTCAATTGTCACGTGTTATTTAACTTTATAATTTAACAAGAAAATTTAACTAAACTAACGGAGGATAAATTTGTCACAAGTGTACCAATTTATGGTAAATTTGTCAAAGGTATACCAGCTGGGGTTTTTACAAAAAAAATAGTGTAAATTTGTCACAAAATGTATCGCCGTGCTTTTTCAAAGTATTAACCCTTTCTTATTTTATTTTTTATGGGGTCAACTGACAGCAGGAGTCTTGGTCTCGTCCTTCCGCCGCCCCCCCGGGCCCCACTACATAATTCTCCCCAACAATTCCCCACCCCGAACAAAAATAGAAAATGGGAATATAAATTTAGAGAGTGAGGTGAAATCCGACAAAAAAAAAAAAAAAGGAAAAGGGGAAGGAAAGAAAAGAGAGTTTAACATTTTAAGAAACCATATGCTTTGTGTTATTATAGATTTATTATGAAATTCCAAAAAGTCTCAAAAAGCTCATAAGTTTACATTTTTACTCGAAATATGCTTTCAATTATCATTAATGGACGGATGTTTTGAATATTACTTTAAGTTATATACAAGATGCCGATCAATCTATATAGCATGCTGATTCAAAATAAAATCACTAGCGAAATGATATGATTTTCATATAATGCTGATTTGAACGTTATGCGCTACACACGCTTGAATCCAATTTCTTTAAAAATCAAGAATTGAAAGTGTCTTTTTTTTCATGAAGAAAGGGGCTTTTTTTCGAATTATAATCTAAAAAAAAATTGGTCATGTTCTTCTGTTTCCAAAACACTTTTGCAACAAGATTCTAGGGGAAAACCAAACTTTTGGCAGGCCTTTTCCCCATTAAATGGTGGTTGGAGTTGCACCATATCTACCCCCATATGAGAAATCTCCTCAAGTAATTTCCAAGACCAAATAGTATTTCCATTTCTTCGTCAACCCTCCTCGAGAAGTTTCCACCTGAGGATGGCTCGAGGGAAAGTGGAATTTAAAACCCTTTGAATGGAGTTGGTTGGGAGTGCCTTTGATCGGTTTCTTGTCTAGGGACCATCTTCTCCATGGGTTTTAGCGTTGTGCTTGAGCGCAACATGATGCTTCAATAGCTTGGGTGGATTGCAGATGTCCGAAAAGGTAGATGACAATCAAATGGCATTAGATAGAGTATATTGTCGAGCACATTATTAAGTACTTTCATTTGAAGTTCTTTTATAGGCATTCAACCGAAATGGAGCAAATGCATGTGTTTTTAGCATTTGCTCATTGGATGTAACCCCACTCGCTTAGGGAGATAAAAAAAAATTCAAAAAAGATGAACGGTTTGGCCATGAATTCACCTAGTTAAAGTCCCAACCCTTGATCATTGGTTCATCTTCTTCCTTCATTGTCGATCGATGCCTCCCATTACTTATGACAAAGCGAATAACAAACAGTTCTCATGTTCGCCAACTTTACCAAAAAAAAACAGTTCTCATGTTCGCCAAAGTTAAAAAATTCCTAAACTCAAGGAAGCTTATTCTGATAACAAATAAATTGTAACGTGCACAACCAATCCACGAATGAGGTAGCAATTGCTAAGTAAAGATCTGTCTCGTGATGTTGCTTTAGAAATGTCAAGGTGGACCACATGACTTCTAAACTTTTCTTTCCTTCTTTTTCCATCTCAAAAGCCACCTAATTTACAATAATCAAGATTTGAGCATGTGCAATTTATGCTGACTAATTGAATCTTAAATCCTACCTACTCTAATTAAATGATTCGAGGCAATTCTCTTTGCTCTTTTTTGTAGAATTGAGCAGGTTCGGGCGCTAAATTCGCTGACGTGGCATCATCCCATTAGCCCAAAAGTCGCGTACGCGTGGTAAAGGACGGTGGTGGTGGAAAAGGCAACCCAATCTCTTTCTCTCGCACACGTAGTTTGAACCTTTTAGGTGACTTCCTCAAGACCGCCCGAGCTTTCCGATGGAGACAACTTTCTAGACCGACAACTTTTTTTAGTTTATTTACATTATAGTATATTATAAAAATACATTGTACACACAAAAATATATATATAAATTGTCAATATTCTATATATCACATGCTATGATATAAATGAGTGTTCAGAATTTGTTTTTGATCAGAAGTGTTCAGAATTTCAATAAGCAAAAATAATTTTCTTTTAATTTTTTTTTCAAAATGATTATTTGAATCAATTACAAAAGTGAATGAATAAAAATTATTATTTGAATCAATTATAAAAGTGAATGAATAAAATTATTTTTATTTTGCATGGAAAATATTTAAATATAAATTATTATCGACAATGAAGATATTTTTTATTGACCGACTCTTCTCTTAAATGACAGATGAACGTTTTCAAAAATATTACTTTTCAAATCATTTATTTTTCATGAAACAAACAATATCTATAAACATGGGATGATTTCCTTATCTAGATGGCTTGTGTATTAATTGTCACACTCACACACCGTTATAATACCTACTTGCATAATGAAATTAGTACTTCTCGAGTTTTCAGGGCATCCGTGATGCCGTTTCATGAAGGATGATGTTGACTCAATCGACAATTTCACTAAATAGTCATACTAGCATTCAAAATTGGAAAGTGCCTCTTTTTCAATTTAGGAGACTATCTAATATTGGCAAATAAAAGACATGACCAGATACCATGATAATGACGGTAATTTGTTAGACGCTAGTCATTTTCCCACGTGATCGAGCTCTTAAATCTAAAACTCGATTTTGCAGGTAAAACCAATATATTTTACACAACCTTGGGTGATTAAGAAGATGGAGATTTTGGTAGATTTAGCAATATTCAAAAATATGAAAATATCGGGAACTCGAGGTGTCATGAATTAACGTCGGGTTTTGCAAAATTCGAGATGCTACATTCAAAATTAAGTTTTGTTTTTAATATATAAAATTGAGCACGCTGGTTGTTTTGTCTTTGTAATAGTAAAATTAGAAAATGAATTGTGAGATTTGCCTTTCTTTGTGATACCCTTTTGCCTTTTCAACTAATACAAGTCAAATTTGGAGGGTTGAACTTTTAGAAAGATTAAAATCTACATTATAAGCAGGTTGGAAATTTCAATGACCTTATCACTTGCTTCGGGTGAATATGGAGCAATCCCTTTCATTCATGTCACTTTCAATTAATTAGGTCTCATCGTATCCATAAAGTTAACGGGTGTCTCATAACTTTGAAATTGGCTATGCAAGTGATTATTTTTCTTCTTTACTTAGAACAAGAGCTTGAAAAATAAGAAAAAGAGACGTGAGCCATAAAAGCAGCTCTCTTTTTTTTTTTTTTTTTTTGCATGAAAGTCATAGCAAATCCCACAACTATTTGTAGTGAAGATCAAGTAAGCTAAGCATAATTCCTCATTGACAATTGAATGGATATGTTGCAACAAGGAAAAACATATTTACTGATTATATCATTCGCAATCGTCCAGATTACTCCCTCTATTAATGAGAACTTTATCTCGCACAACTCAAACAAAAGCCCTAAAATCTCGCTTTGCTTGCAAGGTTAGACGGTGTTTTCCTCCGATCAAGATCAAAAGGAATTTCTTTTAACGGCTCTTCCGATTGATGGGACGCGCCATTGGCATCATATGTATCGACTTCTATTTTTTTGGCATGCGCGATGATCACAATTCGTGGTCGATCAATTAGAAGATGACTAGAGGTGGAGGGAAATGTGTCGCCTGCAACAAATAAATGGAAAGTATGATACCCGCAAAATAAATAAGTAACTAGAAAAGACGACTAAAAAGTGAAGAAAGGTCAAGTGGGCCAACGCGAGTACAAGACCCAGTAGGCCCCTTCCTTTTTACCTAAATATTTAATTTAGCCCCTAAATCATGTAAAAATATTATTATTATTATTATTATTATTATTCTATTGATTCGACTTTGAAAACAACATTAAATATTTTTATATAGTGTAAAAATCAAATTAAATATATACCAAAAATTTAGTCTCAAAATTACATGAAAGTATTTAATATTCTCATCTCGAAACGTGAGTCCGAGAACTTTTCGTATAATCTAGAGATGAAATCGAATATGTCTATACATATTCACATTGTGTAAAAGTTCAGGACCCTTTCTATCTTTTTTCCATTAATGATCCATCAAGATGTGTCGAAAATAAAACAGAAAGGAGAAAAAATAAGGGAAGGTGGAAGCAAAGTAACGGTAACGAAGAAGAACAAAGGAGAAGAAGCGGAGCAGTTTCGATTCGGTGTGAAAAGGGCAGGGGTTCAAACTTCAATTAATTACAGAAATATAAAACTTTCCCTTTTCTTATTTTATTTTTTATGGGGTCAACGGACAGCAGGAGTCTTGGTCTCGTCCTCCTCTCTCCCCATTGACTTTGACGCAGGGGGCGTTAGCGTGACGGGAGGGGTTGTCTGGGGGCTGTATTTGGACTGCGGCTGGTTTTGCTACCCCCCACATAATTCTCCCCCAACAATTCCCCAATTTCGAATAAAAACAGGAAAATGGGAATTTAAATTTTGGAGAGAGAGAGGTGAAATCCGACCAAAAAAAGGAAAAGGAGAGGGAAACAAAAGAGAGTTTAACATTTTGAGAAGTCATTTTTATCATGAAATTTCAAAGGGTCTCAAAAAGTTTATAAGTTCACAGGCTTGCCCAAAAATACACATTCCGTTATGATCAGCGTTTTATTCGAAATCTCCAGTGATTTTTCTACTTATTACTATGAGTTCTATGCAAAAGAACACAATTCGACCTAGATAGCTCGTCAATCCAAAATAGAACTATGAGGTGAAATATTAGGATTTTCATATGCTGATTCCAACATTCTGTCCGGCGTGCTTTCCAAACCTAGTTTTTCTAAAAATACCTAGAATCGAAAAGTGTCTCTTCTTTATCATGAAGAAAGGGGCTTTCTTTTCGAATTATAATATACAAAAAAAAAAATTGGCCATGTTCTTCCGTTTCCAAAACACTTTTGCATTGGGTGGGACCGAGCAAGATTCTAGGGGAAAACCAAACTTTTTGGCAGGCCTATTCCCCCCATCAAATGGTGGTTGGAGCCGCATCTTATCTACCCCCATATGAGAAACCTCCCCTCAAGTAATTCCCAAGACCAATAGTATTTCCATTTCTTCAACAACCCTCCTCAAGAGGTTTCCTACCTGAGAATGGATTGTGGGAAAGTGGAATTTAAACCCTTTGAAGGGAGTTGGTGTGGGGTGTTTGTGATTGGTCTTTGTCTAGAGACCATCTTCTCCATGGGTTTTAGCGCGCAACATGGTGCTTTCAATAACTTGGGCGGATTGCAAATGTCCGGAAAGATAGATGATAATCGTGGTCGAAGTTTTGTATAGATATATTATCGGATTACCGATCTTAAGTACTCTCATTTGAAGTTCTTTCATGGGCATACAACTGAAATGAAGCGAATGCACATGTTTTTTTGCATTTGCTTATTGGATGTAACCTCACTCACTCATAGAGCTAAAAAAGAAAATTCAAAAGAAGATGAACGGTTCAGCCATGAATTCACCTAGTTAAAGTCCCAACCCTTGATCATCGGTTCATCTTCTTCCTTCATTGCCGATCAATGCCTCCATTACTTATGACAAAGTGAATAACAAACAGCTCTTATATTCACCAAAGTTAAAAATAACAAACAGCTATCATGTTCGCCAAAGTTAAAAAAATTCCTATCACAACTCAAGGAAGCTTATTCTAATCACGTGTACAACCAATCCACGAATGAGGTAGCAATTGCCAGGTAAAGATCTATCTCGTGATGTTGCTTTAGGACATCGAGGTGGACGACATGACTTCTAAACTTTTTCTTTCTCTTTCCATCTCAAAAGTCACCTAATTTACAATAAGCAAGATTTGACATGTGTACACTATGCTAACTAATTGAATCTTAAATCCTACCTGCTCTAATTAACTGATTTGAGGCAAATCTCTTGCTTTTTCTTCTTCTTCTTTTTGTAGAATTGAGCAGGTTCTTGCACTAAATTCGCTGACGTGGCATCATCCCATCGCCCAAAAGTTGCGTACGCGTGATAAAGGACGGTGGTGGAAAAGGGCAACCATTCTCTTTCTCTCGTACACGTCGTTTGAACCTTTTGGCGACTTCCCAAGACCGCCTGATTGCTCTCCGCCGGAGACAACTTTTGGACCGACAACTTCTTTTAGCATATTTACATTATAGTATATTATAAAAATACACATTGTACGCACAAAAATATACATAAAAATGTTAATATGTTATATCACATAGTATGATATAAATGGGTGTTCAGAATTTTGTTTTTGATCAGAAGTGTTCAGAATTTCGATAAGCGAAAAATAAATAATGTAACAAATATTTTTTAAATGATTATTTGAATTGATTACAAAAGTGAATGAATAAAATTTTTTTTTGCACAAAAAATATTTAAATATAAATAATTATCGACAATGAAGATAAATCATTATGTCCGCAATAAAAACAGAAAATGGAAATATAAATTGTGGAGAGTGAGGTGAAATCCGGCAAAAAAAGGAAAAGGGGAGGGAAAGAAAAGAGAGTTTAACGTTTTAAGAAACCACATGCTTCGTGTTATTATAGATTTATTACGAAATTCCAAAAGATCTCGTAAAAGCTCATAAGTTTATATTTCTGTTTGAAATATGCTTTCAGTTATCATTAATAGACAATTCTTTTGCATATTACTATAAGTTGTATACAAGATGCCAATCAATCTATATGGCATGCTAATTCAAAATAAAATCGCTGGCGAAATGATAGGATTTTCAAGAATTGAAAGTGTCTTTTCTTTATCACAAGAGAGAGGCTTTTTTTCGAATTATAATATACAATAAAATTGGCCATGTTCTTCCGTTTCCAAAACACTTTTGCATTGGGTGGGACCAAGCAAGATTCTAGGGGTTTTCCCTTATCAAATGGCGGTTGGAGCCGCATCTTATCTTCCTCCCATCTGAGAAACCTCCCCTCAAGCAATTTCCAAGACCAATAGTATTTCCATTTCTTCGTCAACCCTCCTCAAGAGGTTTCCCACCTGAGGATGGACTGTGGGAAAGTGGAATTTAAACCCTTTGAATGGAGTTGGTGTGGGGTGCCTGTGATTGGTTTCTTTGTCTAAGGACCATCTTCTCCATGGGTTTTAGCGTTGTGCTTGAGTGCAACATGATGTTTTCAATAGGTTGGGTGGATTGCAAATGTTCAAAAGGGTAGATGATAATCAAGATCGAAGTTCTGTATAGATATATTGTCGGGCTACGATATTAATTACTTTTATTTGAAGTTCTTTCACGGCATTCAATTGAAATGGATCGAATGCATGTGTTTTTTTTGCATTTGCTTATTGAATGTAACCCCACTCGCTACAGAGCTAAAAAGAAAATTCAAAAGATAACGGTTCGGCCATGAATTCACCTGGTTGTTCATCTTCTTCCTTCATTGCCAATCGATGCCTCCATTACTTATGACAAAACGAATAACAAACACCTCTCATGTTCGCCAAAGTTAAAAATTCCTATCACAACTCAGGGAAGCTTATTCTAATAACAATTAAATGGTAACACGTGCACAACCAATCCTCGAATGAGGTAGCAAATGCCAGGTAATGATCTGCCTCGTGATGTTGCTTTAAGACATTGAGGTGGACCACAAGGCCTCTAAACTTTTCTTTCTTTCTTTTTTCCATCTCAAAAGCCACCTAATTTACAATAATCAAGATTTGACATGTGTGCACTATACTGACTAATTAAATCTTAAATCCTACCTACTCTAATTAAATGATTCGAGGCAATTCTCTTGCTCTTTTTGTAGAATTGAGCAGGTTCGGGCACTGAATTCGCTGACGTGGCATCATCCCATTAGCCCAAAAGTCGCGTACGCGTGGTAAAGGACGGCGGTGGAAAAGGGCAGCCCATTCTCTCTCGCACACGTCGTTTGAACCTTTTGGCGACTTCCTCAAGACCGCGCGAACTTTCCGATGGAGACAACTTTCTGGACCGACAACTTCTTTTAGTATATTTACATTATAGTATATTATAAAAACACACATTGTACGCACAAAAATATATGTCAATATGCTATATGATATCACATGGAATGATATAAATGGGTGGTCAGAATTTTGTTTTTGATTAGAAGTCTTCAGAATTTCGATAAGTGAAAATATTTTTTTTAAAAATGATTATTTGAATCAATTACAAAAGTGAATGAATAAAAATTATTTTTATCTTGCATAAAAATATTTAAATATATATTATTATCGATAATGAACACACTTTTTATTGACCGACTCTTTCAAGTAACAAAGATGAATGTTTTTAAATACTTTTCAAATTATTTATTTTTCGTAAACAAATGATATCTATAAACATGGATGATTTCCTTATCTGATGGCTTGTGTATTAATCGCCCCACTCACACACCATTATAACACCTACTTGCATCATCAAATTAGTACTTCTTGAGTTTTCAGGGCATCGGTCATGCCGTTTCATGAAGGATGATGTTGACTCAATGGACAATTTCACTAAATAGTCATGCTAGCATTTTGGAAAGTGCCTCCTTTTCAATTTAGGAGACCATCTAATATTGGCAAATTAAATACATGACCAGATATCATGATAATGACGGTAATTTATTAGACGCTAGTCACTTTCCCACGTGATCGAGCTCTTAAATCTAAGACTCGATTTTGCAGGTAAAACCAATATATTTTACACAACCTTGGGTGATTAAGAAGATGGAGATTTTGGTAGATTTAGCAATATTCAAAAATAAGAAAATATCGGGAACTCGAGGTGTCATGAATTAACGTCGGGTTTTGTAAAATTCGAGATGCTACATTCAAAATTAAGTATTTTTTTTAATATATAAAATTGAGCACGATGGTTGTTTTGTCTTTGTAATAGTAAAATTAGAAAATGAATTGTGAGATTTGCTCTTCTTTGTGATACCCTTTTGCCTTTTCAACTAATACGAGTCAAATTTGGAGGGTTGAACTTTAGAAAGATTAAAATCTACATTATAAGCAGATTGAAAATTTCAATGACCCTATCACTTGCTCCGGGTGAATATGGAGCAATCCCTTTCACTCATGTCACTTTCAATTAACTAGGTCTCTTCTTATCCATAAAGTTAGCGGGTATCTCATAAGTCATAACTTTGAAATTGGCTATACAATACTTAGAACAAGATCTTGAAAAAATAAGAAAAAGAGACGTGAGCCATAAAAGCAGCTTTTTTTTTTTTTTTTCTGCATGAAAGTCATAGCAAATCCCACAACTATTTGTAATGAAGATCAAGTAAGCATAATTCCTCATTGACAATTGAATGAATATGTTGCAACAAGGAAAACATATTTACCGATTATATCATTCGCAATCGTCCGGATTACTTCCCCTCTATTAATGAGAACTTCATCTTGCACAACTCAAACAAAAGCCCTAAAATCTCACTTTGCTTGCAAGGTTAGACAGCGGTTTCCTCCAATCAAGATCAAAAGGAATTTCTTTAACGGCTCTTCTGATTGACGGGACGCGCCATTGGGCATCATCGGTACCGACTTCTATTTTGTTTGGCATGCACGACGATCACAATTCGTGGCCGATCAATTAGAAGTTGACTAGAGGTGGAGGCAAATGTGTCGCAATAAATGGAAAGTATGATACCCGCAAAATATATAAGTAAATTAGAAAAGACGACTAAAAAATGAAGAAAGGTCAAGTCGGCCAACGCGAGTACAAGGCCCAGTAGGCCCTTCCTTTTTGACCTTTGCTCCTCAGCAAAGGCCATAATGGCGTCGTGTCTCTCATGCTTAAAGAAACGACAAGCAACCTCTCTCCCCCACCCGTTCCACTTCCTTATGCAAAAAGCATTATCACATGGCATGGCAACTCTCTCTCTCTCTCTCATCTTTCGACACATATGATTGATGTGACTTGAATTCTAGCCTTTAGAGACTGGTGCCACGTGAGAGATCCGTTGGGGTTTCCCGACACGTTATTTTAATATCGAATTGATTTGAACCTCTTATAGAAATGTCAATTTCATCTAAAGTTTTTCAATTTCGCCAATATGGGGTTTGAAACCTTTATGCCAAGTTCTTATATAGAGGTGACGTTCGATCATCGTCGATCGTCCTACATGACAAGCTAATGAGGATAACCTATGAATCGCCACATTAGCGATTTTAATAATTGATTAGAGTTACATAAGAATTCTACATAGAAGTTTAGGATCATTAAAATTGAAAATTCAAGACTAAATTGACATCTATACAATAAATTTGAGAAAAGATAATTTTCCTTGTTATTTTGAGAAGCGAACTTGGAGTCCCCATAAAAGCATAAATAAAAAGTAAATTAATAACAAATTTTAAATTGACATAATACCACTGATTATAACAAGCCTAAAACCCTTCAAAAACCTTAAACTTCAACTTTTATCTAAATTTTACAATTTGTCTCGTAAAAACCTCTAACCTTAGTTATAGTCTCAATTCTACTCTAAACATTATGTTGTCATCTAAAACCCCAAACTTTAGGTCAAGTGTCAATTCTACCCTAAACTTTATTTTTTTCTCGTATAAAAACCTTAACTTTAGGTTTAGTATCAATTCTACCCTAAATCTTTTTGTCTCATAAAAATTCAAGTTTCAATTTACTTTTTTTTGGTTCCTTAGAGATTGCTAACTTATACTTAAATCTCAAATCTGCCTTCATAAATCCTTCATCAAAATCGCCTTAGTTATTTTGCACTTGGTTTTCGATCTCTTATGCTTCTGATGTTTTGTCTCTCGCAATCATAGAAATTGCACTTGGAATATTGAACAACTCATATTTGGGAGTTTTCCAGCTCTCAATTGTCAACAGATTTTTGACAGAGGATTAATAGAGGTAGATTTGTTACTTAAGTAAAAGTACGTTTTTTTTTAACGGATAGTACAAATTTTAGGGTTAAATTAGGACAAGACCATAGTGTCATGAGTTTTCATAGTACCAAAAAAATGAGGATAGAATTGTGACATGACCTAAAATTGAGGGTTACAAGACAATAAAAGTTTGAGGTAGAACTGGAATTGAACTTAAAGTTGGATTTTTAATGAGAAAATGATAAAGTTGGATTAAAAGCTAAAATTGGAGGTTTTTAGGATATTAAGTCGATTATAATATATGAATATGGACAACCTATGTATTACTTATTATGAATTGTAAATCACATTCATCTTTTAAGTTAAGAAAATTATAACAACTCGCTAGATTTTTTTTTAACATTAAGCTAATACACCAGTGACAAATTTACTTTAAATTAATTTTTAACTATAAAAAATCTCAAACTTGTATACTTTGTGACAATTTTACCAAAATTAATTTTTTTAACAATAAAAACCCCCCAGTACATTTGTAACAAAATTACCTGGTTACTCGTTAAATTGAATTAATATTACAAAAAATCATAAACCAATACACATGTTACAAACAAAGAGTAAAGTCTCAAATTAGTACACCCATCAACCGCAACGTATCATGTAATTTAGTAATTTGACAGTAAAATTTAACAAAAGATAATGAAGAATAAAATTTATTACAAATATACCTGTTTAGGATTTTTGTAATAAAAAATAAGTTTGGAGATAAATTTCTCACATGTATACTAATTTGAAATTTTTCTTGATATTAACCATAAAATAATCACTGCCAAAAGCTTATCATTTCCTATCTCTGACTCTTGCAATTATTTATCTATCATTGATAAATACTAAGTTTCATATTAAACATGCCGATATCATTAGTCCATTACATTCCTATTTTCTTACTCTGAATAAGAGGACCCTCATTCCATTCCATTCTCGTTATTCGGCCAAAAAGGCATTGGGATTCTCTAACATTGATTCCTTTCGCGTTCAATTTCCTCCTCCTCGCTTTCATTCCATTCCATTCCATTCCATTCCGTCGAAGTCACCAGACACTCGCTCATGACAACGGCCCGGCCCTACTCCGCTTGCCATATTGGGCCTTGTCCACTTTGAGGACAGCATATCTCAAATGGGCTCAGTCGTTAGGTTCAACAAACTTGGCCCAAAAGGCAAGGGTTAAGTTTATGTTCCTTCAGTGTGGAAATGGGAGTTTGATTGAACAGAAAACCAGGATGGATCTTCCCAATATATTGCCTTTGCCAT
This sequence comes from Eucalyptus grandis, assembly GCF_016545825.1. NCBI lineage: Eukaryota > Viridiplantae > Streptophyta > Magnoliopsida > Myrtales > Myrtaceae > Eucalyptus > Eucalyptus grandis. The sequence continues at coordinate 34,614,639 of NC_052618.1, forward strand.
AAATTTCATTCAATTTGGATGCACAGCAGGAATTCCCAGAATGTTAAGAATCACTGCAATAAAATGTGAGACACTCCTCTCCACTTAAGTCTGTCCGTCGAGCCGACAAATTTACACGGCTTTTATCGAACTAAAACGGGAGAAATTTCCAGCATTTACAGGTGAAATAATACATTAGAAGCAAGACAAGAGACACAAGATATGTGTTGTATACCCATTAAAGTTATCCAAGAATCTGTTTCTTGTATGAATTGACTTAGGCCGCAAGACGGTGAACCCGCGAGTCCAGCAACATGCGTTATCGCCACTCGATCTATCCGGATGAATGTCATGCGAAGCGACCCCCTCGATAGAAGTGGATCTTTCTCTCGAGCTGGCCGGTGTTCCTGCAATCATGTGGAGATGATTCACTCACCCGAGAACTTATATTCGAATGAAGATTAGCTGAGGTAAGAGTTCATCAGACAGAAAAGTTTTGCTAGAGGAAATCGATACATGGCTATAACATGCTCGAGCTGCCGCTCCTGTGGCGGTGGGGCGAACTCGGTAACAACCGAGTCAAGTGAACACTCGAACAATTCAGTCATGTTGTGACAGCAACCATTCTTTCATGCCCACAATGTAGATATCATGTCTATCTTTGTGAGGGAGAGTGACCTTTGTTAGCAAAGGCACACTTTATTCAGCAGAATCAGATTCACCATTAACTTTTTCATACTACTCTCCTTTAAAAGTTTTTCTCTTCAAGTTGCTATTGGTTAAGATGCTGCAGAAAGTTCAAATCCCAGCAATGCATCCACGAGGAAACAAGATGCAAGATTCGAGGCTTCACAAGCCAAAATCGCACCTGAGGAACATGTGCATTATGCATTCATAGTAGGAAATGGTGACGGCACTGATAAAGCAACTGAAAACTCAGCAGAATGATTCACTAACAGAATGGCATGTTCAGCAGTAAGTGATGGAGTGCAGAAAATGCGAACTTTTAGAGATGATAAGAACTTACAGCGCGGAAAGCGAAATCATCTGTCTCGAGCATGTGAACAATTTGCCCCATCTTCGGTCGTTTGGTGGCCTCTAAGTCGATACAGCGCAGACAGATCAGCAAAACCCTCTTCAGAGCTCTAGGAGGGGGCTGAACTGCAATCAAGGGATCAACAAGATCTTCCCCACGATGGCTGGCTACCATTTCCTTAACCCATTCGATTAGGCTCATCTGACGAACATGCAACAGAAACCTCAGGATGTCGAGTAAGGTTTATCGGTAAATTACAGAAAGTTATCCTAGTGAGCAATATATTCACCTCTGCTGCTGGTCTGGAATAGTCAATCGGAGTCCTTCCCGTTACTATCTCCATCAGTAAAACCCCGAAACTGTATACATCACTCCATTCATTAAGCATGCCCGTGCTTGCATACTCCGGAGAAACGTAACTGCAAAGATGATGAGAAGTCACTCAACTTCTCTACATTATGAGCTGCAAGGGTGGACCGGATTGTATAATTCCTTAAACTTTGATAAAGAGGTGATTAGAGAAGAACGAACCCAAAAGTGCCCATTACACGCGTAGTCACGTGGCTAGCCTCAGACCCCAAGAGTTTGGCGAGGCCGAAATTGATATCTTGGGATTCCATCCTTTGTCCAGAAGAATATTGCTAGCTTTTACATCCCGATGTACTACTTTTGGTTCTAGACCTTCATGCAGATAGGCTAGCCTGAAAAGAAAACCAGACCACTGAAGTAAAACAAGAAAGTCACTGAGAGAGCAAAACCAATGAATAGATGAAACAATTAATAGAAACACCATGACTGCCAGCGTTCTAAAACGCAAGTCAAAGTGAAGGCAAACTTCCTTCCACAAAGTCAGCAGAACAGAAAGAATCAGAGGCGAGAGTTGCACACACCCTTTAGCTATTCCGACTGCAATTTTCATCCGGATGTCCCATGTCAAAGGGCTAACAGGTCCAACGTCACCGTGCAACCATTGCTCCAAATTTCCATTATCGATGTATTCATACACGAACATCCTGTGGTCATGAACATTAGTTTCAATAGGGACCATTATATAAACTTGGCCTCATGGAAAATTTTTTGTAATGCGGCTAGACAATTACCTTTTAGAACCCTCTGCACAATATCCAACTAGCCCAACCAAGTTCTTGTGTCTTACTTTACCTATGGCTTCAACTTCCACTTTGAACTCCTTCTCTGCCTGACCCCTGAAAACAAGTAACTAGGTTTGGCTTTCATTCATTACATTGCTGTTCTTCGACTCAAACACAAACCAAACATTGTGAATCGTATGTAGATGAGCTTTAGAAACTATGGTCCTTAGCTTCATCGAATGCAATCTGACATGCCAAAGAAATGGATCCAAAACCCACAATACTAGCAAAGAACGAAACTTCAGTCCAAGACTGCAGAACAGACGTTGAAACAGAAGCCAGGAATGAAAGGAAATATGCAAGGAACATAGAAAAACGAAGATACTCGGTGACCATGGAGGTAGATGCAAATGTGGAGGAGTTCCCATCTTCTGAATTCAGCACTATCGACTCTGAATCAGACTCAGCAAAATGCATTGTCCTAGTGTGAGTCTCACAGATGTTGCAAGCTTACATGCTGGATTTACTACTGAACTTTATGTGAGGTTTCATCTTTCATAAAGTTCAAAACTGATAAAGTCATTTACGTTTGAAACTTGTCATATGCATCACAGAATATATAAGGAACTTATCTGTCCGATAAACCCCAAAGTTCCTCCGCAAATATGAGCCAGAAACTATAACATTTCTTCAAAGAGCAAGAACAAAAGAAGAAGCATCTGACATGAAATTCAGACTTGAAACAAAAAGAATCACCAGTTGAATATCAACAATACAAGATATACTTAAAAAGGTCACTGTTTTTTTTATTTATTTGGTGACAAAGTTTTATTTGGATGTTCATGCATTTAGTAGCCAAACAACCGCCTTACACATGGATCCGCATATTTAATTTGTCACTTAAAATCGTTACACCACTAATTCCAAGAAAATGAAGATGTCAGTTAAGATTGTTTCACTAAAAACATTTTGTCGTCTAAAATTTTTTCAGTAATTTCAGAGAGAATAGATCATTTTCTGGTGTTGGTTGCGCCGAAGACAAGTAAGTTGAAAAAATTGGTATTATGGTATTTCATACATGAGAAGTGAATCCACTAAAGGCAGCCTATGTTGTTAAAAATGACATGAAATTAAGAAATAAAATCAACATCTTCTTTATTTATCCTGTAACCTATCAAAATAACAAGAATTACAAAATATGAGGAAAGAAACTACACGATTATAGTTGCAAATATCATACAATGGTTTTTTTTTAAGCGTAAAATAACAGGGGCATCATTGAAATATAACAAAGAGATAATAGACAAGTTTTATGAAAAAAGGGAACAGACGAGACTAATCGATATTAAGAAAGAGAAAAATTGATGAGAGATAGGAAATAGAAATAGAGGGATCTTCTCACTTGAATGCACACCAAGAATCAAGAATCAGGGAAAACAATTTCTCTTTCAGACCAGGCACGTCTCAAGAAAAATAATTTCTTTTTTGTTTATATTTTCGTTGAAAACGAAAAAAACACATTCTTGGTCCGGTCGATCTAAAGTGACCCAGATAATACTCACATTGCAATAAATGACTACTGTTCAAATCTAACTACTTCACTTCTTCTAATTGGCCTCTTTAATGTCACTACTACAACAAGACAGAGAGAAGCTATTTAAAAAGTATACAGACGCATTGACCCTGAAAACACATGCTTAAAAAAAGTACATTTTTAATAGACAAGTGGTTAAAGAAAATGAGTTTTCTCTTATCTAATTATACAAAATAAGTATTTCTAAAGCACTGGTCAATAAGTCAACACAACCCATTTTCTTTGTTAATTACTTACATAAAAATGCTTTTTTTTCCCAAATTACGAGGTGGTTTGACTCTCAAGCGTCTTCGTCTTCGTCGAATGAAAATGTCAGTGGATGCTGATCTAAGAACAGCACGCACACGCATCACATCATCATCATCTTCTTCTTCTTCTTCCGTACAGAAGACGTTTCCAGGAAAGCGCGTCGCTGGAACTTTCTCGGGAAAAATTCGCAGGAAAAGACAGAAACGGGAGAGCGCGTTCATGGGTTACGGGACTGCGTACCTCTTGCTGAGCAGGTTCTTCACCGCCACCGCCGAGCCGTCGGGCAAGACCCCCCTGAACACGACGCCGTAGCCTCCTTCTCCGATCACGTTCTCCTCCGCGAACCCCCTGTCGCGATCTCCAGCTCCCGCAAGCTGTACCACCGCCCCCACCCCACGTTCCTCCGCTCCTCCCGCCGCCGGCGCCGGCGCCGCGGGGCTCTCCCCTCCGACGGCCGGGGCCGCCGTGGCCGTCGTCGCCGCGCATTCCCTCCTCATCTTCTCTCCTCCGCCTCCTCCATGTCCGGCCTCGTCCCTGCCGATCTCGAGTAGCTCCCGGAACTTCGCCGGATCCGGTTCCGCATACCCGATCCCGCCCTCCTCTCTGGCGCCGCGCTCGACGCGATCCGCCGCGCCTGCCCTGAGCTCCACCATCGTCTTGGTCGCCGCCGGGACGGAGCCGGGCCCGTGCTTCCGCCTCGGCCCGACGTCGCGGCCCTTCGAGCTCCGTTGCTTCGAGCAGATGCAGAGGCAACCGAGGCAGACGGCGACGAGGCAGACGACGGCGACGGCCGCCACGCCGACGAGGACGAAGAGCTTGAGGCCGAAGAAATGCGTTCGCGAGTCGAGCATGTCCGGAAGAGAGTCGCCGGGGGCCGCCATTGTCGCCGGCGAGGTGGATCTTCCCGGGAGCTTGACGGAGAAAGCTCTTGGTGGAGTCGAGTGGGATGTAATATAGCGGCAGAGGGAAGCAAGGAGGTAACAGCTATGTGCAATGACGGTGGACTTTCCTCTTTTTTTTTTTTTTGATTTTGCCAAAATGAAATTATGTAAAATTTGATTATAAATTGATTGTTCTTTATGAAAACTATACATTCATTACTTAGATGAATTTAATCTATGGTCACGAACTGTTTATTTCGCACAAAAAATTAATTGGCGGGTGAATTTTATTTTTTTCTTCCAATTTTTTGGCCATCGGTATGGCTTTTGGAAAATGAGGCGATAGGAAAATTTTCTAGCTCAAGACAAATTTATGGTTAAATTTTGAAATTTCTTTACACTTTTTGAAAACCTAAAACTGATTTTTGTAAGAGTATGGATCCGAGAGCCCCATCTCCTGCGTCCGAGACCCGAAAACTAGACCTGAGACTTGGGATTTTTTTCGACTTTAATTTGAGTCATATGATAGACTAACTTTTTTAGTATTTGCATTTTCGATTGAGAGCAAAGCCATCAACTACAAAATTGCGCAAACTCGATGTATTAGCTGATTAAAATCAAATTTGAATCATCCATATGAAAGTAAGAGCTAATGATTCGTGTCATGTTGTGCTCAATTAGCGATATAAGATGTGTGTGGCTAATTTGAATGCGACATATTAAATGAACATGTCAAATTGCCTCAACACGGACACAAAATGTCTAACAAAATGAGTTACATGACACGATTTAGTTAACAGGATTATTAAATGTGTCGCCACATTGTGTACTAACATGGCATGCTATGTTGACATGTTTACAACAATAAACATGTAAAACATTTATGCACAATAGCCTGGGTTACAATTTTTTAACACAATTCTAGGCAACAAGTACATTTCATATCTAAATTGTATTATTGTAAAAGGGTTTTCTATGATTCTCAATATTTGTTTTACTTAACACGTGTGTTATTGTTTAGAACAATCAGGAAGAAATCTTTATATATCTATATATATATATATATATATATATATATGATTATTAATCATGTTGAAATGTGTCTAATTGTGTTGAGTTAAAAAAAATGACACGGCCTCAACATGTCAATTCAAATCTAACTAGGTTAAA